>NC_082690.1:23765060-24103440 GCF_949987515.2 Delphinus delphis
AGGCCAGTAAGGGTAGATTCCAAAAATTCCAGATATCAAGATTCGGCAGTATTCCAGAGGGAATTTATAAACATATGGTTTGTGAACACAGATAAAAAAGGGATACAGAATTACGGAGGACAAGCTTTTGCTTGCGTATTTCTCTGTCTTATGAAACTCCCACCCTTCCATCTTTCACTCCTGTCAAAATCCATCTGTATTCTGAAACTCAACTAAAATTCCATCTTTCCCATGAAGTCATGCTTACTCATCACAAAAGATCATCCCTCCCTCTGCTGAATGCCTAAGACCTTTGTTTATTCTTGTAAAATTTATGGTACCCATTGTTTCAAATAGGATAGTGTTCATGAAAGTGCTTTGTAAACTGTAAAGTGTTATAAAATTTAGGTTCAATGTTTATAGAGCACCTACTCTGAGCTTCACAGTACCTTGTGCTCCATCACAAATACTTTGTGTAGCTCCTTTAGACTGAAACTCCCAAGAGTAGGAAGGCTGTCTTATTCATCTTCATATCCCCAGCAGCTGGCATAGTTCCTGACACAAAGCAGCCATTTAATAGTATCTTTGTTAAGAACTGTGTTAAGAACTTT
The DNA here is from genome assembly GCF_949987515.2 of Delphinus delphis. Lineage (NCBI taxonomy): Eukaryota > Metazoa > Chordata > Mammalia > Artiodactyla > Delphinidae > Delphinus > Delphinus delphis. The sequence continues at coordinate 23,765,651 of NC_082690.1, forward strand.
CACAATTTTTTAAAATTAAAGTATATTTGATTTACAAAATTGTGATTGTTTCAGGTATACAGCAAAGTGATTCAGTTATATATAGTTTTTCAGATTATTTTCCATTATATGTTATTACAAGATATTGAATATAGTTCCTTTTGCTACACAGTAAATCCTTTTTGCTTATCGATTTTATGTATAGTAGTTTGTATCTGTTAATCCCATACTCCTAATTTATCCCTCCCACCCTCCCTTTCCCCTTTGGTAACCATAAGTTTTTTTTCTATGTCTGTGAGTCTGTTTCTGTTTTGTATATAGATTCATTGGTATTACTTTTTAAATTCCACATATAAGTGATATCATATAATACTTGTCTTTCTCTGTCTGACTTACTTCACTGAGTATAATAATCTCTAGGTCCATCCATGTTGCCACAGATGGCAATATTTCATTCTTTTTTATGGCTGAGTAATATTCTATTGTATATATGATAACCACATCTTCTTAAACCAGTTGTCTGATGGGCACTTTGGTTGTTACCATGTCTTGGCTGTTGTAAATAGTGCTGCTGTGAACATTGGGGTACATGTATATTTTTGAATTCGAGTTTTCATCTTTTCCAGATATACACTCAGGAGCGGATCGCTGGGTCATATGGTAGCTCTATTTTTAGTTTTTTAAGGAACCTCCATACTGTTTTCCATACTGGCTGCACCAATTTACATTCCCACCAACAGTGTAGAAGGGTTCCCTTTTCTCCACACCCTCTCCAGCATTTATTGTTTCTAGATTTTTTGATGATGGCCATTCTGACCGGTGGGAGATGATATCTCATTGTAGTTTTGATTTGCATTTCTCTTATGATTAATGATGTTGAGTATTCTTTCATGTGTTTGTTGGCAATCTGTATATCTTCTTTGGAGAAATGTCTATTTAGGTCTTCTGCCCATTTTTGGGTTGGGTTGTTTGTTTTCTTGATATTGAGCTGCATGAGCTGCTTGTAAATTTTGGAGATTAATCCTTTGTCAGTTACTTCATTTGCAAATATTTTCTCCCATTCTTAGGGTTGTCTTTTGGTCTTGTTTATGGTTTCCTTTGTTGTGCAAAAGCTTTTGAGTTTCATTAGATCCCATTTGTTTATTTTTGTTTTTATTTCCATTTCTCTAGGAGGTGGGTCAAAAAGGATCTTGCTGTGATTTATGTCATAGAGTGTTCTGCCTATGTTTTCCTCTAAGAGTTTGATAGTGTCTGGCCTTACATTTAGGTCTTTAATCCATTTTGAGTTTATTTTTGTGTATGGTGTGACAAAGTGTTCTAATTTCATTGATTTACATGTAGCTGTCCCGCTTTCCCAACACTTATTGAAAAGATTGTGTTTTCTCCATTGTATATTCTTGCTTCCTTTGTCATAGATTAATTGACCAAAGGTGTGTGGGTTTATTTCCAGGTGCCTATTCTCTTCCATTGATCTATATGTCTGTTTTGAGCCAATACCATGATGTTTTGATTACTGTAGCTTTGTAGTATAGTGTGAGGTCTGGAAGGGTTATGCCTCCAGTTTTGTTCTTTTTTCCTCAGGATTGCTTTGGCAATTCTGGGACTTTTGTGATTCCATATAAATTTTAGAGTTATTTGTTCTAGAAACTTTCACAATTTTTATCTCATTTCATTAGCACAGCAACTCTGTAGAGTAGACATGCCTTTAATCAGTAAATATTTATTGACATTAGCAGTGTTTAAATCACTATGCTAGTGCTGGAGACACAGCAGTGAACAAAACAATCCCTGCCATCTTATTTTAAAGATGAACCTACTGAGGTGCACAGTGGTTGTGACTTTCTTAGAATTATACTGCTATTAAATTGTGAATCCAAAATTTAAGTCTAGGTCTTCCTGGTCCCAAGTCCAGAACATAAGCACAAGAAATGACCATTTTATTATTTTTATTATATTTAATTATATATATATATACATATATTCACTCTAAGAAATTACTCATTCCACTCCCAGGTGATTTATTAATATGGCTGATGATATTGGTGGGTTTTCTAACTTAAATTAAATCACTGATATTTAAATAAATTGCCATCTTTGTTTTAATTGACCTTCCTTCCTGCAATCTTATCTTGCTCTAAAGCATGCTTCATATTGCCAGTAGGCCAATCCTATTAAAATATTGATGTGATCAAGTTACTTTTGTCAGCCTTAAAATAAAATAGCCAGTTATTCAACTAGCAAAATGAGTTTATTCAGGAATAGAAGAGGAATTGCAACTCAGGACGTGCAAGCTATGGCATACTACAGGCAAGGTCAGAGAATAGAGAAAAGGGGCTTGCTTTTATAGAGGAGAGGAGGAAGTTGGGAGGGGCTGTTTTGAACAAAAGTTCATTGGAGGCCAATGAGAATTCAGGGTGGTGGCAGCTTTTCATTGGCTGAAGTGTAGTGGTTTCCCATTGGCTGGGCAAGGAGAAAAATCATCTTTTCTCCTGCTGAGGTGTGTAAAGTAAGCTACTTCCTGTTAGAGAGTGAAGGGTATGCTCCTTCCTGATGGAGTCTGCAAAGGGCAATGAATGGTGGTGTGTGAGAGCTCCCCCTTCAGGGCTTCCCAACTCCATCTCAAATAAGGTTTCCTTTATTTTCACTTTCTGGATGAAATCCTTGAATGACATTCTATCATCATTGTGTGATATTCCATCGCCATTGAAATGACCATTTATTAGTAAAATAAAACAAACTGCTCAGCTGGACCCACAATGTCCCTCAAGCTCTTTCCACCACCCATTCATCCTGCCTCATGCCTTTCTCCCCTGCATTATGTTATGTACTCCTCTGCCTGTACCTGGCTAAAGTGTAGGCAGCCTCCAGGACTCAGTTCAGCCCTTGCAAGAACCATTCTCTGACATAACACAACTTTTGTGAACCTCACAACACTATAAATCCCTCTGTCATTGCTTATAATTAAATCATTAAATACCTCTGACATTGGTTACAATTAAATCATTATATGCAAATAAGAACTTGAACCAAGTGGTTACTCAGTTTTAGGTCCCATTTCTTTGTTAAATTTACTTTTTAGGTACTTCTAAACTTTTAAACATGCCCCTCAAATGTTAAGAGTTGGTTGTCTCTTTTTGTGATCTTAGCCACTCCTGATGAACAGTTCACTTGCGCATGCAAAATGCTGGTGTTCTAATTCTACCAATCCTTCTTCATTGATTACCTAGGCCACTTCTGCAAAGACAGACTTGCCCTCATCTTCTATTCAGATATCCTGAAACAGAGCCTGTATAGGAAAAGCGGAATAAATGCTTGATTGCCTCCCTTTATTTATCTGTCATACTTACAGGTTTATTCGTGTTTTCTATTTATTCAAAAGCTGGTTTAGAAAGTTATAAATCTCTAGCAAATGGTGTATTTTACCTAATTTGCAACACTTATTAGCATAAAATTTTCCTATTATTTACTTATCTTTAAAAAAACCTCTGATATATCTATAGGTATACTGTTTTTTGTATTTCACGTATTATTTTCTGGGTCATCTCCCTATATTCTTTGAATAATTCTGCCAAAAGTTGATTTTATTAGGCTTTTCAAATAACAACTTTGGCATTGATCTCACCTGTATCTTTGTTTTCTAATTTTATTTATTCATTTATATTTATAATTTCCTTCATTCTAAGTTCCTTAGATTTACTTGTTTGTTCTTTTCCTAACTTCCTGATCTAGATACAATCTCACTAATTTTCAATTTTGTTTTTTAAAGAAGTATTTAAAGTCCTCTATTTAAAATTTCCTAAGTTCTATGTTTGGCTGCATACAGAGTTTGAAACAAAATACTTTCTTTATTGTTTAGTTTAAATATTTTCAAATTTCTACTCTGTTTATTCTTTGATGGTGAGCCATCTGGAAGCGTGTTTTGAAATGTCTAAATGTACAAAGGTTAGAAATCAATAACATTGCACAAGCAAAGATCAGTGAGCCTGAAAACACAGCAATATAAACTCCCAAAATGACATCCAAAGATAAAAAAAGACTGGGGGAGAAAAAAAAGAACATGGCAGCATTGGCCTGTGTTACAATATCAAGGGGTCTGACATACTTCTATTTGAAGTCCCAGAAGAAATAGATGAGGCTGAAATAAAGACATTTTTAAGTCAACAACAATTGATAGAGCTATTGCCCTAAGACTCTCACTAAAAGAACTCATAAAGAGGATGTTTGTAGCAGGCAACTTCTGACCTGGCTCCCACTGATCCCCACCTGTTGGGATTCATGCCTAGGTATAATCCACTCCTCTTGAGGGTGGGCTGGACTGAGTGATTTGCTTCTAACAAATAAATACAGCAAAAGTGATGGGATGTCACTTCCGGTATTAGGTTATAAAAGACTGTGACTGCTGTCTTGCTGGCTTTCTTCCTCTATTGCCCTTATGCTTACATGACATGATGAAGAAGCTGCCACGTTGGAGAGGCTCACAGGGCAAAGAACAGAGGGTGGCCTCTGGCAAACAGCCAGCAAGGAACCAAGACTTTAGTCCAATTGCCCACCCTCGAAGAACTGAATCCTGTCAACAAACAATTGAGTGAGGTGGAAACAGATACCTCCTCAGTTGAGCCTTCAGATGACCACATCCCCCATTGACACGTTGATTGCAGCCTGGGAGAGACCCTGAAGCAGAGGTCACGGCAAAGCCGCACCAGATTCTGACATCCAGAAACTGTGAGATAATAGGTGTTTCAATCCATTACATATTAGAGTAATTTGTTATGCAGCAATAGACAACACAATGTTCTTCAAGAATAGTAAAATTGAACCCAAAAGGAAGGACTAAGGTGCAAGGAGAAATGATAAGCAAAAAAATTAGCAACCGTATGGGTAAATCTAAATAACACTTGATTGTAACAGTAACTATGATCTCATCAAAGGATAAAAATAAAAGCAAGATAGAACTATTTCTATTACTGGATGAATATATCATATAAAGCAGGAAAGGAGTAATGAGCCAAAGTGTTATTGGCAGAATCCTTTTTCCCTTTGTTCCTTTTAGGAACAGAGTACCCTGAATCTTAGCTGAGCACATGAGTTACCAGCCAGAGGCCACATTTCTCAGCTTCATTTTCAGCTAGTTGTTTCCCTATTACAGTTTTTGCTAGTTGTTTGCAAGTGGAAATGATGTGTGAAAACAGATAAACTTTTTATAAGGAAGCCTTCTCTATTTTCCTTTTCCACAGGCTAGAAAATGGCAACAACCAGAGTGATCACATGAGATGCAAAAAAAATGGAAATTAAGCATTAAAGATAGCAGAATGACAGAACCAATCTACCAGCCTGAGTACCTGAAGGACCTCAGGTAGTAGAGTTGCCTACCTATGTTGATGTGGCAGCGCCTCCCCCACCCCTACCCCCATCCTGGCCCACTTCTGAAATGTTCCATGAGAGAGAAGTCAACATTTACGCTCTTTAAGGTACTTATTTTAAAGTCTTTTTGTTATTCTTGCAGTTTGGCCTCTATCCTGACAAGTACATCATTTAAGCTCCAAAAGAATGAATAAAAGGAGGGGGAAAGCATTTAAAAGGCACGTGTTTTAAAAGAGTAAAATGAAATCTTGAAAATAAATTCCAATATATCAAAATGATTAAATACACCAATATAAAAGGCAGACTTTCATTTAGGAAGCAAAAATTCTCACTCTACCACATTTAGAAGAGACTCATCAAAATCATGAAAACAAAAAGGTTAAAGACAAAAGAATAGAAAAACAAATACTAGGTAAAAATAATTCAAAGGAAGTTAATTTGCTGTATTGCTGTTTGATTAAATGGACTTTCAGGGGAAAATTGCATTATAAAATATAAATGGGACCACTATCTAATGCTAAACATTTAAATTAACCTGAAATATCTTGTGAGTCCAAACGTAACATAGCCTATGTATATGTGATATATATATGTATATATACGTATTATTTATAAAACAGAATTTCATGGAAATGGAAAAATATGCAATCATATTGGAGACTCTTTTAACATACCTCTTTCAGTAATAGATCAAACTATCAATAAGAATATAATAAATTTCAGGGGCTTCCCTGGTGGCGCAGTGGTTGAGAGTCCACCTGCCTATGCAGGGGACACGGGTTCGTGCCCTGGTCCGGGAAGATCCCACATGCCGCAGAGCGGCTGTGCCCGTGAGCCATGGCCGGTGGGCCTGCACGTCCAGAGTCTGTTCTCCGCAACGGGGGAGGCCCCAACAGTGAGAGGTCCGCGTACCGCAAAAAAAAAAAAAAAGAATATAATAAATTTCAGACATGTAGTAACCTGTACTTAAGTAATCCAATTTTCCGATAAGTTCAGAGAGAGCACTTATAAACTTGGCAATGTACTAGGTAATAAAGTGTCAGTAAGTTTCAAAAAAATGATATAGAGAACACAATATAGTTGAAATGTTAGACTGTGTCTTTTACATATTTTTGTTCTACAGTGTAAGTACATCAGAAGATAGAAAGAAACTTTCCAAATGGATTTATATGTAAGTTACCCCGGAGATTTATAAAATTCTGATATTTCAATGTTGGCATATTTTTTTTCAAGACCATATTGCACTGCGAGTCAGTAACAAACATCAGTAGTCTTCATTCACACTATTGCTATTGTAAAAGGTGAACTGCACAATGTTAATTTATTTTCATTAAGTTTTGTCACACAAAATGATCTGAAAGTCCTTCAATTCTACAATTTTAGAAATGTAGGGTATGCTATATTTTAAATTTCTGAAATGTGGGCCAAACTATTTCTTGCCAAAAGAGTTTCCAAAAGATGTAATTTCACCAAGTATGATAAAACCACCCAGTGCGTTTATAAATGTATGTCTGAATGTCCCAACAGAGATGGATTCAACATCGCCCTGAAATACCAGTGATTCGACTTTATTGCCAACACCTCAAAAGTCTTCAGCCTCAGGCCTGGGCTAAGCCATCTCAAATGTAGAACAGCAAACTGGCATATTGTGTACCTAATTCATCTAGAGTTCAAGCCAGCGGAATGTATAGTTTTGGTGCTGTTTACTTATTCATGGCATGTTTCATTTAAACTTTTTTTAGTACAAAACATGTAATAAATGTACCTAAGTTCTATGTCCTTGCAAAAGATTGCTACCTTGGTGTTGCCAACTAAGGAATGTCACTCGCCACCCATTTCTACAAGAATTGAGTCATTAGCCACTGCACTCACTGACTTGCCGCACGCCCTGGAAAGAACTCAGGGTGAAGACCAGCGATGAGGCCCTCTGTGCTCTGGGAAAACTGGCAGAACAGGCCCTCAGATAGTTAGATACTTTTAGGAGAAAATCTCAGGAACCCATATTCTTGCATCTTCCCATACTTAGAAAAGCACTAAAATCATTAACTGAGAGACCTGTTCCTCATACTAACAGTAACCTTCTACCAAAATGTGTGCTTGATTGCACATACCTCTTCTCCAAAATCACAGATCTACTGACCTCCCCACCCCCAGCCTCTCTGGAGCAGCTCCTCAGAGCTATTTGAGAGGCATCTCCTGGGCTATAGTCCTCAGTAAGTCCCCAAATAAAACTGAAGCTCACAGCTCTCATGTTGTGCAGTTTTTTCAGTAGACAGTTTATTAGTTCTCGTTTGCTGCTCTAACAAATTGACTATCTCACAGTTCTATAGGATGGATCCAAACTGGGACTCACTGGGCTAAAATCAAGGTGTGGGCAGGGCCTTGTTCCTTTCTGGATGCTCAAGGACAGAGTCTGCTTCCTTGCCTTTCCCAGTTTTAGGGGCCTCCTGTGTTCCATTAGCTCACTTCTATTTTTTAGAGCCAACAACAGCTGGTCTGCTGGGTGAGATCTCACATCACTTCTCTCTGACCCTTTTTCCATCATCGTATCTCTCCCTCTGACCACAGCAGGTTCTCTCTTTTAAGGACTCATGATTAGTTTGGGCCCATCTGGATGATACAGGATAATCATTTTCAAGGGTCCTATCCAAAATAACATCTGCAAAAACTCTTTTGACATATAAGTGAACATTTTCATGGGTTCCAAGTATTAGGGCATGAACATCTATGTGGGCCATTATTTTGCCTCTCACACTTGAGTTTAAAAATCAAACAAGTTTAGCATTAACACTAACCATTGCAGGACGCTTTCCATCATCACTCTCACTTTCTGTGTCAATTTTGACCACTGTGCATTAAGTTTTCAAGACTTTCCTAAATATATAAAAGCAATGCATATTATGCCTTCCATGGATACCATGTCCAAAGATTCTACGGTCACATGAAATTTCTTACTAACAAAAAGTAAATATGATAACAGCTAATATTTACTGAATGCTTAACTCTGTGCCAAGCACTCACTTTACATGTTAGACTTTTTAAATCTTCACCAAAAACCCTATGAGGTGGCTATCAGCATTATTACCATTTTATTTTGATGAATAAGATGAGGCATAATTTGTAGTTAAATTAAATGAGGTGTGAAGTGTTACCAAAAGAAATGATACTAGATGACCTTCAGTACAGTAGTTTCTATAACATACAAACATAGCAGAAACACTACATATTTTACATTACATTCTACCCCCCAAAATGGATTTATTCCTTTCCTCCCTTGGAGTCAAGGGGAAAAGTAGAACAGAATCTACACATTTCTGTTTCTTTGATTCTGAAAGAAATGCTTCTGCTGGGATTGTGTGTGTGTGTGTGTGTGTGTGTGTGTGTGTGTGTGTGTGTGAGAGAGAGAGAGAGAGAGAGAGAGAAAGAGAGAGGAAGGGGGAAGGAGAGGGAGAGATTGACTCACTAACAAAAGGGATTTCCTTCAGTTCTATTTTTCATCATTTGTGCCATTTTTGCTCTATGATATCTGTTCAAGACATTATATGTGTATTATTTTGCCTTTGGAGTTTATTAATAAGCAGTTATTAATTTGGAGTTACTAATATGCAGGCCATACTAGAACCCAACAATAAAAAAAATTCAGTTAACAGGGCTGCGGGAGAGCTCAAGGCCAGTCTGCAGGAATGCAGCATTTGATCTTTCTGGATTAAGATTGAGTAACTACAGAGCAGTTGCCAAATTTCCATGAACTTCCTTGACATGAATCTTTGAGTTACTGAAAAATATTTTTGTTTTGTTCCAAAGTCAGTTTTACGTATTAGTCTGCTGCAAAGCTTTAGACTTAGGGTCTGCTTTGAAGAATCCCTTTCTACCAAAATTTACCTTGAATTTTGACCAGCATTTCAACTTCCCAACTCTTTTTTTTGTGTGTGTGTGATAAGAACTCTTAGGGTTTACTCTCTTAACTTTCATATATAACATACAGCACTGTTAATTATATTTATCATGTTGTACATTACATCTCTAGTACTTATCTTTTTTTTTATTCAAACAGAAAGTCACAAAAATTATAATCATCCTCATCAGTTCACTCAGTCCCATGTAATTTTTTTTCAATTCGATCTTTTGTTAGCACTTTTATGAGTTCATCAGTTTTCCATTAGAGTTCTGAAAATGCTTATCCATTCAGTTCAGCAGTACAGTCAGTTACCAGAAACCTGTACTTGTCAAAGTCTTTTCCATGAATTCCTTGAGGATGAAACCCTTTTATAGGAACATATTTGCAAAAGCATCAGAGTACACCCAGAACTGTCTGTAAATGACAAAAGACTTAAAAATGACCACGGTTAAAGATTTTACGAAAGTTCATAGCAATTGACAAGGAAATTTAGTTATTTCTGAGGTATACATTTTAAAGTAATAACTAGAATTATGACTTATAACATTATACCAGAACATATAAGATTTTTAGAAATTTCATGTAATGTCTGAAACATTTATATTAACATATTTCCATACAAATAACCCAAAGGAAGTTTAGTATTAGTTGTTTGTTTGTTTGTTTGTTTATACTGCAGGTTCTTATTAGTCATCAATTTTATACATATCAGCGTATACACGTCAATCCCAATTGCCCAATCACACCACCATCCCCACCCCACCACGGTTCCAACTCTTTTTTAAAAGCTACATCTTCATGCAAATTAAACTCACTCTGCATACCATTTTCCCTGTCAGATTTCTTAAAAATCCAATGTTTGACAGCACGATGTTGGCAAATCTGTGGGGAAGTAGACACTCTGATATATTCCTAGCTGGTGTGTAAAGTGGTCTGACTTCTATGCAGGGCAATATGATAATATTTATAAAAGTTACAAACTCATTTACTCTAAAACCCAGGAATTCCACTTCTGGGAATTTGTCCTACAGATACAGCTGTGTATAATATGAAATGATATGTGTACAGTTTTATTCATTTGCAGCATAGTCTGTAATAGCAAAATATTAGAAATGCCCTTCAAGTGTCCTTCATTAGGAGATTAGCTAAATAAATGATGGTATTGTCCCACAATTGAATAATACACAAGTAAAAAAATTAATAAAGTAAAGGAAGCTCTTTGTGTGTATTGATGTAAGGTAACTTCCAAGGTACATTGTTAAGAGAAAAAGGCAAAGTGTGGAACACTCAATATAATGCATCATTTTTTGTGTAAAAGGGGGAGAAAATAGGGATATTTATACTCATATTGCTTGAACTTGCATAGATAGATAATCACTGGAAGGATGAATCAGAAAGTAAGAAATGGAGGCAGGGGAAAAAGGGTAGACAGGGTCAGGGTGGAGAGCAAAACTCCTCAGTGTATGACTTGTGATAGGGTTTTGACTTTTGGACAGTGAAAATGCATTACCTTCGCAAAACAAAACAAAATAAGCAAAACTTTCCAAAGGAAAAAAAGATTTGTCATTCCATTGTTCACAAATATTTCTAAGCATGTTATATGTTTTGAAAATCTTGTATATGAACTCAAGGCATTCAGGAGGTGTGAACAAGGGAGGAAAACGCAACAAAGTCTCCGAGAAGAAAACTTAGAACCATCAGATGAGAGAAAGCTAGGTCCAGAAAGTCATAAAATGACAAAGCGACATAATTTTCTAGCTAGAAAGAGCTAAATGTTACCTAATCATTTTTACAGATTAATCAAACTGAGGCTGGAAGTGTTAAGCGGTGTTGCCACAACCACTGCTCTGATTTACGGACAATCCCAGGGCCCCTGATTAACAATCTCAGGGCTCATTTCTTTATATCTTGATGCTCTCTATTGATTAATGATACCCCCTCTAATGAGGTGAAAATAACACGTGCCAAGTAACTTAAGCGTTTTAACATACATTAACTAGTTTGATTATCACATTATATTATTATGGTAAGGTAGTATAGTGTAATAGTTAAGATTGTGGGCTCTGGAATCAAACTTTGAATCTCTGCCTCATCGCTTACTCGCTGTGAGATCTTGGACAAATTATTTAACTTCTCAAGCCTCAGCTTCCTCATTTGCAGATTGAGACTATAACAGTACCCACCTGAAAGGGTTGATGTGAAGAGTAAATGGAGTAATGCACATGAAGCGCTAGCTTGGCACCTAACATGTGCTCCCTGAATGTTATTTCTGTTATTGCTTTTATTTTACAGATGAGAAACTGGGATTTGGGAGAATGGTTGAGTATCTTGCCCAAGGACGCATAGTTAAGAAGTGGTGGGTCAAGAACTCAATCTAGCTTTTCTCACTTAAAATTCTCATACTCTTTCCATCCCTATATAATCCTTAGATTCAATGCACTTCGTTTTCCTCTCATTACAGCAGTTTTTCTACTTTGGCTTGCTCAGTCAATATGAGCCTTTGTAGAAAAAAGAAAAGATAACTTGATGTATTTGGATGGGAGCAAAGGAAAAAATCTCTTGTATGCAATCAGATTTTATTTTGTTGTCATCATAGGATCTAACAGATTATAAATAAATATTAATTATTTTGTGTATGCTAACATTATATTCATTGACATCCAATTGGTGGTTAGAAAAGGTTTTTCTCACATAAAGAAGCTGATTTAATCCAGACAAGATTAAATGTATAATATATATAAATACAAGTATGTAAAAATTATTTATGTATAAATGATACAATGAATTATATACACATAAATGATATATATTATTTTTATAAAAGTATACATATTATATATAAATGTTTACATGTTTACAATTTCTGCACATGTGCAGAATTCAATAAAATGTCTTTGTATTATAAAAATGTGAAGAAATTAACATCCAAGTGTATAACAATGATTCTATATTTGTATGTATTGCAAAATGATCACCACAATAAGTCTAGTTAACATCCACCACCACATAGTTACAATTTTTTTTGCTTCTGTATATACTATACTCATATATACATTATAAGTATATATTTTTATATAATTTATAAACAACTCCAATATCCCATCAGCAAGTAAATAGATAACCGAATCATGTTATGTCCATCAATAGAATACAAGTCAGCAATAAAAAAAGGAATGATTTGCTGATAAACACAACAGGGAGAAAGAAGAGAAAGAAGCCAAACACAAAAGATTGCATATTGTATGATTCCAGGATATTAAGTCTAGAATGGACGCAAAATCAGTGGTGATAAAAATCTGATCAGTGGTTGCCTGGGTTTGAGGATGAGGAAGTGCTGACAGCAGGAAGTGTGAAGGAACTTTCTGAGGTGACGCAAATATCCCATATGTTCATTGTAGTGGAGATAACTAGTTTGTGTATATTTATCAAAACTCATAGAAGAGTATACTTAAAATGTAAGCATTTTATTTTATATTATATTGTATATAAAATATGCCTCCATGGAGTTGGTTTAAAAACACATCTCCCTCCATCTACTGTTCTATTTCTCTCTTCCCTTTTACAGAAAAATTCCTTAAAAGAGTTATGTGTATTCTGTGTTCCTTTTCTCTTCTCCCGTTCTCTATTCAAACCATTAAAGTCAGACTTCCACTTCATCACTTCACTGAGATTGCCTGAATCAAGGTAATCAATGACTTCCTCGTGGTAAATATCATGGTCAATTTTCAGCCCTCTCTGATCGACCAGCAGCATTTGTCATGTTAATTACTTTTCCCCTCTACAAATGCTTCCTCCCCTCGTCTTTAAGGACTCATTTTTAAATTTTTAATTTTTTTTTTTTTTTTTTTTTGCCGCGCCACACGGGAGCATACAAGATCTTAGTTCCCTGACCAGGGATTGAACCCGCACCCCCTGCAGTGGAAGCATGGGGTCTTAACCACTGGACCACCAGGGAAGTCCCAAGGACACATTTTTTTAAACTGAAGTATAGTAGTTGATTTACAATGTTGTGTTAGTTTCTGGTGTACAGCAAAGTGATTCAGTTATATATATATGTTTATATTCTTTTTCAGATTCTTTGCCATTATAGGTTACTACAAGGTATTGAATATAGTTCCCTGTGCTATACAGTAGGACCTTGTTGTTATTTATTTTATATATAGTAGTGTGTATCTGTTATCCCAAACTCCTATTTTGTTCCTCCCCCCACCCCCTTACCCCTTTGGTAACCATACATTTGTTTTCTATGTCTGGGAGTCTGTTTCTGTTTTGTAAATAAGTTCATTTGTATCATTTATGTTTTAGATTCCACATGATGTGATATCATATATTTGGCTTACTTCACTTAGTATGATAATCTCTAGGTCCATTCATGTGGAAATAATGCAAATGCATTATTTCATTCTTTTTATGGCTGACTAGTATTCCATTATATATATAAGTGAGTAGTATTCCATTGTATATATATATATCATATCTTCTTTATCCATTCTTATGTTGATGGTCACTTACGTTGCTTCCACGTCTTGGCTGTTGTAACTAGTGCTGCTATGCACAGTGGGGTGTGTTTCGAATTAGAGTTTTCTCCAGATGCATGACCAGGAGTGGGATTGCTGGATCATATGGCAACTCTATTTTTGCTTTTTAAGGAACCTCCATATTGTTCTCCATAGTGGCTGCACCAATTTACATTCCCACCAACAGTGTAGGAGGATTCCTTTTTCTCCACACCCTCTCCAGCATTTATTATTTGTAGACTTTTTTTTTTTTTTTTTTTGCGGTATGCGGGCCTCTCGCTGTTGTGGCCTCTCCCGTTGCGGAGCACAGGCTCCGGACGCGTAGGCTCAGTGACCATGGTTCACGGGTCCAGCCGCTCCACGGCATGTGGGATCTTCACGGACCGGGGCACGAACCCGTGTTCCCTGCATTGGCAGGCGGACTCTCAACCACTGCACCACCAGGGAAGCCCTATTTGTAGACTTTTTGATGATGGCCATTCTGACCAGTGTGAGGTGCTGCCTCATTGAAGTTTTGATTTGCATTTCTCTGATAATTAGTGATGTTGAGCAACTTTTCATGTACCTATTGGCCATCTGTATTTCTCCTTTGGAGAAATGTCTATTTAGGTCTTCTGCCCATTTTTTTTGTTGGGTTGTTTGCTTTTTTGATATTGAGCTGTATGAGCTATTTGTATATTTTGGAAATTAAGCCCTTGTCAGTCACATTGTTTACAAATATTTTGTCCCATTCCGTAGGCTGTCTTTTCATTTTGTTGATAATTTCCTTTGCTGAGCAAAAGCTTTTAAGTCCCATTTGTTTATTTTTGCTTTTATTTCTCTTACCTTGGGAGACTGACCTAAGAAAACATTGCTACAATTTATGTCAGAGAATGTTTTACCTATGTTCTTTTCTAGGAGTTTTATGGAGTCATGTCTTATATTTAGGTCTTTAAACCATTTTGAGTTTATTTTTGTGGAAGGTGTAAGGGAGTGTTCTAACTTCATTGATTTACATGTGGATGTTAAGGACATATTTCTTGGTTCTGCTCCCTCTCAGTCTCCCTTGCTGGTTTGTCCTCATGTCCCCAACCCTAAATGTTGGAGTGCCCCTGAGATCAGTCCTCAAACCTTCTATTTGTCCTCTTTCTGCTGGGTGATCTCATGCAGGCTCCTGACATTAAAAGTGTATCTATAAGGAATTCCCTGGTGGTCCAGTGGTTAGGACTTGGTGCTCTCACTGCCAGGGACCCAGTTCAACCCCTGGTCAGGGAACTAAGATACTGCAAGCTGCGTGAGCTAAATAAATAAATAAATACACACACACACACACACACACACACACACACACACACACACACACACACAAGCATAAATGTATACCTCCAGCTCAGGCCTCTAGTCAGGATTCCAAACCTGATTTTCTAACTACTTACTTGACATCTCTACTTGAATGTCTAAAAGGCCTCTCAAATTAACATATGCTAAATCACATTACTGACTTCTGAATCATCTCCATGAGAAAAATTTCCTCTTCCTAGTCTTCTCTGTCTCAACTAATGGAAACTCTGTCCTCTGCTTTTCTCAGGCTAAAAACCTTGTAGCCATCCTTGAGGCCTTACTCCTCATCCAGTCAATCCACCAGCAAATCCTGTCAGCTCTATCCTTAGGATGTTTTAAAATTAGCCCACTTCTTATGCTTCAGCTGCTACCACCCTGGTAGCAAGCCACCATCCTTTCTTGCCTGGATTATTGTAATATCCCCCTATTGTATCTCTCCTTATACATTTGCTATCCCTGTAGTTTCTTCTCAACACAAGTTTTATTAAAAATTTAAGTCGGATCATGTCATTCCTCTGCTCAAAATACTCAAATGGATTCCCATTTCATTCAGTGCAGGAGTAAGAGCCTTACAGTGGCTTATAAGACCCCACCTGGTCTGCTCCCTCCTGATCTTATTTCCTACCCCTCACCTGTTCTGTTCCAGCCACTCAGGTCTTCTACCTCAGGGCCTTTCACTTGCTGTTCCTTCTGCCCAAAATGTTTTCCTGCAGATAACTACCTGCCTCACTCACTCACTTTCTTTAGGTACCTTTTCAAATATTACATTTTTAGTGAGGTCCTTGAAAATCACAGAATAGCAACTGCCTACCACCCCGTACTCCTTATCTCCTCTCCCTTGCTTTACTGTTTTCTACAGCACTTATTTGCTATCTCACATTCTTTATGTTTACTTGCTTATTTACTGTTGGTCTCCATACCCACCCTTCCCCATCTCGTAGAATATACTCTTCAGGAGGGTAGCAACTTAATTTTTTAAATTTAATTTAATTTTTTAATTGAAGTATAGTTAATTTACAATATCATGTTAGTTTCAGGTGTACTGCACAGTGATATATATATATATATATATATATATATATATTCCTTTTCAGATTCATTTCTCTTATAGGTTATTATGAAATATTGAGGATAGTTCCTTGTGCTATACAGCAGGTCCATTTTGGTTATCTATTATATATGTGGTATGTGTATATGTTAATCCCAACCTCCTAATTTATCCCTCCCCCCACCCCTCTTTCCCCTTTGGTAACCATAAATTTGTTTTCTATGTCTGTGAGTCTCTTTCTGTTTTGGAAATAAGTTCATTTTGTATCACTTTTTAGATTCCACATATAAGTGGTATCATATGATATTTGTCTTTGTCTGGCTTACTTCACTTAGTGTGATCATCTCTAGGTCCATCCATGTTGCTGCAAATGGCATTATTTCATTCTATTTCATGGCTGAGTAATATTCATATATATACCACATCTTCTTTATCCATTCATCTGCTGATGGACATTTAGTTTGCTTCCATGTCCTGGCTATTGTAAATAGTGCTATGAACATTGAGGTACATGTATCTTTTTGAATTATGGTTTTCTCTGGATATATGCCCAGGAGTGGGATTGCAGGATCATATGGTAGCTCTATTTTTAGTTTTTAAAGGAACCTCCATACTGTTCTCCATAGTTGGTGGGTGTACCAATTTACATTCCCACTAATAGTGTAGAAGTGTTCCTTTTGCTCCCCACCAAGAAGGTAGCAATTTTAATATACTCCCAATGAGTATATTAATACTCTTATTTAAATAAATCAATGTTTTTTCATAGTAGGCAGTCAGTAAATATTAGCTGAAAGAATTAATGAACTAAAGATATTTATCCTTGGACTTGAGAGTAGAAGTAAAGTGAAACCGCCAGAAATGCAATTCCAAGGTTAGAAATATGTAGATAACATGGTGGACCAGATTTCCCTGAGATAAGGAAGGCAAAGGGACTAGAAAGCTATATAAGCAATGTGTTCACTTAGAACTCAAGACCCAGGTCAGTTCCTGTGATTCTAATAGAGGTAGCAATTATCAGCAGAAGATCTTCCAGAAAGGGAACCTTTACATATTGAAAATAGTAAACAAGGATCGCTGAAAATGAATGGAAGTTTCCAGCTTCCATAAGCTCCCACTAACCAAAGTAAGTATTTACTCTTAAGGAACGCTGGAACTTTCCTCCAAAGAAGAAAATGTGTCCAGGAGGTACGATCAAAAACTATTTAAACTCCTTCTGTCCAAGAATAGAGCTTCACAGAGTCACATTTAAGTATAATGTTAAGGGAAGATGTAGTAGAGTTCTGCTTAATTTGAAGACTGCAGACAAAGCCATAATGGGGAAATTTAGGCAGCATTGGTCATTTTCGTCCAATAGATGGAGCCAGAGTAGAAAAGACACAATTTTTGGCAGATTTTGTAATCTCACAGAGAGATTAGAATGGGGAATCTACTGTGGATTCCAGCCCCTAAGAGCCCATTAGGCATCCAGCCAGGGCTCTCTCCAGTCGGTTGGTGTGGGGGGAGGGGAAGGAGCCTGAAATGAACTCAATGAACTCATAGAGTATATAGCAGGGAAAAGCAATGTGCAATGGAAAGAAAACAAATCTGATTTTAATTTGAACACCAAGGGTTTGTTTTTGCAAGTGTGCAAAACTTTGAACTTTAGGAACCGAGATGGGATGGAGGTGGATTTGTGACACTCTTTGGATTAGAAATAAAAAATTAGTACTTATATTAAAATTATAGGGCTAGTCCTTGTATTAAAATTAAAGCCATAGGGATGTGGTTTTATGGTAAACACATGTGTACTAGAAGGAAAGAAAGAAAAAAAGTGTAAAAGAAGTCTTGTGATTCCCATTACTGACTGATTAATAACCAGATACATAAAGTTTATTCAAAATGTGAACATTGTGATGCTAATAAAATCTATTGAATTACAAATATTGGATTATAGTTTGTGGATGCACTTAGTACTCTACCACTTTTAAGATGGTCTCCCATAGATCTTCCTGACAGCAAACCTCAGAGGCAGAAATTGATAATTAGTTCAAGATTAACGACGCAATTAGTAAAAAATGACCCTGTCTTATGTACCTGCACTCCTTTGCTGTAAGCTCCTGTCAACCACCAAGAGTCACCTTCCCCCTTGACTCTTTGAACAGATTTTGTGGGTGTGACTGAATAAGAATACATTTCTGAAGAGAGGGGAGCTGTGCTTTGGGGAGTGAGATGACATGGTGTTGGTGAAGAAAGAGTGGCAGGAAGGGGAGCTGGGGCTAAAAGAGCTTGGAATCATAGGCCTGTCCCTCTCTTATCCAGCTGGTGGGGGAGGGCAGGGATCATAATGCTCCATCCTATCTCTTCATCAACCTGTGAGGAGAGTAGGGGAGAGAACCAGGGAAATTTCATAAGATTCCTGGGCTGCATAAGGGCCTCCAGGAATGTAAAGTGAGACCAGTCAATGAGGTTGCATGCTGTTCTTCTGCTACACTCAATGGGGGCAGACAAGGGCATAGGGTTGATACCTGGATTTAACAAGGTTGGGGTGGGCCAAGGGAATAAAGTACCATGAGATGGAAAAGGGAGGTTAGGGTATATTCAAGGAGGTGATTATAATGATTGGCTACTGAATTTCAGTTGGATAAGAAGATAAATGAGAAAGGAAAGTCACAGGCACAGTCTGAGCCTATTCTCAGTGTCCAGGGTTATAGAAGGACAAATGCCATAAGAAAGCAAGGAGGAACCTTGCCCTGATGGCCTCTGACAGCGAGTAGAACCCAATCTCTAACCAGTGATTCAGTTTCCCTGCCTTAAACAACTCTTGGGTCCACTGGTTCATTCTCACCCCTCAGGCTATGGTGAAGCCTTCTGTGACTTCCTCAGCTAACACAGGTCCTCTCTGCTGTTCCCAGTCACACACCAGTAATTATTTCATTTATTTGTTTGCATGTTTACTATCTGCCTCTTCTGTTAGAATATAAGCTCCATGAGGTCAGGGACCTCATCTGTTCCATTTCCCACAGCATCCTTAGCACCCAGCAGACAGTCCAGCACACAGGAAACCTTCTATAAATATTTGTTGAATGAATTAACTGATATTCTGGACTGGTTCAAGTGCCAAGCACTATACTAAGGCTTTTACTTACATTTTCTCCTTTATCTCTCATGAGATAAACATTCACTATGAAAAAGCTAAAGCTTTAATAGGTTCATAATTTGACCAAGGGCACATAGCAAAGCTAAGAATTATAACTAAGTCTTTCTGATTCTAAAACCTCTGCTCTCACCTTAGCAGCTTTCATAAATAAATAAGTAGTTTGTAAACTAAGCAATAGTGCATTATGCCAAGGTTTTCACAAAAAGCCAAGGAAAAAAATAGGAGATGCAAGAAAAGTGGCTGTGGCCCTAACTTTTATTACTGCTCTGACATTTGCTCATGTGCTAGGCACCCCATACATTCCATACATTTCAAAATCAAATGTGCTTTCTGATATTGGGTTCAAATTTCAAAGGAGAAGATCCAAGATCTTCTTTAAGGGCCACTATCCCTTCTCACCATACCTCCCTCTTCTTCTTTCTTTGTCTGTAGCTCATGCTTCCTTTCAACTCACCACATCCCTTCTTCGCTCTCTGGGCACACTCTAAACAGAGATACAGAATTAGACTGAGTTGCTGTACTATTACAAGAAGGATGATCGGGTGTAGGACATGTAAAAAACAGTCAAACTTAGACAAAGAGGGGTACTGAGAAGGTATGAAAAGTAAAAAAACAAATAAAAAAATTAGAATGCCCCAAAATCTGTATCACCTATAGAGAAAGATCTGGGATCCCAGAAATATGTGTGTATGTGTGAGTGAGAGAGAGGAAACTTGCCCTGATGGGGAGGGCAACCTCCTTATTTCTTTCATATAACCCATATATAAAAGAAATAGTGTGAAATTGAGAAGCAACTTGTTGCATTAGTACTTGGAACAAAAATGTGATATGAATCTGTTATTCTTTTAATAATATGAATGTCACAATTAAGACTAAAACTAACAAATAGAAATAAAAGACCCAGCTTAAAATCTCAAGTTTTCAGAAATAATATTCTATTTGCATCTCCTGGCACTGCTGCAAAATGAGACTCATACATACAAAGTCCAGAAAGGAACTAAATTACAGGGCTTTAAAAGAAAACAATTATTCCTGGCATACTCTAAACTTTCCTTAAATAAGTTAAAAGAAGACAGAGTTACAAAAATCCTTATTCATAGCCTACACAAAAACCCCTATGGAGGCAATTGGCTATTTGCCCCAGGATGTGTCAGAAATGGGATGAAAATGTGAACATTTTGCACTTGTTCAGGTTCAGGTTGGGGAGCAGCCAAGCCTGTGGTTCCTGGGAAGTCAGACTAGGGACCTGGTTTCCTTTGTCTTCTTACCACCCACTACATGTTTTGCAGGGACAGGCTTGCAGGCCTCAAAGGGTATTGTTATTGTTCCTTGTGAGGCTAGGAAGCCAGAAGGAAGCTAAGGGTATCATTTCCTACCCCACACCATTCTCCCACTGTTGTTTGGGAGAAATACAGAAAAATAAATACAGAAAAATACAGAAAAATAATACAGAAAAATAAATGTGAGTGTTTTATTTTTTTTTCTCTTAAGAGCTACTCACCTCTGTTTCCTCTCTAAGGGGGAAAGAAAAAATATTTAATAACTAGTGTTTGGGATAACAGGGAAGCTCCATTCTGAAACAAATTCCAACTGGATCAAAGAGGTAAATGTACAAAAGAAAATCTAAAGGTACTGAAAGAAAGCATAGAAAGAATCCGCATTACATACAGTGGACTGACCATATGCTTTTATCTTTTCTCCCTGTAGTAGGATAAATAACGACTCCCAAAGATATGTCCATGTCCTAATCCCCAGAACCTATGAATGTTACTTTAAATGACAAAGACGTTACGATATGATTAAGCTAAAGCCCTTGAAATAGGGAGATTATCCTGCATTATCTGAGTGGGCCCTAAATGCAACAACAAGCATCTTTATAGGAGAGAGAAGAGACAGGTGTGACACACACACATTAGAGAAGGCAATGTGATCCCAGTGGCAGAGATTGAGGTGATGCAGCCAACAAGCCAAGGAATGCTGGCAGCCACCAAAAGCTGGAAGGGCTAGGAACAGATTTTCCCCTGGAGCCTCCAGGAAGAATGTGGCCCTGCCAACACCTTGATTTCAGTCCGGTGAAACTGATTTCAAATTTCTGGCCTCCAGAAATGTGAGAGAATAAATTTCTGTTGTTTAAATCACCAGTTTATTGGTAATTTGTGTAGCATCCCTAGAAAACGAATACACTTCTGGATCCACCCAAACTCCACCAAAATAACAGTTAAGGGAGGGGAAATGATACAACTCATAAAGATAAAGAGAGCAGCAGAAAAGAATTTCCATAAATTTTTGGAAGATGGAAAAATGAATGAGAGGCAACTTACTCATCAGAGTAGAGAAAACTGCAACCCTAAGAGCCAGGAGAAAGGGCTGTGAACAAGCCGGGAGTCATTTCTCCCAGAGCTGTCAGCTCAGGGTCACCAAGCACCCCACAGGGGCGGGAGCAGGGACTGGGGCTGAAACTGGAGGAGACTGGCAGTAAGAATGCGACTTTGGGTCGTTTGCCCCATCCCCTGCTTGATACTGGTCAGCCAAGAGTGAGGTGCATCCCTCTTTCTGGCCTCCCCAACCTCAGTGCATTCCCCTAATCTCACCACCATGTCAGTACCACTGACATTCCTTCTGTTGGAGAGAACTGGTCTCAATGTTCTTCCTAGAAGCAGGGGGGCTGGGAGATGCCACGCAGGGCCGCCTGGGCTTCCCACCACCCCTCTCTGCCGAGAAGGAAGGCATGCTTTTTGATGGCCCAATAGCAACGTCTGCCACATTATCCTAAAATTTCAGAACACTGGGAATAAAGAGAAGATTCTGAAAGCTTCCCGAATGAATAAAACCTCGTCACTTCATGTACAAAAGATCAGCAATCTGACTGGCATAAGACTTTAAAACAGCAATACAAGATACTAGAAGACAATAAGGCAACACCCTCAAAATTCTGAGATAAAACAGCCTATAATTGAAAAGTTTCTACCCAGCCAAACTCCCGCCAAATGTAAGGGGAAAATAAAGACATTTTCAGACATGCAAGTTTTGAATAATTTGCCCACAACGCATCATTTAGGAGGAAGTTACCAAAAAGCATAATTCAACACAATGTGGAGTGAACAAGACCCTGGAAGACACGGACTCCAGAAAAAAACAAAACAAAAAAAACAGAGGATGCGCCCAGGAGAGTGGCAAAGGG
Organism: Delphinus delphis; assembly: GCF_949987515.2. Taxonomy (NCBI): domain Eukaryota; kingdom Metazoa; phylum Chordata; class Mammalia; order Artiodactyla; family Delphinidae; genus Delphinus; species Delphinus delphis. The sequence goes on from NC_082690.1 coordinate 23,788,091, forward strand.
GAAGTCCTAGGATGACGGATGTCTATCACACCTGGCAAGCAACCATCCCTAGAACAGAGGCCTGTGCAAGTGTGAAGGGGAGTCATTTAAGGAAAATATGGAACTGATAGATTATTTAATGCGTTTGAGCATTTGGGGGAAAAATCATTACTAAGAGTTTGCTAAGTCTGTTAGATCATCTGGGGGAAAAAAGTGATGATATGTAGAAAACTAAGCAATTTAGCCAGGAGTAAGGGGGTTAGCAATTATGAATGGCAGGAAAAACAAGGTTATACAAGAAGAAGATATGATTATGATATACTATCTGGTTCAGTGGTGAATAATATTTGATAGTCATAATTATATAAACACTGACTTTTGACGTAACTAGACATTTCAATATAATTATTTTGGGAAAAGAGGAGGGAGGAAAGCAGGGAGAGTTGGAGCTGGGTAAGAAGTCAAAAGCCTCAATGATTTCCTTTCTAGGATTCTAATCTGTACATATTTTTGACACAGGTACAAAGATTTATGTATAAAGAAGTTCACCACATCACTGAACAAGAAATAGCAAAACAGAGACAACCTAAGTATCTGTCAGTTGGAGGCTGGTTAAACAGATCATGGTTAAATGGAGTACAATGCAAGCTTTAAAAAAAGCCAAACAATAAACGATGACATGAACAACCAGACAGTGAAAACAAAACAGAACCAGTGGGGAGAGGTGGGTCCAAAACACTACCACTTTGGGGGGAAAATAAATATATGTATCAATATATTCACATGCACAAACACTAAATCTTGTGTATCTACAATTTCTGGAAAGATACACAAAGAACTGCTAATAGTGACTGCTTCTGTGGAGGGGAACTTTGATCAGACAAGCAGGGATAGGACCTGCTTTTCACTATACACCATTTTGTTATTTAAACATTTATGCTAGTAAATGTGTTACCTATTCAAATGAATAATTTTTTAAAGGGAGGGAAAAACCAAACTGGCAAAAGGAAGAAAAAAAACAGGAACAACATAATTAGCCCTCCTTAGTATCGCAGCTTAATACATCAAACATCATCTTAAAATGTCATTTCTGTATTTTTAGCTTTTTTCCTTTAGGTGGCAGCAACTGCATTTTTTTTATACTATCTGTCTAGCCTTGAGGATCAGTTCAACAGTAATGTTTGGATTTCTTATTTTCCCTTTTCATAAGAAAAATTTCTTAAAATGTTTAAATATATATTGACGAAATGCATGGTCTGGAAATGCGCCCAAGTATTGTTATGCAAAATAATAATAATAAGTTTAAAAGCATGTTACAAATTTGTGGAAATGTAAAACAGACTGGGAAGATATTCCTCAAAATGCTGACAGTGATTATCTCTGGGTAGTAGAACAATTAACAGGTGAATTTGTTTTTCTCTTTGAGCCTTTCCAAATTTTCTACAATGAACATGGTATTTTTAAAAACCTTGTTTATCCTCCAAGTCTGATGGGCTTGTGTCATCTCGCATCCAAACATTTCCAATATCACTGAGCTCTTTAATTTCTTAACTGTGAGTGAGACATTCTAGTTATAATCAATTCTGAGGGGATGTGGCAAGGATAACTATAAGCTCCCCACTAAACTGGAAGGCCAAGCCTCACAAACATTTGCACCCCTGTTGCCTAGCACACATCTGGCACATTTCAGGTACTCAAAGACCATTTGTAGCACTGTTAAATTGCAGTGAGTTTTCAGGGAAAGGTAAAACGCTTCCTAACCAATTTCTTATTCCTGGAGTAGTGAGGGGTAGTCCTTGCAGAGCTATTTCTGATGGCTAGCTGAAAGGGTTCTCCCATCTCAAGTAAACAGGGCCACAGCGTGACTCCTGGTCCCCAGAGGGGCCTGTGGGATGGTGAGTAGATCTGCCAGGTGAGTCATTGCAGTGGGACAGTGCAGGTGGACTCTGTGCTGGCTCAGGAAAGGGACCCCATCTCTGCTCTTTGAAAAGATGCATCAGCATGTTTATCTGTGAGACAGAAAACAAATCTGGTGTGTGATTTATAAATCCCTCAAATACAGGAATACAAATTGGCATGGGACACCAAAGGAGAAGAGTGAGAATAAAAAGGTCAGGTGCCATATGACCCAGCACTTCCATTTCTGGGTATATAACCATAAGGAATGACAGCAGGGATTTGAACAGATATTTGTACACCCATGTTCATAGCAGCATTACTCACAATAGCCAAAAAGTGAAAGCAACCTGTGTCCAACAACAGATGAACAGATAAACAAAATGTATATACATACAGTGGAATATTATTCAGTCTTTAAAAGGAATGAAGTTCTAACACATGCTACATTGAAACTTGAGGACATTATACTAAGTGAAATAAGTCAGTCACAGAAGGACAGATATTGTATGATTCCACTTATCCAAGGCATCTAGAGTAGTCAAATTCATAGGGACAGAATGTAGAATGATGTTTGCTAGGGACTGGGGTGGAGGGAGAAATGGGGAATTACTGTTTAATGGGTACAGAGTTTCAATTTTTTCGGACGAAAAGAGTTCTGGAGGTGGATGGTGTTGATGGTTACACAATAATGTGAATATACTTAAAGCCACTGAACTGTACACTTAAAAATGGTTGAAATGGTAAATGTTATATGTATTTTATTGCCAAAAAAATGCCTATATATGGAATGAGGAAGTAAGAAATATTTTCCTATATTTTACCAATATCTTAACAAGAAGAAGTTGGATGTTTATTCCAGAACTGTTCTGTAATATAGACTTGAATTATTTGTGAATGTTAATAATGTTTGCTAACATCTAATGAGTCAGGGACTGTTTAAGGGATTTATGTACATTATCTTAATTCTCAAAACATATGAGGTATCCTGTGAGGTAAATACTTTTTATTATGGTCATTTTCAAGTTCAGAAAAGTGAGGCTTAGAAACTTTAAATCATTTTCCCAGGGTGCAGGGTTCGTACCTGGTAGAGCCCAGATTTGACAGATTTATTACTGTTAAGCATATTGCTCTTTTCAGAGTTTGGATTCTGCTTTTTATAATAAAAAGTTTTTTGATTTTCTTAGTCTTAACACTTTGTCCTTAAGCACTTAAGAAATTTCTAAGGAAATAAATCTGAATCAGGAGAATCCAAATGATAGGCCAGAGGATATGAGTTGAACAGCAATCCTTACCAAATTGTACCTAAAACAATACCTTGGCAAGTAGCCCCGCAAATTTACTATGGAGTTGGGGTACTCAAGTCTAAGTCCAAAAGTAAGGGGACTGGAAAAGCAACAATGACCAAATATTCCTTTTGGGGTAAAACTAATTCTGTAAAATAATTCTAAAATATCACTTTATTTTTTTTTTAACTTTCACACTTTATAACTGTAATTTCTGGCACATTGTTCAGCAGTATGTTTTTCAATAAGCATAAACTGGGCAAAACATTTGAATAAACTAAGGAATTCAGAGTTTAATTCGTCTGTTAATTTATGGGACTCTATCTTCCCCCAAAGGATTAACTGGATGTGCTACTGCATTTGCTTTTCAAACACGTTTTAATACACACACACACACACACACACAAAACGGTGGATTACGCACATGCATTTACCTCTACTACCTCCCATATTCCCATGAAAGTGACAGAAAAAGTCTTTAAAGAGAATGAGATAATAACAGGAATAGGAAACAAGAAATAGTGTCATCAGCAGATAAGAAGTTTTGAGAAATTTCTGAAAGACAGAAAGCAGATGGATGGACTGAGAGAAAGTGTATGGAAAACTTCAGGCCAGGGCACAAGAAACAAGCATGTGTTTTCCTAAGGGGGCCCCAGATGGGAGCTCACACTCAGTCAACAATATGCTGATGGGCTGTGGGGCTATGTAAGTGGCCTCATTAAAGAACTAGATTCAGTGCCTAGGGCCAGCTGAGCCACTTTCCTTTGACCTGTGCAAACAGAGCTTGGCAGCTGAGACTTTTGCCCTTGGGCTAAAAGCCAGCCCATTGCCCTCTAGGAAGCAAGCCAGCACCTCAGAGAGGGTTCTTGGTGAGGATTTTGTGGCCTAAGGTGTAAAGGATAATGATAATGAAGAAATTCTGAATCTCTGCAATAAACTCAGAGTCCATTGTACTTAAATCAGACTCAAAATGCACCTCCACACACTCCACCTGGAAACTTCTGGTTCCCCCAGCCTGCTTGCTTGCTTTTTGCCCACAGGGGGCCCTACAGAGAAGCTTTCCTGTCCGCAAACCCCACCTACTTATACAAAAGCTGTCAGTCATTCTATTCAAGAGCTTCTTGGGGAAACAAATCTAAACAATTGAAGAGGAAACCCACACAAGCTACCTCTACTAAATTAAGGTGTTTGTTTAGTTCTTAATTCATTCATATAAATGGACAGCAGGGAACATCAAACTTGTGAGAAAAAACAATGCAAAAGTGAAAGACTTAGAAAAATAAATTAAATAACTGAGGCTGAAGGAAAAAGATAATCCAAGTGGTTAAAGAGAATTTTTTAAAAAACATGGGGCTTCCCTGGTGGTGCAGTGGTTGAGAATCTGCCTGCTAATGCAGGGGACACGGGTTTGAGCCCTGGTCTGGGAGGATCCCACATGCCATTGAGCAACTAGGCCCGTGAGCCACAACTACTGAGCCTGCACGTCTGGAGCCCATGCTCCACAACAAGAGAGTCCGTGATAGTGAGAGGCCTGTGCACCGCGATGAAGAGTGACCCCCGCTTGCCACAACTAGAGAAAGCCCTCGCACAGAAACGAAGACCCAACACAGCAAAAATAAATAAAATAAATTAATAAACTCCTGCTTCCAATATCTTCTTTAAAACAAAACAAAACACACAATTAACACACACAAATCAATCACATTCCTAATACCTATATTAGTCAATTAAGAAAATTAATATTTAAAACATTTCCAATAAGAGCAATAAAAATGTTAATTGTGTCATCAGCGGAATTTATAACCTACTGCATTTTTAAGACAATTATAGTCTGTGATAAAAAGTAACAATCAGAGAACTTGAAAGAGTTCTTAGAAACTAAAAATTAAAATTTCAGTGGAATTGCTAAATAATATAGACACAATAGAAGATCAAGTTAGTTACCTGGAAGATAAAGTAAAGGAAATAAAAAGACAGAGAATATGAGAAAAAATGAACACACATGGAAGTTAGTAATAGGAAATCTAATATTTATCTAAATGTGATTCTAGAAGGTATAGGGACTATGGAGAAAAAGAAATAGTCAAGAAGATAATAAAATAAATTTCTTTACACTAAAGAGTTTTTAGATTGACAAAGCCCACCAATTACAGAGCAGGAAAAACAAACAAAAGCACATCTAGACACTATGGTGAAATTTTAGAATTCTAAGAAGAGGAAGAAATCCTAAAAGCTTCCAAAGACGGGAAATATAAAAAAGAACAATAATCAGACTGTCATCCAATTTCTTTTCAGCAATACTAGTACCAGAAGACAACTAATTAATAAAACAAATATATATTGAGTATATACTGTGTGTTAGACACTATTTTAGATCCTTCGGATAAATCAATGAATCAAACAGACCAAAATCCTGCCCTGGTGGATCTTATATTCTATTGGCAAAATGTCCAAAATCCTGAGGGGAAAAAAGGAATCTTAGTATTCTAAATCTGGCCAAACTATCAATCAAATGTGAGGGCTAAAAAAGACATTTATCTATCTATCTATCTATCTATCTATCTATCTATGTACTGTGGTGAAGGAAAGTACAGCACTTATTGTAGGGTGCCAATCAGGGAGAACGGGCAACACATACTCAAAAGACCAGAACTCCACAATAGCTTTCAGGCAAGGATTTTTAAAGGCAAAGTTTGGCATAAGGGTCACCCAGTAGTGATCAGCTCGTGGACATTTTTCTGATTGGTTGGTGGTGAGGTAACAGAGTGATATTTCAGGAATCTTAATCATCAACCTTCTTGTTCCAACCAGTCTGGGGTCTAAATGTTTGTGATCAGCTTGTAGTCACCATCCTCCACCAAGTGGAGGGGATCTTAGTTCCTGCAGAACAACTCAAAGATATGTGTCAGGTTGTTATGTGTATCCCTTGAGGAGGAACTAGGAATCCTGTGACTCTGTTGTATCACTGAACTATTTATTAAGCTATCACTACTTTTCTTGCTTGACTGCTTTTCCTTTCTTTCTGCATTCCCTCTCTTCTCTAATCACTAACTTCTTCACTCTGCTCTTTGGAACTCAAGGAAGGCCTAAGAGACTAAAGCCCTAAAAACAAGAGACATGGAGTGGCTTTGTACCCAGGGTGGTCCCTTAGGGTCCTGGTTGGCTCCAATTCTCCATCCCCACTTTTTTGGATACTCTTCAATCCTGAGGGGAACAGGATTGGACAAAAAGGGAATAAAGTTTTGAATAGAGAGATTAATCATAAACTTGGCAGGTAAACTCGGTTTCAATCTCCACTCCTGTTTTAACATTCCCCAAACCTTTGAGAGAGTGGATGACTATTGCTCTGGCTACTTCCTGCTGAAACAGGGCACAGTTTTGTCTCTGTTTGGGGAATGGACACAGAGTTGGAAATATTCCTGAGTTCCAGGTCTTGGATCTGAGTCTTGCATGATTAAGATCTTTGACCCTTGGTCCACTGTTTTGGTGCAACAGACCCAATTAGAAGTAGGAGGAAGAGTGAACACCCAAACTTTAATAAATCTTGGAAAATAAATCTCATTCCTTGAGTTTAGTTGGAACTGGTCTGGACCTGGCCCTTCTGAGGAGGCTTGTTATAGCCAGGTAGCAAATTGCCTAAGCAAAAAAGACCATTTTTAGACATTTAAGAATTCAGAGAACTTATTTCTTACACAACACAAAACAAGAACTTAAAGAAGTAATCCAACAAATCATAGTCCAAGAAAGAAAACAGGAAGCGATGCTATCTGAATATGAGCCAGAGGAAGTACAGAAAGCAAGAAAAAGAGTAAAGGAAAGAAGGTAGGAAGGATCTCTAAGTTCTTTAAGTTTAGAATAATCTCATTTAAGCTGCAAATTTTCAATTAAATAAGATTATATTTCCTTCTCAATGAGGGTTCATCCACACAACTTAGTTGATAGTAATAGCTGGCAGTTATAGAGGACCTATGCGCCTGGCACTGTGCTGAGTGCTTTATATGGATTAACATTTTTACTCTTCAGAAGACTTAATTGTAATTACAGAGCAGAATATAAATATATTAAAATATGACCACGTAGATACATATACATGTATCTGCACATTAGAGGTGTGTTGAGAGATGGACTCTCTTACATAACTGGGAATCAAAAAAGTCTCTCTTAATAAATAAACCCAGAAGTAGAAGTATAGGCACATTATTTAAAGTTATAAAGAATAATTTAAATATAATTTTTTGAAACATTAGAAATATAATTATATTATAAATAATATAAGTAACACAAATTAGGTGATGGAGGGATACAGAGAAGTTGGGAGGAAGTATGAACATAAGAAATTACTCATCTTTCCTAGATGGGAGTCAGTACATACTTTCTAAATTTGCCAAATCGAGAAATGAAGCTGTAAGCATATTATTTTAAATTATAATGGTAACTGTGGCATGATCTAGCAACAGTAGCTGTTAACAGTGCTTGTTTCTAAAGAATGGACCTAGTCTGCAATGGTATGGATATCATATCCATCTTATTTTAGTTTTTAAAAATTTTTATTGGAGTATAGTTGATTTATAATGTTATGTTAGTTCCCGCTATACAGCAAAGTGAATCAGTTATACATACACATATATCCACTCTTTTTTAGATTATTTTCCTATATAGGTCATTACAGAGTACTGAGTAGAGTTCCCTGTATAGAGTAGGACCTTATTAGTTATCTACATATCCATTTTATACTCTTCTGTACTGATAAATTTTTTTCTTATTATGTGTGTATAAAACTGCCATAGAATAATAATAAACTGTTTCAACAGTATTAAATACATTAATATTTTTAAAGAGTGAAAACATATTAAATTAATCTTTTCCACAAACACAGCAATAATATTTAATATAGATATATGTTGCTTAGTCATAGTTGCTAAATGTCCTCAAAGATTCACAGTTTTTAGGAAAAGTTCTTAGGTGAAAGAGAGTTTAGCATATTACTTACTTGACTTTTTTAAGTTGAAAAGAAAAAGTAAAACCCACTATCCAGGTTTTCTGATTTCAAATTGGAGAAAGTTGCAAATATTGTGTGTCCTAAACTTTTTGACCCTACAAATGACTCAAAAACTGATGAACTAAAAACTTTGCACTTTCAAAAAATGAATTCATCACTGAGGATTACTCATCTGTCAAACTAGAATAAAATGCATTTTGTATTAAGCAAGCTTCTTTAATGCTTAATATTTATTGAGTCAGGGATGCTGTGGTGAAGTGGACAGAGCTCAGGTCAGAAAACCTTTCTGTCCCAGCTCTGTCCCCAAATAGCCTAGTGACCTGAGGCCACCACTTAATCTTTAGTTCCTTCATTTGTAGAGTGTGGATATAATCTCCCTCCTCACTACTTCATACTGTCCCTATGAGGATCAGAAAGGATAAATCAATTGAAAGTCCTTTGAAATATTACAAAGTGCTCTGAGGTTACAATATTGTATTATTTGGATGATAGAATTTCAAAGGTGGAAAGAACTTAGAAATTATCTAGTCAAATATCTTTAATTCGGTCTCTTTTTCTCATCTATTACTTGCTTAGAGTCCCTTCATATATTATTACCAAGAGTCTTACAACAGAAATTGATTTAAAACTATATTCTTCTGAACTATGTCCTCTTCTAAAATTACAAAGAATCGTAGCCTGTTAATGCTGCAAGGGACTTTGCCAGCCATCTCATCTAATCCTCTTGTTTTAACATGAAGCAATAGCAGCCCAAAGAGGGTGGCTGGCCTAAAACAAACACAGGACGATGAGCTCAGACCTTGGATTAGAACCCAGGTTCCCAGACTCGCAGTCACGTGATCTTTTCCCAGGTCACAGCTGAATCAAGCAAAGAATGACTATTTATGGATAATCACAGTTAATAAAGGTATACATTAACCTGACAATGTATAATTAACCTGACAAGAGTATGCTAATTATTTCTAACCATTTTTCCTATGTTCAAAAGATTTTTCTTTCCTCAAAAAGCAACTATATGACAAAATAAACTAAACAACAAAAATATAAAAATTAAGGGAAAATATTTTAATTAAAAAAAGTACTTATGCTTGAAAAAAATAGTATAAATACATAGACCCAAATTATTATCTAGATAAAACTAAGATTGTAAGTATCAGAACAGTCAGGCATTTAATAGTCAAATTAATTACCAACATTTCAGTGACACTTGATCTCACCTAGTTCCTCATACAAATCCTTGGGAGAGACACAGAAGAGTATAAATGGTTAGGAACATAGGGCTTTAAGTCAAGCCATAAGTTCAAATTCCAGCTCTGCCATTTACTAGATACGTAAATTTTGAAAATGTACTCTATCTCCCTAAGCCTCAATTTCCCATCTGAATTATGGAAATCAAAATAATAATTATTTCATAGGGTTCTTGTAAAGATTAAAATACAATTCACATAATTCAATAAACAGCATCACTCATTGTTATCACTTAGGATTTTCACAGATGGAGACACCAGAGCTCACAGCAATTATTTACTCAAGACTGCCCAGCTAGTAAGTGGTAGAGACAAAATTGAAATCTATTTAGCTTTGCTAAAAGTTCCAGCTCTTTCCACAACCAAAAGAAAGATTTTCCTCCTAAGTAGGACAGCTCTGTCAGCCAATTTCAGATGATAAGACCTCTAAACGGTTGCACCTCTGCTGGCCTGCCAAAGAAATCACTTGACTCTTTCAAGTTCACAAGCCCCCGTGTGCTGTTGGGGGGGGCGGGGGTTGCTGCCTGCCTGTGTCACACAACCCACTCTTAGGACCTTGACTCTGCATCCCAAGAGGAGACACATGTCCTTCACTGCCCTCCCCCATCTCAGGCTGCTCCTGCCAGAATTGGGAAAAACCTTTATCCTTTTTTCTCCCAGTGACTGAGTGCAGGCTCTTCAGCACTCAAATCCCCCTCAAGCACCCTTGATTTTTCTCTGAGAGGGCTTGTGCAAATTTGACTCCCCTTGTTCTAGAGGTTAGGGGACCCAGTCTTTTTATTTTTGTAACTCTCAGAGCCCAGCATGAGCTGACATTCATTAACACTTCATAAATGTTTGCTGGAAAAAAATTGGAAGGAAGAAGAAAGGAAGAAAGAGGTGAAGGGAGGGAGGAAGAGGGAGAGGGAGGTAGGTACCAGGGGTCTTGTCACTCTAGAGTTGCTAAAAAAGGCATAACATTGAAGTCATCTCCCTTGTTCCAAAAACATTTAACAATATTTATATATTTATCTCTCTATCTATCATCTATCTATCTCTGGAAGTACTGATAATAGAGAAATCACTTTAATTTTAGTCTCAGAAATCAAGTTTAAAATCTAGGAGACTCTGTGTGTGTGTGTGTGTGTGTGTGTAAAATTCTGAGTTAGACTGGGACCATGAGGGTTGAATGGCAAATATGAGTAAAGTCCAATAGCAGGACATGGAGATTAAAAGCCCTATGTTCTTCTTAGAGATATGCCTCCAAACTGTATAAACCTGGGTAAGTTACACTCTCAGAACTGTTAAAATAGAAGTAATTTTAAAGGATGTCACTCTTACAGAATTGTCACAGACAAAAATGATAATGTATTTTAAACAGTCAATTTTAAAAGGACCCATAGTAGTGCTCACTGCGCTTTCTGAATTTTACAATGCCTATTGATCTTTATGGACCATATTCTATCATTTGAGTTTTTTCTAGTTGCACTTTCTCCCTCCCTCAACTAATACCTCTAGAATTCATAACTTTTGGCCATACAGCCATCTGTTCCCACTAATTCTGTCTCTGAAATGACTTTAGAATCTGTTCCTGGCCTCTCTGTTCCCACTGTGACTCTCCTAGTCTTTTAATAATTCTCACTTAGATGCAATAGCCTTTTTAACAATCATTTTCCATTATATCTGCTTCACTCTAGGATATTTAAATAAATTCAGACTGCCCATGTCATGTATCTCTGAGAGTACACAAAAGCTCAGCTTTTGACCACGGATATCTTTGATATATCCTTCAATATTCTCTGGTTTCTAATCCCTTGGCCCATGATTCCAGCTCCTAATACCAGTCACAGACTCCCCCAGCTTTGATTACCTGGGTGGCCATGCTTCTCTTGCACTGTGTGTTCTCTTTGACTCAACATCATTTTTATTCACAAACTCATATCTGCAACCCTGGGTAAAAAGTATTTTCATGGCCTCATTCTGGCTATGACTGACTCATGCTAGCCCACTGGCCTACTCATTACAAAAAGAGATCAGGCAAAGTCTGTCATTAAACTGTCATTCCAGCACTCAAATTGTAACATGGTACTCTCTGATTCCAGTGCCAAGAGCAAAATGTCAGTGTGGTTGTTCAAGATTTGGGGACTTGGCTGGGTGGGTATGGGTCACAAATGATCTTTGGCAACGGAAGCCTGGTGGGAAGGAAAACAGAAGCCAGCTTTTGGGGAACACCCACCACTGGAATGGAAGGTGGACTGGGAGCAGCTGACCAGGCTCCAAAAACAGGCCCTGGAAACAGTTATTAGGGAAGCAAAGGCAGGAGGTCTCAACAGTCTCAGCTACCAATCCAGAAGCTATTGGTCCTGCCATGGAGGCAGAGCGGATGGTAGTTAGCCAAGCTGGCAGCAAATTACACTCTTCAAATTTTCACCTTAAAAAGCATACAGATAAATCCTTGCTGAACACTCCATTTATTCCTTCAATAAATAGTTAGTCACTAACTATACATCAGGCATTGTGTTAGGCATTGAATACACAAAGGAAAAAGGAAGTAGGCATGGTGACTTCTTTGGCAAGCTTTGTTAAATAACTTGGCATGCACCACTCTTCTTTATTGTCTTGTCAATATTAGAGTAGGTTTTGGATCGTAGATGTGGCTTCTAGCCAGTGCATTTATGCAAACAATTCTCAGATGTGCCACAAATATGTGGCCAAGATAACATTATAGCCTCCATCCTTGCTCTGGAATGATGACAGTCTTTCAAAAAAAGAAAACTTCATAAGCAAATAATAAAAATATTCATTGGTGGCTTCTGGATGTCTTGAATTTTCCAAGCAGTTTTTTCAATTGGTCATCCCTCTATATTCAACTGAAAAAAATCCCAACCTGGAATCTCAGATAGTTAATCATCACAACACAGTTTTCAACAATACACCCATGTGTTTATGCTAACTGTTAAGAGTACTTGGTGATCCAACATGAAATGATTTCATTTTGTTGAACTTGCTTCTCACGGCAAGATTAGTAACAAAAAAGTTTAGTCTCTTGAGAAGAAACTAGTTCATATCACTAAGAATCAGTGTCCAGTGAAAAAGAAGACTTACATAAATAAAGAGGCATGTCATATTCTTGGCTTGAAAGACACACATTGTAAAGATGTTAGTTTTTCCTAAAACCAACCTATAAATTTATTACAACTCAATAAAATTATAATGGAATTCTTTTGGCACCTGGGAAAACAATTTTAAAATTTGGAAGTATAAAAATGCACAAGAATAGCTAATACAGAAGTTAATACAGAAGAATATTAGGGAGGATTTTACCAGTTATTTAAACTGCAGTATTTACTGCTTATCGGTATCCTTCTGCAGGAATAGACAGAGGAAGACTAAAACAAAATATTTGAATACAGAATTAGATATGAATATGATTTGATTATATAATAAAATGATGAAAAAAAATGTTTTATTTGGACAACGAGTTTAATCATTTGGAGAAAAAATAAAGTTGGGTCCCTACCTTGAACTTTCAGATATAATAAAGATTTAGAGTACTAAAAAGTTTTAGATAAATACTTTTATAATGTTTAAGTGAAAGAGGGTTTGAAAACCTGACACTTGGCTGTCCCAGCATCAGATCCCTGCCCTGCCCACCCAGGGTGGGATTCCCCACTTTGAGTAGTCTTGGTATGACAGAGTATACTGCCTGGACTTTACGAGCTGAAAAGGACCCTCCTCCAGCTCTCACACGTGGCCTTGTGGGGACTCCCTGTGAGTTGCTGACTAAAAAAGCTGTTCCAGACTGGTTTTCAGATGGCTCTTCTCTGATGTAAGACACTAGCACACTACACTAGTACATTTCATTGCCCACCTTCCTGGAAGGAGCAATGGCCTTTGGGTTTAGAATCCAAGGAAAAAAAGGTTCAGTCAAGGGACATATTAAAGATTCCACTGAACTGGAAAATGAAACTCTTCCTTTTTCATATCTTGGCATACAGACAGAAAAGAAAGTTCAAGTGTAGACTGGGCAATTAACTCTGTCTATAAAGGGAAAGTGAGTTATAGCATAACAGGGGCAGAGAGGTGATCCCCAGATACACCACCACATACTCTATAGTCAGTGTTAAAAGTCAGTAGGGAACACACTAGTAACACTACACAAGCAAGGCCACTATGTGCTTAGATCCCTTTGAAATGAAAATTTGAGTCACCTCCACTAGTAAAGAACCTTAACCAGCTAAAGAACAAGTGGAGGGCAAAGAATCAGTTTTGTATTTTCAAGATTGTATAAATGTATTTTGGGTTATGAATCTCAGAACTGATTAACTTTAATGTCAGTATAGCCCCATTTTAAGCACCAAGTCTGTGTGGGGAAAAGGGAACCCTCCTACACTGTTGGTGGGAATGTAAACTGGTACAGCCACTATGGAGAACAGTATAGATGTTCCTTAAAAAAACAAAAATAGAGCTACCATATGATCCAGGACTCCTGGGCAGAAAAAACCATAATTTGAAAAGATACATGCACTCCAATGTTCATTGCAGCACTATTTACAATAGCCAGGACATGGTAGCAACCTAAATGTCTATCAACAGAGGAATGGATAAAGAAGATGTGGTACATGTATAAAATGGAATATTACTCAGCCATAAAATGAAATAATGCCATCTGCAGCAACATGGATGGACCTAAAGATTATCAGACTGAGTGAAGTAACTCAGACAGAGAAAGACAAATATCATATGGTATTGCTTATATGTGGAATCTAAAAAAAAATGTACAAATGAACTTATCTACAAAACAGAAATAGAGTTACTGTTGTAGAAAACAATCTTACGGTTACTGGGGGTAAGGGGAGGGGGAGGGATAAATTGGGAGATTGGGATTGGCATATACACATACACACATATATGTAAAATAGATAACTAATAAGAACCTACTGTATGGACTTCCCTGGTGGTGCAGTGGTTAAGAATCCGCCTGACAATGCAGGGGACACAGGTTCGAGCCCTCGTCCAGAAAGATCCCACATGCCACAGAGTAGCTAAGCCCGTGCACCACAATTATTGAGCCTGCACTCTACAGCCTGCGAGCCACAACTACTGAGCCCATGTGCCACAACTACTGAAACCCATGTGCCTAGAGCCCATGCTCTGCAACAAACAGAAGTCAGAGTAATGAGAAACCCACGCATCACAACAAACAGTAGCCCCCACTCTCCACAACTAGAAAAAGCCTGCATGCAGCAGTGAAAACCCAATGCAGCCAAAAATAAATAAATAAATTAATTAATTAAAATAAATAAATAGATAAATAACCCCCCCCCCCCCCCCGCAAAAAAGAACTTACTGTATAGCACAGGGAACTCTACTCAATACTCTGTAATGGCCTATATGGGAAAAGAATCAAAAAAAGAGAGGATATATGTATATCTATAACTGATTCACTTTGCTGTACACATGAAACTACCACAACATTGTAAATCAACTATATTCCAATAAAAATTAAAAAAAAAAACCACAAAGTCTGTTCAAGGTTCAGAGAGGAAGATGCATCTTCTTGCTTACAAATAGTTCTGCAGAGAAAGTTTATACCATCTGTTATTTATCATCTTGCTCTCTCTTCTCTCTCCATCCCCTACCTCCTGGCCCTTGGAACTCTCTCCACCTCTCTCTTTCTGCTTTGTGATATTTCACTATTCAATCCCTCAATCTGTCAGGCTATATCCCACCTCCATCCACTTGCACCCTGTCCCCTACCTCCCCCTCCTTCCATGCTGCTCACCTACTACCATCTGAGATTCCACCTAACAGCCCTCTCTGAAGCCTCACAAGTATATGCCCGAAAAGACTGATCATTTGCTCCTTATTTATGTAGGAGTACTTTAATACTTTATTGTCATTATAGGTTTACATGTTTGTCTCTGCTTACCAAATTCACCTCTAAAACTCCAGGGCTTTCACTCTTATTCAACATAGTTTTGGAGGTCCTGGCCAAGGCAATCAGAGAAGAAAAAGAAATAAAAGGAATACAAATTGGAAAAGAAGAAGTAAAACTGTCACTGTTTGCAGATGACATGATACTATACATAGAAAATCCTAAAGATGCCACCAGAAAACTTCTAGAAGTAATCAGTGAATTAGGTAAGGTTGCAATATACAAATATTGTGTATATTAATGCACAGAAATCTCTGGCATTCCTATACACAATGAAAACTCAGAAAGAGAAATTAAGGAAACAATCCTATTTACCATCACAACAAAAAGAATAAAATACCTAGGAATAAACCTACCTAAGGAGGCGAAAGACTTGTACTCAGAAAACTATAAAACACTGATGAAAGAAATCAAACATGACATAACAGATGGAAAAATGTACCATGTTCTTGGATTGGAAGAATCAATACTGTGAAAATTACTATACTACCCAAAGCAATCTACATATGCAATGCAATCCCTATAAAACTACCAATGGCATTCTTCACAGAATTAGAACAAAAAATTTTACAATTCGTATGGAAACACAAAAGACCCCGAATAGCCAAAGCAATCTTGAGAAAGAAAAGCAGAGCTGGAGGAATCAGGCTCCCCAACTTCAAACTGTACTACAAAGCTACAGTAATCAAGACAGTATGGTACTGGCACAAAAACAGAAATATAGATCAATGATACAGGATAGAAAGCCCAGAGATAAATCCACGCACATATGGTTACCTAATCTACAACAAAGGAGGCAAGAACATACAGTGGAGAAAAGACAGCCTCTTCAATAAGTGGTGCTGGGAAAACTGGACAGCTACAGGTAAAAGAATGAAATTAGAACACTATGTAACACCCTACACAAAAATAAACTCTAAATGAATTAAAGACCTAAATGTAAGATCAGACACTAAAACTCTTAGAGGAAAACATAGGAAAAACACTCTTTGACATAAACCACAGCAAGATCTTTTTTGACCCATCTCCTACAGTAATGGAAATAAAAACAAAAATAAACAAATGGGGCCTAACAACAATTAAAAGCTTTTGTACAGCAAAGGAAACCATAAACAAGATGAAAAGACAGCCCTCAGAATGGGAGAAAATATCTGCAAATGAAGCAATGGACAAAGGATTAATCTCCAAAATATACAAACAGTTCATGGAGCTCAATATCAAAAAACAATCAATTCAATTAAAAAATGGGTGGAAGACCTAAATATACATTTCACCAAAGAAGACATACAGATGGTCAAGAGGCACATGAAAAGATGCTCAACATCACTAATTATTAGAGAAATGCAAATCAAAACTACAATAAGATATCACCTCATACAGGTCAGAATGGCCATTATTAAAAAATCTAGAAACGATAAATGCTGGAAAGGGTGTGGTGAAAAGAGAACCCTCCTGGGGCTTCCCTGGTGGCACAGTGGTTGAGAGTCTGCCTGCCGATGCAGGGGACACGGGTTCGTGCCCCGGTCCAGGAAGATCCCATGTGCCGCAGAGTGGCTGGGCCCGTGAGCCATGGCCGCTGAGCCTGTGCATCCGGAGCCTGTGCTCCGCAATGGGAGAGGTCACAACAGTGAGAGGCCCACGTACCGCAAAAAAAAAAAAAAAAAAAGAATTCACCTGTCAATGCAGGGGACACGGGTTTGAGCCCTGGTCTGGGAAGATCCCACATGCCGCGGAGCAACTAAGCCTGTGTGCCACAACTACTGAGCCTGTGCTCTAGAGCCCACGAGCCACAACTACTGAGCCCACGTGCCACAACTACTGAAGCCCATGTGCCTAGAGCCCATGCTCTGCAACAAGAGAAGCCACCACAGTGAGAAGCCTGTGCACCACAATGAAGAGTAGCCCCCCACTTGTCTCAACTAGAGAAAGCCCACACACAGTAACAAAGACCCAATGAAGCCAAAAATAAATAAATAAATAAATGTATAAAAAAAAAAAAAGGAAAGAAAAGGGAACCCTCCTGCACTGTTGGTGGGAATGTAAATTGATACAGCCAATATGGAGAGCAGTATGCAGGTTCCTTAAAAAACTAAAAATAGAACTACCATATGACTCAGCAATCCCGCTACCGGGCATATACCCTGAGAAAACCATAATTCAAAGAGAGACATGTACCACAATATTCATTGCAGCACTGTTTACAATAGCCAGGACATGGTGGCAACCTAAATGTCCATCGACGGATGAATGGATAAAGAAGATGTGGCACATATATACAATGGAATATTAGCCATAAGAAGAAACGAAATTGAGTTATTTGTAGTGAGGTGGATGGACCTAGAGTCTGTCATACAGAGTGAAGTAAGTCAGAAAGAGAAAAACAAACACCGTATGCTAACACTTATATATGGAATCTAAAAAAAATAAAAATTAAAAACAAAAATAATGGTACTGATGAACCTAGTCGCAGAACAGGAATAAAAATGTAGACATAGAGAATGGACTTGAGGACACGGGGTGGGAGGGGGAAGCTGGGGCAAAGTGAGAGTAGCATCGACATATATACACTACCTAATGTAAAATAGTTAGCTAGAGGGGAGCAGCCGCATAGCACAGGGAGATCAGCTTGGTGCTTTGTGACCACCTAGAGGGGTGGGATAGGGAGGGTGGGAGGAAGACACAAGAGGGAGGAGATATGGGGATATATGTATGAATATGACTGATTCACTTTGTTGTACAACAGAGACTAACACAGTATTCTGAAGCAATTATACTCCAATAAAGAGCTATTAAATTTTTTTTTTAACTCCAAGGCTTGGCACTGAGAATAGCACAGAGTAGGTGCTCAGTAATGCCTGTGGACTAAACTATTGAATCGCCAGTGTTAGAGGCAGATTAAGAATGAATAGACTCTCAGCCATTGACTTTTTTTTTTAATGAAGTATAGTTAATTTACAATGTTGTGGCAATCTCTACTGTACAGCAAAGTGACTCAGTTATACACGTATAGACATTCTTTTTTATATTCTTTTCCATTATGGTTTATCACAGGATATTGAGTATAGTTTCCTGTATATAGTTTTCTATACAGTAGGACCTTGTTGTTTATCCATTCTAAATGTAATAGTTTGCATCTACCAACCCCAAACTCCCAGTCCATTCCTCTCCCTCCCCGGCTCCCCCTTGGCAACTACAAATCTGTTCTTTATGTCTATGAGTCTGTTTCTGTTTTGTAGATAGGTTCATTTGTGCCATATTTTAGATTCCACATATAAGTTATATCATATAGTATTTATCTTTCTCTTTCTGACTTACTTCACTTACTGTGATAATCTCTGGTTGTACATAGACTTTCAAGGGAACAAATATTCCTCTAGATTTACTCTGCCCTAAATAACTAAAGCTTATACCCACAAGCACTTGGAAAGAGCCAGAATTAATTCTGTCCTCTAGAACATGTAAAATACAGCTGTTTCTCAGGTTCAACACTTAAGGGGGAAAGCTACCAGGCCTGTGTGTCCAAAAAGATCCTAGTAATAACCAATGAGCCTTTTTCTACCTTTGGACCTGACCTTGTGACTCTCCTCTCCCTTTTCTGTTCAAAGGGTAAGAGGAAGTTGCACAAGCACAGGACATAGTCTGTAGTGCATTTTCAGTTTCAGTGATAGTTAAGGCTAGGAGGAGTTCAGTACTATTGCTGTATTTCACAGTTTGCATTTTTGTTACAAACTTCAATCACTCACTGACCAGTTCTTCTTCCTTTCCCTAGGATTTCCCTAGGTCTGATAACTTTCTTGGTAAACACACTGTATATTAATAGCAAGTGAAATTCTGGGAAATTTCCATTTCCTTCCTTTTTTCTCAAAAACACTGTTTTTCATTTTTACCAACCATCATTTTCAGAAGTATATTTTACATGACAGTACTCTTGTAACCTCTCCAAATGGTCTCTATTTCCTCCTGAGAATATTTCAATCATTTTCGTTTCTGGTTGACCTAATTTTAATTATGATTCCACTGGTCATGCGGCTACTCACATCCAGCTTTCTGTTCTATGTAGTTACTCATTGAGCCAGATTTTTAAATCCACAAACTCAGAGCAAATTAGCTACCATTGGGAAGACACATTTAAGCTTTGGGGATAGTAGAAGCTATTTTATGCACTAAAGCAGTAATTTGCCAAATGTTCCCTGGTGATCTGAGAAAAAAAATGCTGAGTTTTTCATGGTATTTAATTTGCTTCCAGGAATTTAGGGAAAAGGAGAATCTGAGCTAATATGAACAAATGGGTAATCTTAGGTGTTACCTGTCCTAAAATCAATACTGTTGCCTAATTGAGTGAGCATGTATAGGAAATGTGCTCAAAGATACAGGCCCAGCTCTCTGAACACTGAAATGCTTACGTTCCTTTCTCAGGAAAATAACTATATTCTGTTATTTAATAACTAAAATAACTAAATTCTGTTTCTCCCTCATGACTTCTCTCAAAGTTAATTTTTTACTTTATGCACCAAATAATGGTAAAAACATGCATGTATTTTTAAATCTCAGGTTACCAAATATCAGGAATTTCTTGGTTACATTCACCGTTTTAAACTTAGAAAGTGAATATTTAAGAAAATTAAAAAGTGGTCCTTTAATGACTTTATAAATTACCCTTTCCACTCCATTATAATCACCACTAAGTCCCCAAATAGTCTACATCCTCAAGGGAATGCCTGACAATAAATTCCTTTGAAATAATCTGAACAGACTGGAATATTCCACAAATATCTGTGGAGTGTTTACTATGCTCCAGGCACTGGGCCAAACAATGGAGACAAAACAGTGACTAAAAGAGACATCATCCGTACTTTCATGAAATTTACAAACTAGCCGGGGAGATTGCTATAACAAGTCTTCATGTCTAATCAGAACTCTGAGAATTTTGATCCCAATAATATATTGAATTCATCTGGTCAAGATCGCCACTGATCTTCATATGGTGATCTAAATCCAATTGTCCATTCTCAGTCAAACTTACTCAGCTTCTCAAAACATTTGATGCAGTTGATCACACCCTCCTTTCTAAACATTTCTTTAATGGATGTCCAATTTCTTTTTTTTCTTAAAATATTTATTTATTTATTTATTTGGCTGTGCTGGTCACACGGGATCTTCATTGCCACATGTGGGATCTTCGTTGTGGCATGCGGGATCTTTAGTTGCAACATGCGAGATCTTTTAGTTGCGGCATGCAAGCTCTTGTTCACTGACCAGGGATCAAAACAGGGCTCCCTGCATTGGAAGGCAAAGTCTTAATCACTGGACAGCCAGGGAAGACCTGAAGATTTTTTTGATTTTTTTGATGGACCATTTTTAAACTTTTTGTTGAATTTGTTACAATATTGCTTCTGTTTTATGTTTTGGTTTTTTGGCCAGGAGGCATCTTAGCTCCCCGACCAGGAATCGAACCCACACCTCCTGCATTGGAAGGCAAAGTCTTAACCACTGGACAGCCAAGGAAGTCCCCAATTTCTTGGTATGACTGCTACATTCATATTTTCTAAATTTGACACTTTTATATGTCTATTTGCCTACTCAATGCCCCCTCTCAGAGATCTAATAGCATCTTAAATTAAATCCGTCCTGAACGGAACTCTTAGAGGAAACTTTGTTCCCTTCTCCACTCCACAAAAATCTATTTCTCCCCTCCTGTTCGCTATTTTATTAAATGGAAACTGTATTCATTCAGTTCATCAGGTTAAAGATCTTGGAACTGGCCATAATTTTTCTTTCTTTCATACTCCTTATTTAACTGACCAGAAAACACTATTGGATTTATTTTCAATTTATATCACAATATTACTGTCTCCAACCACCTTCATCAATATTATCTTAGTTCAAGACAACATTTTCGATCATCTGGATTACTCCAGTAGATTCCCTACTCATCTTTTTGATTCCACTCTTTTGTTCTATTCTCAACACAGTGAGAGTGAGACTTTTGAAAGTTTCATCATGTCATTTCCTTGTTTATATCCTTTCCATGGCTCCCCATGACACTTAGAGTAAAATCCTTAACATGACATACAAGACTCTACGATCTGGTCTTTTCCTGCCTCTTCGCTCACCTTCCTTCCTACTCTTCTTGCTATTCCTGGAGTTTGCTCTTTACCTTCCCACTTTGAGGCCTTGGCATTTGTGCCCCTCTGCCTAGAATATCGTTCACCTAGATATTACAAGGCTCTCTTCTTCAGTTCATATGTGTCTCTATTCAAATGTTAACTTTTCAGAGAGGACTTCCCTTACTACTAAACTAAACTACTAAAACAGCACAACCTCTCCATCTCCTTCTCTTGATCCTCTTGACCTGCTTTATTTTCTTTCTAGTTCTTATCACTCCCTGACATTGTGTGTGTGTGTGTGTGTGTGTGTGTGTGTGTGTGTGTGTGTATTTTGTGTCTCTCTAAGAGATTCAAGATTCAAGAGCACAGTAAACTTTGCCTCATTCACTCTTGTATTCCAATGCCTAGAACAATGAGTGTCTGACACATTCTAAGTACTCTACAAATGTAGGTTAAATAAGTGAATGTGATGATAGTAAAAAGGAAAATTACAGGGGATGTCAAGATATCATACATAGTTATGCAACTTAGAGTGAGGTATCAGGGAAGCCAGTAAATGAAGCAATCATGCGTTCTGGTTAACATCTATAAATAGAAAAGGCAGCTCACAAATGTGCATAACAGAGTTCTCTAATACTCTCAAGACAGTTGCACATCCCTCCTTCTGAGCTGACCCATTAGTGGTAGGCATAAAAGCTCTATTGAAGAAAAATGTTTTTCATGTATAGTTTGCTTTTGCTTTTTCCCAGAGAAATGTGACCAGCAATATCTCATTTATCTGTGTAACAGATCTGTTACGTAGTCAGACAAGAGAGATGAAAGGAAAAGGGGAAAGAAAGGAATAATACCAGTTTTGTCTTAATAAAAAGGCAATGAAACAGAGAGAAGTCTTGTGACATACCCAGCATGATAGCGGTAGAGCTAGACATGTAATGAATCCTTCTAGCTTATTATTGATCTCTGCTTCTAGGACCTGAGATGCAGGGTGTGGAGGAGGTGGGGGAGATGGGGGAGTGAAATTTCTACATATCAATCCAGAGTGGATATGTTTTCTGTTATATCTTCTCAACCCAAACCACCACCTGTAATTCCCATTATGACTCCCTTTAGGTTTGCAGTGCAAGAAGTAGAAAAGGTGTAGAAGGAAAGAGTGGGTGTTCTAAAAATAACTGTTGAATTGATAAATTAGCTGGTAAGAGAAAAGGGAACAAGAAAGAAGATTTTGTTGTAAGTGAATACATGTGAATTCACATGTGCATGCACACAGGTACGATTCCTAATGGTTTGAGCCTATGTGAAGAAAAGGAATTTAATTAATAGCATAAAAAGAATTGTAATTTATGGAATTGGAATATGGAATTGAATGGAGAATTTATCTTCATTTCTCTGACTTCTGTGTTTATAGTCTCATTGACCTCTCAACCACCAGATAGTTCTTATTTATGACAAAGTATCTTCTTTTCAAAATGACAAAAGAACTATATTTGTCAAGTACAACTTTATTGATATATCAAATTTAATTGTGTAATACGTTTCCTCACTCCAATCCAGGTATATGGTAAGATCAAAACGAGAGTAACAAACAGTATCAACTTGACTTGGCCCTCAGAATCCCTTAATCCCTTCCAACAAGGTACATGCTCTTCAGTGTGCACTCAAGTGTGATGCCTGGTCTGCAGCATCTACATTTCTTCCCTTTCTGCTCGTGACCTGGGCCTTGTGGGTGCTGGGCCTCAGGCTGTCATTTTCTGTGTGCTTCTCTATATCAACGTCTCTGTGCTTCTTTCCCATTTCACTCTTAACTCTTCCAACACTTGGCTGTCCTCTGGCCACTTTTCCCTCATTTCTGATGCACAATATGCTCTGCTCCTCCTTTTCTGTGACCTACTGGAGTACAGTGGCTCTTATCTGCAGTGTCTGGGCATCACATTTATGTAATAAACTGCTATGGTACAAGTGCTAGCATATTGTATTTGAGAAATTGACTGCCTTGTTTCCTACTCAGCAGGAAAGAATGAGGGGTTGTGGAAGATAATGTTAAATGGCTCCTACCAAGCCATTCCCAAACCTCTCACCCATCCATTTATGCCTCCTACTATACAGCCTGAAAAGCAAGATACATTCTTTTCCATCTTTCTTTGCATTTAGACATGGCCCTAGGACCCAGTGCTGGTCCATGGGATGCCCCTGGAGCCTACTGGTCAAGGGAGAGGGGATTCTGAGAAAGATTCTACTTTCCTGCAAAAAGAAAACTGATGACACCAGTGTTGTTGCCTCTTTCCCTTTACCCTATTCTTCCTCTTTCTCATGCAGAATTGATGGCTGGATCTGCAGTGCCATCTTGTAACCTTGAAAGAAAAAGTCAGGAAAATCATAGGTGTGTCCACTGTGACATCACTGACTTAGAGAACCAAGACCAGCATTTAACTTCTTGATAAGTGAGAAAAATGAATCTCTATCTTTTAAGCAACTGTAGGTGGTTTTCCTGTTATTTGTGGGTGAATGCAAGTTTAAGTGATACACAGAAACTTCCTTACCACCACACCATAGTCCCCTCTAAAGAAAGAACCCAGGCCTTTGTAAATTGAGAATAGGGCTTTTTGGTCACCATGGAAGAGCTCATGGAAGATGTTTTTATTTTTTAATGTGGGCTAATTGGAGGACAGAATTGACTTATTTAAGAGAAGAGGGGGATCTAGTCTGGGGGAAGAGAGAGCGTTGCAAGACTGGGAAGGATGGGAAACAGATTCTACAAATGTCCTTGAATGGCTACTACCCAGTGCCTTAGAAGGGTAGGACCTCAGGTGGGTGTTACCCGTGTCACCAACTACTACAGTTCTGAGAGCAGAGGTAAGATCCTCTGTAGCTGAGTCTGTGGTAAGTAGAGAAGATCATTGTAAAGTGTATCTCTTTACTTTCCCAGTGAAGCAATACTGAGGAGCAATTGAAAATGGCATCATGTGGTACTGAAAGATCAAGTGTAGCCTCCAGCAACTATGTAGATTAAGGACCAGGCCTCCTGTTTACTTACAGGCTCTTATATTTTTGTGCAATATAACTATGAATGGGGAAGGGATGTGCAAAACCTTCTTAGTTTGATGTAGCCCTATTTACTTATTTTTGCTTTTATTTCCCTTGCCTGAGGAGATATATCAAAAAAATATTGCTAAGATTGATGTCAAAAAGTGTACTGCCTATATTTTCTCCTAGAAGTATTATGGTTTCAGGTCTTCAAATTAAGTCTTTAATTCATTTTGAGCTTATTTGTATATAGCATGAGAGAATAGTCCAGGTAGATTGTTTCACATATAGCTGTCCAGTTTTCCCAACACCACTTATTCAAGAGGCTGTCTTTTCCCCATTGTATATTCTTGCCTCCTTTGTCATAAATTAATTGTCCATGTAAGTGTGGGTTCATTTCTAGGCTCTCTATTAGGTTCTATCTATGTGTCTGTTTTTGTGCCAGTAACATACTGTTTTAATTACTTTAGCTTTGTAGTATAGTTTGAAATCAGGGGGCATGATATCTCGTTTTGTTCTTCTTAAGATTGTTTTGTCTAATTGGGGTCTTTTGTGTTTCCATACAGAATTATTCGTTACAATTACTTGTTATAGTCCTGTGGGAAATGCCATTGATATTTTAATTTAATGCCATTGGTATTTTAATACCCAGATTGCTTAGGTTATTATGGTGACTTTAACAATATTAATTTTTTCCAATCCATGAGCACAGTATATCTTTCCCTTTGTGCCATTTTCAATTTCTTTCATCAGTGTCTTATAGTTTTCTTAGTACAGGTCTTTTACCTCCTTAGTTAGATTTATGTCTAGGTATTTTATTCTTTTTGATGAGATTGTGAATGGCATTGTTTTCTTAATTTCTCTTTCTGATAGTTTGTTGTTAATGTATGGAAATGCAATAGATTTCTGTATATCAGTTTTGTATCTTGCATATCAATTTTGTATCCTGCAACCTTACCAAATTCATTGATGAGTTCTAGTAGCTTTTGATGGTGTCTAGGATTTTTTATGTATAGTATCATGTCATCTGCAAACAGTGACAGGTTTACTTCTTTTTTTCCAGTTTGGATTCCTTTTATTTCATTTTCTTGTCTGCTGTGGCTAGAACTTCCAACACTATGTTGAAGAAAAGTGACAAGAGTAGGCATCCTGATCTTGTTCCTCATCTTAGAGGAAATGCTTTCAGGTTTTCACCACTGAGTATGATGTTAGCTGTGGGCTTGTCATATACAGCCTCTTTTATTTTGAGATATGTTCCTCTATATCCACTTAGTGAAGAGTTTTTATCATAGTGGATGTTGAATTTTGCCAAAACGTTTTTCTGCATCTATTGAAATGGATCTTTTATTCTTCAATTTGTTGATGTAGTGTATCACACTGATTGACTTGTGGATATGGAGCCATCCTTGCATCCCTGCATAAATCCCACTTGATTATGGTGTATGATCCTTTTAATGTATTATTGAACTCAGTTTGCTAATATTTTATTGAGAATTTTTGCATCTATGTTTATCAGTGATATTGGCCTATAATTTATTTGTGTGTGTGTGTGTGTGTGTGTGAATCCTTGTCTGGTTTTTGTTGCAGGGTGATGTTGGCCTCATAGAATGAGTTTGGGAGTGTTCCTTCCTCTTTGGCCTATATAACATCATTAGTACTACTAATGAATATAAAAATGATTCAAAACATGTATTTTGACTTTATTGTTTAGCTCTTCATTTGAAGCTTATTTACATGTTGGTACCAAATTTTGTAAAAATGGCCTATGTATTAAACTAAACTTCAGTCAAACAGAGCAGAAGCATTTTAAGAGTCCTGAAAGCCTAAGATCTACTATTAGACACTTAACAACTTATATATTCCAACATTATTTCCAAATTTATGGCACTTATTTTTTGAACTGACACTAAAAAGTACAATATGAGGAGAATGCAGCCATGCTTCCAACAGAGTCCCAAAGGTATATCGTAATCAATGTATGTGTTCCTCAATTCTCAGGCAGATGACAGATTCGTTTTTTTGGAATATATTTGAGATAGAAAGTGAATAGGCCTTCACAGACCTTGTTCGAAATGGTACAGTGTTTGCAAATATATAATTCACACATCTTTGCTTGTATTTATTTGTTTGTTTTTTAGTTGCTTTTGTATGTCTCCACATAGGTCATCAGTCATACTTCAAAGGTAATACATATCAAAAAAAGTATTTATATATTTTTAAATATCTGTGTCCTTAATTTATAGCTCTATAAGCCTCCAAGATTTAAGTAAATTTTTGTTTGTTTGTTTATGTCTATTATAGGATTATGTGTCAATGAGACCAAAGTCATAATTCTCATAAGGTAGGTGTTCCAAGTTTTAACTCCTGAGCCCAGTCACCAGGCTTATATAATCACTACTTCTAAAAATGTCTTAGTTAGTTCAGGTTGGTATAACAGTACACCATAGACTGTGTGGCTTATAAACAACAAACATTTATTTCTCACGGTTCTGGAGACTTAGAAGACTGAGATCAGGGTACCAGCATGGTTTTGGAGAGAGCCCTCTTCTGGGTTGTAGGTGGCTGCCTTCTCACTGTGCCCTCACATGGGAGAGTCAAGAGAGAAAGCAAGCTCTCTTGTGACTCTTATAAGGACACCAATCCCATTCATGAGGGCTGCACAGTCTTGACCTCATTTAATTCTAATTACCTCCCAAAGGACCATCACATCAGGGGGTAGGGTTTCAACATATGAATTTGGGGGCAGGGAGACACAAACATTCAGTCCATAACAAATAAAAACAACTGAAAACCTACAGATAGGAGCTCAAGAAACAATTAACTTGTTTCTGTGTAAAAGATTAGCAG
The DNA here is from genome assembly GCF_949987515.2 of Delphinus delphis. Lineage (NCBI taxonomy): Eukaryota > Metazoa > Chordata > Mammalia > Artiodactyla > Delphinidae > Delphinus > Delphinus delphis. Next base: position 23,815,390 of record NC_082690.1, read on the forward strand.
CACCATAACACTGTCCAAAACACAGTTATGACCTACACAAATAACAGGACCCAATATCCACTCTAGCCCAGTGCATAAGGAAATTTCCAATTGGTTCTTTCCATCCTACCTTGGGAAGGAGATACACCACCTCTACCACTATCACAAGGTGTCCAGAGGAGGAGGCTCACTAGTGTATAAGAACGCTACAGGGTAGGCTGAACACAGGCAAGGAGGACTGGGTGGGAGGTTGCAGCACTGGCTGGCGGGGCCACGGGCAGGTTGTTGGTGGCAAGCTTCTCTGTATCCAGTCTGTTTTCACAGGCTGAAAGTGTCCTTTCCTCGTCTTTCCAAACCTAGTTTCTACACTCTTTCCCCTGCCTTCCCCAACCAGAGTCTCATGTAAGCCCTAGAAAATAAAGCTTCCACAGCTTCCTTCTTTGACCTTTTGTTTCGCCTCACTAAGTGGGTAACTCATAGCTATCATAGTGCTCTGGGGAAGAAAAATAAAGTGTCCTCCAATACCAATGAGAGTATGGAAAGGAAGGGAGGAAAACCAGAAAGCAACAGATTAATTCCTGGAGTTATAATCTTGCCATGTTCAAATATGATCCTCAGGACTATATTTTTTTGACATGTGCTATGATGTATTTATATAACCTCTTGCCTGGATTTTCATTTTCTCTCCCTGTTGTCTCCTCTACCTGCCTCTTTAATGTATTTAAGAATGTTGGTTAAAAAAACAAACAAATAAAATGAACTCTCTTGACTTTGCATCCCTCTAGAGTTACTATTTTAGTTTTTCCCTTTAGAGCCAGTGTCTTGAAATAATCTCTACATCAGGGACTTCAAACTGGGGGACAGGTACCACTGGAAGTGTGCCAAGACTTAGAAGGGACTGTAGTTTAATGGTAGGTGTGCTGGTCACACATAATAAATCCACTCCAACCTTCCTATCTCCTTAAACCTTTGGGTTCCCTTCTGCACATCATGCAGGGAAGCTCTGGCATCTCAATCTCATTGTCACCAATCAGTCCAGGTTTCAGTAAATCCATCAGGTAAGTTACTAGAGGCAACTACAGCTGCATGAATTAACATATTAAATCTGAAATCTCCAGTAAGTGCATCCACATTAATTTAATTAGCCTATTTTTATATCTTCCCTCTTTAGTCTAACACCTTTAGAATCCATTTCCACACACATTCCCCAGTTTCTGCTGAAACATATTCATAAAATCTTGCAATTGGTTTGGTGTGCAATCTGTTATCTCCCATAAATGTTTTGGCCCTTCGAAATATGATGAAATTTGACCATAGTTACAGGTATAATGAAAACAGAAAGTGATTGTGGTGGGTATTGAGAAGAAAGAATATCCCCTTGTAAAGCATATGTCTGAAGTAAGACTATCACAGGAAGACTAGTAATCTCAGACATAAGATAGAAAGCTATGACTGGGGTTAAGGGAGGCTTAGATTCTCACATCTAAGAGAATCTAAGAACATGAGTTTAACTCATGTTCTTAGAACATGAGAGAACATGAGTTTAACTAGATGTTCTCATATCAAGTTTCAGGGTGCCATAATGTCCCAATCAATGCCCTAATTTTCACATGAGTTACTTAGTGAGGCTGTAAATTTAACCAATGTTATAATTCTGCAACCCACATTATTAAGTTTTATGTTTGATTTTCAACATCAGCTCTGTAGCGACAAGAACTGAGCTTCTTTTAAAGATGTCATAGTTCTGTTGTTCTAAGATCATGATTTTAACTAAGTGTTATAGAACCTGAGATTTTCATTTTCATTCTGTAAGCACTACAATGCACTCAGAAGAGTCTATAATAGTCAAATACAGCTGCGTGGACTCCCACGACACTTATTTCACTGGCACTTAATTAACCATAGGTGATAAGTTAATTGTAATGTTGCTGCATTCCATGGGTTACTAGCATCTTGTTTCCCATTGGCAAGAAGCCCAACACATTACTCAATCCCCAAATTCATCTTTTCGGGTCTGTCTCCTGGGACCACCCCAGATACGAATTCTATAGCAGTCAGAGTTCAGTTAGGAGACAGAAACCATGCCAGTAATTAGAGCAAGGGAAACTTAAAATAAAGAATTGTTAACTAATAAAAGGTAGTTAACTATTAAAAAGGGTAAAGATGACTCAAATATCCATAAGTAGCAAGTACAAAAAAGAAGCTGTAGTCTAAGAAAGAGTGAACAATGTAGAAACAAGAGATTGAGCAGAGACATGAGACCTCTTCAAAGAGAGCATGGCTACCACAGAAAGACACGGCCTGTCCATGGTGTGTAAGCTTGCCAGAGGGTCTGGACCAGAGCTCGTCTGCAGAAGTGGTTCACCATTTCCAGAATAGATAGGTGAATAGCTGGTCTATAGACAGAGGACTAATTATTATTAAGACTTTAATTTGACACCTCCAAAACCTGCCCTTTCCAATATGTTGGTGGCTCACCCCCACTTTCATCTATGCCTCATTTTCCAGAGTTCAAAGCCTCTCTGGTTCAGTTTCTCCAGAGAATGAATTTTGCTCCAGTTTTCTGCACAAGCGAGGGAGGGGTCATAGAATAGAGGAGGAGAACTGGGTGTACTAACTGCTCCTTTCAACCAATCCTTCTGTTTTCAGGCCAACCCTGTACCCTGTCTTCAAAGGTTGCTGAAGACTAGATGCTTGAATCTTTCTGGAACTCAAAGGCTCCAAAGGCTGAGACTATTTCACTTACCTTCTTACCTAAGTAGGAACTTAGGTGATTTTAGTGAGTTTTGAAGAGAAAAGTCAGAAGTCCTTTCTTTTGTTCAGTCTATCATATTTAACCAAAATCCCCCTTATCTTTTTTTATATTTCACTTAAAAAATGTCTATCAGATATTTATTTTGGTGTATGAAAGGAGATGAGGATATAAGTTGAATCTTACTCTGTACCAGAGCAAGCCAAAACCCCATCATTTATTGAACATTCTTTCCTTCCCTCTTGTTTGTAACACACAGGGAAGAGTATACTTGGCTTTCAGAAATCAGAAATGGTATCAAAAATTTATAATATTTTCTCTGGGTCTTAAATGATGAGACAAACAGAGACATATGAAGTAATTGAGGCATATGAAATGATGTGTGGGACTGCATGCAGAAGTGAAAATGATGGGACATGAAAAATGAGGCTGATAAGAAGACATTGGGCCAGATCTTGAAGGACATTTTATACCACATAAAAAATTAAACTCTATGTATAGGACCCACTAGGTCATAATATGCTAAGCTAAGCCTAACACTTTAAGAGATATGCACAAACCATCTCCTTACCAGTTGATTAAGTGACTTCATGGTGGTCCCTTTTCAGTTATATTAACTAGCAATGTTTTCATCTTTTACTCTCCCAAGCATGCTTCTTTATGAGTCCATCAATGCCTTATGCCTTTATGATTTTTACTTCTTTCTGCATCTGCATGTGACACCACTGAAGAATTACTCATCTCATATCTGCTAAATAAATTCTTCACACATCTCTGGATGACTGTGAAACTCTACATACACACAAAGGAGACACAAGAGAGCTCAGTGGAAAGCAAAAGCCAAGGGACACTTGACAATTGGCTAAGCTTTGAATGCCCTACCCAATCACCACACAAATGGATCAGCAGAGTGCGGAAGCCTTATAGGCTTGGGGTATCTGGAAACAACTTTGTCCAAATCACTGGCTGACTACTAAGTCATGAAAATACAAAAGTAAACCTTAGGAGGTTAGGCTGAAAGAAATAAAAATTGCAATGAAAATGTCAGCAGACATATCAACAGCTGCATACTGCGGGGAAGAAGAAATCTGCAGTTCAAGTCCAGGAGAGATACCCACCCCCCGACAAATCTCAAAATCCATAGTTGTTACAACATATTAGCTAAAATGTCTAGTTTTACAAAAAAAAAAAAAAAAAAGGGAAATGAGATATGCAAAGAAGCAGGAAAGTAAAAAAGTAATGAGCAGGGCTTCCCTGGTGGTGCAGTGGTTGAGAGTCTGCCTGCCGATGCAGGGGACACGGGTTCGTGACCCGGTCTGGGAAGATCCCACATGCCACGGAGCGGCTAGGCCTGTGAGCCATGGCCGCTGAGCCTGCGCATCCAGAGCCTGTGCTCCGCAACAGGAGAGGCCACAACAGTGAGAGGCCCACGTACCGAAAAAAAAAACAAAAAAAACCCCAGTAATCAGCAGAAACTGACTTTTAGTGAGCTCAGATGTTGGATTTATCATAAAAAGACTTCAAAGATATTATTATAAATAAGTTCAAATAATTTTTTAAAATATTGTGACAATATTATATGTATATATATAAAATATATATCCTTAACAAATTGAGGATACCAATGGAGAAATATAGACTATTTTTAAAAATGAGATTCTAGAGTTGAAAAATGCCACACTAAAATTTTTTTAATTGCTAAATTGGCTCAACAGCAGATCTGAGATGTCAGAAGGAGGCATCAGTGAACTCAAAATAGAGCAATAGAAATTGTTCAGTCTGGGGACTTCCCTGGTGGCACAGTGGTTAAGAATCTGCCTGCCAATGCAGGGGACACAGGTTCAAGCCCTGGTCCAGGAAGACCCCACATACTGCAGAGCAACTAAGCCCGTGTGTCACAACTACTGAGCCTGTGCTCTGGGGCCCTCAAGCCACAACTACTGAAGCCTATGTTCCTAGAGCCCATGCTCCACAACAAGAGAAGCCACTGTAATGAGAAGCCAGCGCACCACAATGAAGAGTAGTCCTTTCTCGCTGCAACAAGAGAAAGCCTACACACACAGCAACGAAGACCCAATGCAGCCAAAAATTAATTAATTAATTTTAAAAAAAGAAATTGTTCAATCTAAACAACAGAGTAAAAAAAAAAAAAGATGGGAAGAATGAACACAGTCTCAAAGACTTGTGGGATAACATCAAACATATAATAGGAATCCCCCCCAAAAAAGAAAGATCAAATGGTACAGAAAAACATATTTGAAAAAATAATGACCAAAAACTCTAATTTGATGAAAAACGAATATTTATAGATCCAAGAAACACAAATAATCCTAAGTAAGATAAACACAAAGATATCTATATCCGAACAAAGAGAAAAAATGGATAAGATTTTCTCTTTCTTTGTCTAGGTGTGACACACTTTAGATTCAAAGACTCAATGGTAAAATAAAATGTAAAGTATGGAAAAGGGTGATAATGCAAACAGAAACTATATGGTAGCTGGACTGGATATGTCAGTCAAAATATACTTTAGAAAAGTATTTCTCGAGACCAAGAGGGACATTTCATAATGGTAAAGGTTCAATACACCAGGAGTAGTTAACAATTGTAAATAGATAACACCTACAAACAGCCACAAAATACATAAAGCAAAAACTGACAGAATGGAAAGGAGAAATAGACAATTCAACAATTGTAGTTTGAGATTTCAATATTCCTCTCAAAGTAATTGATAGAGCAAATAGACAGAAAATTAGTAAAGATATAGAAGATATGAACAGAACCACCAACCAACTTGGTCTTACTGATATATAGAGGACTCTCTACTCAAACAGCAGAATACATGTTTTTTTCAAAGACATGGAACATTCTCTAGTAGAGATCATATGCTAGGATATAAGACAAATTTCAATCGATTAAAAATTATTGAAATCATACAAACTATGTTCTCTGACCTCAATGGAATCAAATTATAAATCAACAACAGAAAGAAATTTGGAGACTCTCCAATATTTGGAAATTAAGCAACACACTTTTAAGTAATCATGAGTCAAAGAAGAAATCACAAAGGAAATTAGAAAACATATCGAACTGAATAAACATGAAAACACAACATGTCAAAATTTATGGAGTACAACTAAGGCAATACTTAGAGGGAAATTTGTAGCTTTATATGCTGCTATTAGAAAGGAAGAAAGATCTAAAATGTATAATGTAAGTTTTCACCTTAAGAAGCTGGAAAAAGAGCAAATCAAATCTATAGTAAATAGATGGAATTAAAAAAATAAAGAGTCAGAGAAGAAATAAATGAAATAGGGACTTCCCTGGTGGCTCAGTGGCTAAGAATCCGCCTGCCAGTGCAGGGGACACAGGTTCTATCCCTGGTCCGGGAAGATCCCACATGCCACGGAGCAACTAAGCCCATGCACTACAACTACTGAGCCTGTGCTCTAGAGCCTGCAAGCCACAACTACTGAGCCCACACGCCACAACTACAGAAGCCTGCGCACCTAGAGCCCACACTCCATAATAAGAGAAGCCACCGTGGTGAGAATCCCGCACACCGCACTGAAGAGTATGCCCCACTCACCACAACTAGAGAAAGCCTGCATGCAGTAACGAAGACCCAACACAGTAAAAAAAAAAAAAAAAAGGAAGAAATGAAATAGAAAATAAGGATACAATAGAAAAATAATCAGTAAAACCAAAAGTAGACTTTTTAACACAATCAACGAAATTGATAAACTTTCAGTTAGATTGACAAAGTAAAAAAAGAGAAGACACAAATTACCTAAATCAAAAATGAGAAAGACCCAACAGAAATTAAAAGGAATACTACAAACTACTTCATGCCAGCTGAACTGTCTCAAGAAGAAATAGAAAATTTGAAGATCTATATCATGTAAATAAATGGAATTTTAATTAAGAACCTTTCCACAAAGAATATCACAGACCCAGAAGGCTTCCCTGTTGGATTCTATCAAACATTACAGTAGAAATAATATCAGTCTTATAGGAACTCTCTCATAAAGTAGAGGAAGAGGGAACATTTCCCCAAACCATATTATGAAGCAGCATTTTCCTGATACTAAAGATACATCACAAGAAAAGAAAACTACAGACTAATATCTCTCATGAACATAGACATAAAAATTCTTAATAGAATATTAGTAAACAGAACTCAGCAAAGTATAGAAAAGATTATGCATCACAACCAAGTAGAGTTTACCTCAAGCAAGTAAAATTGCTTTAACATTCAAAAGTCAATTAATGAAATACATTATATTAGTAGAATAAAGGACAAAATCTATGTAATCATTTCACTAGACACTGAAAAAGCAATTGACAAAATCCAACACCCTTTCATGATAGAAATGCCAACAAACTATGAGTAAAAGGGAACTTCCTTAATTTGATGAACAACATTTATAAAATACCTATGGCTAACATGATACTTAATGGTGAAGGTCTGAATGTTTTCACCTAAAATCCATAGGTTTATTAAAAGGAAGGAAAAAAGAAAAACAGAAAGGTAAAAAAAGAAGTCCTTTTAGACTAATCTAATGACCTTCCTTGAAATAGTGGTGGATAAGGGGGTTTGGGAGGGAAAAAATCTATAATCTTTGTAACCAAAAGTTCTGTGCTGATGCTCCGGGAAAGAGCATCGTAGATCTGAAGGGGAAAAGTGAGGAAGGAAGTGATGGGTAAATGATTCAAAGAAATTCTCATATGCATATTCATTCTTTCCCATGTGGAAGCACGACTCCATATTTGGTTGCATATGTACAGTCGCTGTTTTTTTGTTTTATATATTTTTATATATACATATATTTATTTTTGGTTACATTGGGTCTTCGTTGCTGCACATGGGCTTTCTCTAGTTGCAGGGAGAGGGGCTACTTTTCATTGCGGCGCGCAGGCTCCTCATTGAGGTGGCTTCTCTTGTTGCGGAGCACGGGCTCTAGGCATGTAGGCCTCAGTAGTTGTGGCAGGTGGGCTCTAGAGTTCAGATTCGGTAGTTGTGGTGTGCGTGCTATGCGGCATGTGGGATCTTCCCAGACCAGGGCTCGAACCCGTGTCCCCTGCATTGGCAGGTGGATTCTTAATCACTGCGCCACCAGGGAAGTCGCCAGTCGCTGTTATAATGAGAAATTATACCGATCCTGTGCTGATAAGTGTCTGTTTTTCACATTTTGGTTGGTATATTTGTATTGGAACATGCTCAGCCCTGTTATTGATGCTATTACATTAGAATCTATTCATACTAAGGAAGTGAACCTTCTCATCTGAGTTTTGGCTTTGATGAAAGATGTATTTGGATTTGTTTTGGAAGAGGGTAAGACCACTTGATCTATCCCATAAGAAGGATTGTTAGATCTTTTGTAACAGGTTTTCTTGGAATCCCTTGGATATGCATGCCTGTTGACACTAAGCATGGGACTAGGCCAGCCCCATGTTAGATGGAATCTGAGTTTGTAGTGAGCTAGTTGAACTGCAGAACCAGTCATAAACAGAAATAACTTTGGTGGGTACTTTCCTGGACAGGAGAATACTAGCACAAATACAAAATGTGGCAGAAATGTTGGGTGGTTCCTGTACCTACAACTGAAACACAGTTATTCAACATTTCAAGTAAGGATCCTCTCTCACAGTCCATTTCGTTCATTGGAGTTACCCTTAACTAATCTCTAAATTTTAGTTACAGTCCTACTGCTAAAACCACTATACCAACCACTACTTTAAAAAAATTTTATCTATTCAAGAGACCTGTACAGTGGTAATAATGAGGGTTAACATTTACCAAGTACTTACGATGTACCAGGCCCTGTTCTATATGCTTTACAGGTATTAAGTAATGGTCGCAATAACCATAGTAGTAGTTGCTATTGTTTCTTTCCATATTCCAGATGGAAAACTAAGGCACAAAGTGGATAAGTAATTTGCCAATAGTTAACTAGCTAGTAAGTAACAAAGCTAATATTCAAATCCAATGGCCTGCTTCCAGAGCCTATGTGCTTGACCCCCATGTAAGCCTCTAGAAGCTCAGTTGTTTGGTGTAAAAACTATAGCCAGGGCTCCCAAACTGTTTGTTCAGGGATTTTAAACCTTTGCAGAAAAAAATCTTGGAGGTGGGAAAACTCCTCTTTCCTCACTGGTGATCAGGACTGTGTGTGTGTGTGTGTGTGTGTGTGTGTGTGTGTGCTCCCACAAAGTGGTGAGGTCCATGAGTGATGTGTATATTTTCAAACAGAAATAGAGAAGATATCTGCTTCTCATCATTTGAGGAAGACAAAGCTCTAGGGGACTGTGGCCACCTAAGCTACATGAGAGAAGCTCAGATATTGACTTAGTGTAAAATGAAGAAATTGTACTATATCACACCCAAAGGTAAACCCAGCCCTAACTACTCACTTGAGACAAGCCAAGCAGAAAGGAAGGGATTAGAGCAAAAGTAGAATTTCCAAGGGCCAGAGCCGTAAACATGAACAGGAATGCTGGAGCTGATTCCAAATGCCTGAAGATTAGGGGCAGAATCCCTGCAAATCAGGGAGGAAGATGTTTTTTCTACTTAGAAAGACAGAGAAACAAAGCTGAGCCAAATATTCTGGGATTTGTGTGAAGGAAAATCAGTTGAGCCCCAAGCTGGAACTGAGAGCCAGAGAGCTGATCCTAGAGAACAGACACAGAGGCAAGCTCCGGAGGAACCAAAAATCCTTCCTGAGATTCCACCAGAGATCGTTTTTTCCAAAGTGACGTTGGGCCAGAAATCCAAGGAGCTCAATCTAGCCTCCACCCTATCTGGCCAGACAGCGTGGAGGCCAGGAAAAAGAATTGAAGCTGGGTAAGCTCCTCAAACAGTGCCAATCTAACCAGGCTATAGCTGAACCTTGGTGAGATTAGGATAAAAAATCTGGGATTTGTAAACCTATCCATTTCTCTGCTCTCATATTTGCTTTCTTTTCCTTCAGTTCTTCCCGCCACCTCCCCCCCCCCCCAACCAATTCCAACTAAGTCCCAGCTGAACCCAGAGAAAAACTGATCTCCCATATCTAAATCAGGATAAATAATGGAAATGCTCCAGAGGCAGATACAGTGGCGGCAGAGCCAGGGAATCTGAGGCAGAGCAAAAAGTAAGGAAGAAGGATGTGGAAAAGTTCTGAACAGTAGGTTATACTACTACCTCCTTCCTAGGGATTTTTACCTTATCTTTATCCTTTTCCTTGAAGTTTGTGCTTGCATGACGACCTTGGGTAAGAGGTGAATGAGGCTTTGTGACTTCCCATTGTCAGGGCAGGAGGAACAAATAAAGCATTGCCTCTATGGAATTGTGGAATGTTTATTATCCTAAAGGAAAGCATTTATCTTCTCTCACAGGGAAATCCTGTCATCTTATCTCAGAACTTCCTCTGAAATAAGTAGTCTTCAGTGCCCTTACTTATCTTTTTCCAGCTTTATTGAGATATAATTGACATTGTGTCAGCTTAAGGTGTACCACAGGACGATTTGATATAAGTGTGTGTTGTGACCACAATAAAGTTAGTGCCTTTAATATAAGAGAAAACCAAAACAGGAAGGTTTGGTGACCTGTCTGACCTATCTGTGGGCACCCATCTATGGACAGTGGCTAAGTTCAAAAGCAACCCCCCACATCTGCTCAGGTCAAAAATTATCATGAAACTAAACCCTCTCACCTGATCCCAGCACGTTTCTGCCCTGTCCTTTCTTCCTTCTCCCTTCCCAAGGAACAGAATCTGGGAGGCTATGGTCTTGAGCAGAGCATCAGGGCTCAACCCTAGAAATGAGAAATGTAACTCATTGACAAAAATTGCTGTGAAATCTTAGTATGTTTAAAAACTTGAAGGAAGCCAGGAAAAGTGCAGGCAACCCCAGCTTGCCTTCCAGCTCACCCTGTCTTGCTGACAGAGAGTGCCTGATACCCTGTAAGGGACACACAGCTGCTTTCACGATTCCAAAATTGCCCAGAGAGTGAGAGACTTTTAAAAAATCTATTCCTAGTTTAAAAACAAAAACCTTTTCCTCCTTTGTGTTAGAATTTTATACAATTTTTTTCTTAATCTCTTCTGCAGGATCTAAGCAAATAAAATGTGACATTAACAAAAACCCATTAACATTTTCTGTAACTAATACATAAATATCTTACAATCCTACTTCCTTTTTTACTTTTTTTTTTTTTTTTTTGGCCATGCCGTGCAACATGCAGGACCTTAGTTCCCTGACTAGGGATCAAACCCATGCCCCCTGCAGTGGAAGTGCAGAGTCCTAACCACTGGACTGCCAGGGAATTCCCTACTTCTTCTTTTTCACTTTCTATTTCTGATGTTCACTTTTCAAAAATAGCTTTCCAAAGTGAATTTAGGAACTGAATGCAAGACTTATGTCTTTGTCTTCCTATTTTCATTGTCCTCCTTTGCAGTCTAGTCTACAATATACTCACACAACCAAACCAAAAGAAAACACACTTATAAGTTTACATAGGATAATTACTGAGCTGATGTTATCACTGATTTATAAACGCACATTTAGAGATTTGTAAAAATGCAGTTTAGCTCAGAGTCTAATTGACTAAACAGTTCTTATTTCTAAAAAGGGCAGAACTGGAGGATTTTGTGCTTAAAATAGAAAAAAAAATTCAGCAAAATAACTTTATGATCCTGGTAGTATAGAAGTTAAATGGCAGAAAGAAGACCAAAGGACACAGTGAAATCTTCATCTCTAGAAGAACAAAGCTAACGTGGAAATTTATTGCTAAATGAAATTAGGTCCCTTTTTGCTTTAAGGTTATATAATTTTGTAACACTGTCACTAACTGTGTGTGCTGGAGTTCGTTACCTTATGTTTTACCAAATAAGACTGCCTTTAAACAATAGAAAGTTCTTACTTTAGTGAAATCTAAAATGATTCATTGTCAAATCAAAGAAAGGAGAAAACGTCTCTACCAAAGATAAATGTAGCCAATTCTATAAGTTTTCCTAAAGCAATATGGTTTTACACATTTTCTCTGTTTACAGTTTACCAGTCACATGTGAACCTTGCAAATTTCATCAAATGTATGTTTGTTAAACAAATGAATTGTTGTTTCAGACAAGTAGAGAAAGACTTCTAAGCCTCAGACTTTTGATAAATGGCAGAAGCCCATGTAACTGCTGAGGACCAGTCTGACAGGAACTGGCAGCGATAACACAGAGAACAATGAAGGTCCATTATCTCAGTGTTCACAGAAGAATGGCTTGGCACCTAGCCAGGTGTATAATAAGTCTATTTTAATGTTTATCGTACAAACCAATGGATTTTTCCAAAGAATAGTAAATTAGGTGTGGCTCTTTTCTTTCTTTTTTTAAAAAGAGGATTTCCTGACAATCTGTCTAGAACTTATGATAATATCTTTGCATATTTTCATAAAATGGTACATCATGCACCTATGATAAACAATGGGACTTTGGTATCAGCTTTTTGAGTCTGGGTGTTTGGGGAATTTTATTTTCAATGGTTCTCTTTTGACTGTCGTAGTCTACATCAAGGCTGACTTTACCTGAGTCTAAATCCCTTAAAATATGTGACTTGTGATGCCCCATTGCAATAAATGAGGAGAGTCGCTTTGCCTATACTGCAGCCTGGTCTCCACACAATCAAGAGGAGAGCGAAGCAAAGACAGCACTGCTACCCAGGCATCACCTGTAACGTATAATTCTAGGGTCACACATGTGTTTTTGAAACCAAATATCTGTATTTATTAGCACATTGGAGTAACTGCTGAGTAATTAACTTTCCTCATTGTCACAACATATGGAACTAAAATTTAAATTGTTGACTGTGAAAAGAAAACCTCAACCTCAAATCACTTAATGTTCTATTTATTACTAAAGCTGCCATAAAGAAGTCAAAAATTTGATTTTTAATATTAATGAGAAAATTCTTCATTTTTTAAAATTAGAGATACTATAAATCCATTGCAAATTTTATAAATAATATTAAACATGACTCTTGTGTGTATTTGGTGCAAATTTTAAAATTAATATTAAAGTAATTGCTCAAACTTCAAATAATGCTCAAAATGTTTAAAAATTCAATATCATTAACAAAACTCTCAGCAAAATATGAATAGGAAGGAACTTCCTCAGTCTTATAAAGGGCAACTATGAAAAATCTACAGCTAACATCATATTTAATAGTAAATATTGAATGCTTTTCCCCTAATATTGGAAGTGAGGCAATATCTGTTCTTACTACTTCTAGTCAAGATTGTACTGAAGGTCTTTGGCTGTGCAATAAAGCCAAAACAAGAAATAAAAGGCATATTGATTGGAAAGGAAGAAGTAAAACTGTTTTTATTTGCAGGAAACACGATCACCTATAGGAAATCTACAGAATTACAAAAAAGCCACTAGAACTAATTATTGGATGTAGTAATATTGTAGGATACAAGACCAATATAAAAATCAATTATATTTCTACATTCTAGTGAAGAACAATCTCATCTTGAAATTTATAAAAGTAGGCTTCCCTGGTGGTGCAGTGGTTAAGAATCTGCCTGCCAATGCAGGGGACACAGGTTCGAGCCCTGATCCGGGAAGATCCCACATGCCTCGGAGCAACTAAGCTTATGCACCACAACTACTGAGCCTGTGCTCTAGGGCCTGTGAGCCACAACTACTGAGTCAGCGTGCCACAACTACTGAAGCCTGTGCACCTAGAGCCCATGCTCTGCAACAAGAGAAGCCACCGCAATGAGAAGCCCATGCACTGCAACGAAGAGTAGCCCCAGCTCACCGCAACTAGAGGAAGCCTGCATGCAGCAACAAAGACCCACTGCAGCAAAAAATAAATAAATTTATTTTGAAAAAAAAAGAAATGTATAAAATCAATACCGTTTATAATAGCACCAAAAAATATTTAGGAATAAATTTGACCAAACATGTTAAGACCTATACATTGAAAACTATAAAACATTTCTGAGACTCAAATTAATGGAGACATGCAGTGTGTTCCTAAATTGGAAGACTCAGTATTGTTAAAATATCAATTCTTCCCAAATTGATCTGTAGATTCAGTGAAATTCCAGTCAAAATATTAGCATTATTTTTTCTATAGTAATTCATAAACTGATTCTAAAATCTGTATGAAAATGCAACATACCTGGAATAGTCAAAACAATTTTAAAAACAAAGAATAAAGTTAATAGATATACACTACCTGGTTTCAAAATTACTATAAATCTACAGCAATCAAAATTGTGAGGAATTGTCATAAAACAGACATTTAGATCAATGTAATGAAAGAGAGAGTCCAGAAATAGATTCAATTTGTTTTCCACAAAGGTACCAAGGCAATTTAATGAGGAAGGGAAAATCTTTTCAATAAATACTACTAAAAAAATAACCCCTAAAATGAACCTCAAAACCTACTTCACATCATGTGCAAAAATTAACTTGAAATGTGTTACAGACCTAAATATAAATGTTAAAACTATAATAGTTCTAGAAGAAAACATAGGAGAAAAATTTTAATGACATTTAGTTTGTTAAAGAGCTCTTAAATATGACACAAAAAGCATGAACCAGAAAAGAAAAAAATTAGTAAATGGACTTCTTTAAAATAAAAAGCTTTTGCTCTTTAGACACTGGTATGAAAATGAAACAGCAGGTCACAGACTGGGAGAAAATCGTTGCAAAACTTTTACCATGCATGGGACTTCAGAATTTTAAAATACCTCATAAACCAATCAAATGGAAACTTTTGTTAAAAATGGGCAAAATAATTGAACACTTTAGCATAGAAAAATATATGAGTGAAAAGAACATGAAAATCTCATCATGAGTCATTAGAGAAATACAAATTAAAATCACAATGCAGTATCACTACACATCCACTAAAATGGCTAAAATTAAAAAGACTGACAATATCAAATGTTGGTGAAAATATAAAGCAACTGGAATTCTCATACACTGCTGGTGGAAATGTGAAGTGGTGCCACCACTTTGAAACCAGTTTGGCAGTTTCTTAAAAAGTTATACATATACCTACAATTTGACCCAATCATCCCACTCCTGGGTATTTACTCAAGAGAAATGAAAATATATTCCATATAAAATTTATATACAAATGTTTATGGCAGCTTTATCTGTAACAGCTCCAAACTGGAAACAACTCAAACGTTCATCAACAATTGAATGGAAAAACAAATTACAATACATCCACACAATGAAATACTATTCAATAATGAAAAGCAACAAACCATTGATACATGCAATGGCATCAATAAATCTCAAAATAATTATTCTAAGGTGAAAGAAACACAACCAAAAAAAATACACACTGAATGATTCCATTTATATAAACTTCTAGGTAATGCAAACTATAGCAACAAAGATCTGATTCAGTGGTTGCCTGGGTCTGGGTTGGGAAAAGAGAGGAATGGATGGAAAAAAGGGCACATGAAACTTTTGGGGATGGTATGTATTCATTATCTGGACTGTGGTGATGGTGATGGATTGTGAGGCTCAATATGTCAAAACTCATCAAATTTTATACATTAAATGTGTGCAATTTATTGTACAGAAAGTATAGCTCAATAAAGCTGGGGGGGAAATGCTTTGTAAACATTGCTCTTTTTACCCCTTTGTTTGTGAATTTTGTAATGTTAGCAACCCAAGCACATGTGCTTGACCCAACATTTCAAAATTCATAAAGTCTTTATTTATGTAGTTAAGCTAAAGTTATATTTAAGTGTCTAAACATGGTTTAATAACATTTTATTACTAAAAGTTACTTTAGAAAATGTGGAAAATAGAAAAAAATATTAAATATATTTCTGACCACTCAGGAATAACAGCTGTTATTTTGTTTTCAGACTTCTTCATGCATATATGAAAATAATAATTTTTTTAAAATTGGGATTATGTTATACGTAATGTTTTGTATATTGAATTTAATTTAACATTACATTAAAAGCATTTTACATGTAATTATATAATTTCCAAAAATGCAATTTTTCTATTGTATAATAAATGTTACTTTGTATGGATATACCATGATTTATTTAACTTTTCTTGCATAGGGACACTTAGGTTGTTCTCAAATTTGCACTAATTTATATAATGCTGTGTTGAACATCTTTGTATGTGTGTGTGTGTTAAACCGTGTCCTAATTTTTAAGTATAGATTCTTAGAAATGGATTAATGATCAAAGTGCATGAATATTTTTAGGACTCCTGACCCATGGTGCCAAACTGTTTTTCAGGAATATTGTACCAACTCACATCCCACTGGAAGTATATAAAAGTATATGGAAGAGCTGATCTTACAATATTCTCCAAAGTATTGAATCTTACAGAGCTTTTAAATTTTTCTTTTTTTTTTTTTTTTTTTTCCGTACGCGGGCCCCTCACTGCCGTGGCCTCTCTCGTCGCGGAGCACAGGCTCCGGATGCGCAGGCCCAGCGGCCATGGCTCACGGGCCCAGCCGCTCCGCGGCATGTGGGATCTTCCTGGACCGGGGCACGAACCGGCGTCCCCAGCATCGGCAGGCGGACTTTCAACAACTGCGCCACCAGGGAAGTCTAGAGCTTTTCAATTTTAACACTATTCGCCCCCTACCCATTGTCTAAGGAAACAAGGAAATTCCTTCAAGGAAATTATTATTTTGATATGACATCCTACTTAAAAGACATGAGTCAGTTTTGCAGAAAAGTAAAAACCAAAGCATTACATTTATGAGACAAGTAGTGTCAAATACATCAACACTGCATTGCATTGTAACTCATATATCTATAGTTTCTGATTCTGATACAAAAATAAGTAAAAATTTAAGGCATAATTTGTGAAATGATAGATTTCTTTTTCTTTTTCTTAATGTTTTATTATTTTCCAGCAGAGAATTGTCACTTGGCGAGAAGTAACAATTACTTAGCTATAGATATCAAGTATAAATTTTATGGACTATGAATATGAATATAGACTATGAATAGGTAAAGCCATGAAGAGTCATTCTAGGATCTGCAATCCAGAAATATTTCCTGTTTTTTTCTTAAACTGTGTTATATCAGGAAGAAAACTAAGACAAAGATCAAGTGCTAGGGCGTTTTCATTTTTGTGCGTTCTATAGAATGCTGAGTCTTTGGGGTCTTTAACAGCTCTGACCTTCACCCAAATGATTGTCCTTGCTGGTCCAGCACTCAGCAAATGGTGTAGGCTCAGTCTGTGGTGCTGGTGGGTAAGCACTACAGAGAGAATCCAGACTGGGCTAAGGTCCATGGGTCCAGTGTCAGTTTTTGGTGGGGTATTCGGAAAGAAAAATGGTAAAGAAGCAGACAAAAAGTTATACTATTTGAGGCCAAAGAATGAATAAATATACTATGAATGAGGTCTACAGAAACATGCTTAGAGAAATTATCTAAAATGTGATTTAAAAGTAAATAATGTGTATATTCATTAGAAATTGCAGTATGTTATAAAAGTGTGTTGAAATGATGAAGGGTAGTATTGAAATGATAGGTGCAAGTAACTTACCCCTGCTGCCTTTCATGGTGCTTGGTGCTTTGCAGGTTCTTTACAAAAGTTTGCTGGATGAACAAATGATTGTTATCTCAGAGTCAAGAAAAAAGGTGGAGAATAAAACAACAATAAAGGAGATTGACACCTTGGGTTTGGATGTTATGCTAAGAATAGCCCTAGATGATTTTCTGTGTGAAGAAAGAAGAGATGAATGTGAAGATGAGCAGTCTGAATTTTCTTTGAAGTTTGAATAAATCACACTTGAGCCTTTGTCAACCTCATCCCTTCCTCAGTATTTCTGTTCTTTTCCATACAGATTTATAGAGGAGATTTGGTTGAGTGGAAAGAATGATGTCTTCCTTAGCCAAGGAAGGAGGCCTCAGAGGCTCCAGTGCTGAGGGTAGATAAGAGATCAAGGAGCTGGATTGTCTAGATCCAATTTTTACCAAAATGTTGGGCCAGAAAAGAGAAGAAACCTTAGACAGTCTGACCTAGTTAGGTTTACATTCTAAGGAAAAATGAGTGCTTATAAGTTTGAAATTTCTCTGTGATGCTATTTTAACCACCTCCCCCCCAGATTCTTTTCTTCTTTTGAAAGCTGTAAAACTCCTTAGAAACACTTTTCTGAGTCATTTGCTGGCATATAGACAAGGAAGGGAGGAAATAAACAATTATATTGTTTTCAGAGTCAAAGAGGGAAGAAAATTCAGGCTGGGGAATGAGGGGTGATGCCAGAAGAAAGCTATGGTCAGACTTGGATCATCTGGGAGAAAAGGATGAATAAAGGGCCAGGCCTGGAGAGGAGACATGTCCTCAGGAATTATCACTAGCAGGGAACTTTGCTACCAAAGGCACTGCTAATTTCTGGGTAGGAATAGATGGATGTACTCTACAGCACAGAAGAAAAAATCATTAGTTTTTTTTTTCTATCAGATACTGACATGTGTTTTAAGATCATAAAGTTTCCATTCCTGAAAATATGTTCTTTTAATCCCTCACTGATTTTGCAACTTTCTCATTATTAATGCTCTGCCTCAGAGAAGCCCTGCCTCAGGAGATCACCCAAATAAGCCTTGGGTGATTACTAGCTATGTTAGTAGCTATGTTACTAGCTACTAGCTATGTAATTATTACTAGCTATGTTAATTACTAGCTATGTTAGTAATTACTAGCTATGTTACTAGCTATGTTAATATGCTATTACTAGCTATGTTAATATGTTCATTCATTTCCTCATATAGAAAATTAAGAGCAAAAAAAAAATAGTAAAAGAAAAAGAATAATACTTTCCATCTGGGTTTGTTGTGAGGATTCAATGAAATAGTACATACGAACCTCTTAGCAGACTACCTGGTCTAGAGCAGGTGGTTGCTAAATGTTATTGTTGTTACAAATTCAGTTGTATAAGTATCTCATTTTGGGGCATGTGTACCAGGGACTTACTGGCTTTGTCAGTGAGAGGTTAACCCCAATTTAAAGTAGTGGGGCAGAGAGACTGTTGGATGTTTGTTGCATCAGATGCCCCTTGAGATCTGTCAGTCTCATTTGTCTCCAGGGTTTCGACTTCTTGTTTGGCCCCAGCTCTTGCTGCAGTACCAGCTCTGCATGCACTCTGACTTTATGCAGATGCCGTGTGATGATGATTCCCCTCATGCCCATGCACACGCCTACTGACTCTCTTGCTGAAGCTCCACTATTGATGCTGAAGCATGAGATGTCTTGGGACCCATACAGCATGCAGGCAAACAGCTGGAATTGCAAGGAGGTTAATACCTGATGGGATGAATCTCAGATGACAGGAGATAGGAACCGGAGGTTGAATTTCTCCTTCTTTCTCACCTCGACACACTGTTCTGAGATGTGGTCATTCACACTCCTCTCTGAGGGCTACGATATAAGATCAAGTGGTTAGTTATGCTTGATACAAAGTGATGGCCAATTCAATAAGGACTCTGACATTGGCTCTCCCTCCTTCCCTGCCTCACTCACCCTCTTTTCACTCCTTATCTCCTGGCTTTGTCCTCCGCGGTAAATGGGAGCCCATTCACTTTGTCTCAGCCTCTGCTTTCTGGGGAACCCATGTTAAGACACTTATCATATCCATTGTTACTTCCTTTATATAAGATAGTATTTTTAATTTGTAGCTAAATACATGGTTGCCCAGAGTAAACCCTGTAGTATGCAACTTCTCTTGCAGCTATACTTGGTCATATGACTAAGTTCTGACCAATGAATATTATTATTTATATATAAATATAATAATAATAACATATATTACATTATAATAATATGTAATGTATATAATAAAATCTAATAAGATGCACACACACATACACTTTGGAAAATCCCTTTAAAAGAATGGGAATGGCTTTCTCCTTTCCTCCTGGCTTTAATGTAAATATGATGGCTGGAGCTGGGGCAGCCATCTTTTGCCATGAGTTGGAAGCCACATGTTGAAGATGGTGGAGCATGAAGATAACAAGGCTGCGGTTGGAGCTCCTGGTGATTGGGAAGACACCACATCAGCTTTAGAATGCCTACCTGGATATCATTTTAAGAGAGAAGTTTCTATCTTTTCAAAACCACTGTTATTTGGGGCTTCTGGTCAGTTTCTGCTGAGCTTAATCCTAACTGGTCCAGTAGAAAATTGACTTTCTTTGGAATAAAAAAAAGAAAAAGGAAGAAAAAATAACATCAAGTGTCATTTTATATTCCTTACATGGCAGCACTGGATTCAAAGGCCAAAATTTTTACCGTTACATTATACTACCTCTCGCAAATTTAGATTATATAAGCCAGATATCCAGTGACCCGATCACCTTTGAGTTACCAGAATGTTGACATTCCAGACTAACATAAAACAAATAGAATGCTACCCATTCAGAAACCTGGCCTGTCAATGCTTCTCATCTGCATGAATACATGACATTAATTACAATAGAACTTACTGTGGGTCAGGCCCTGTGCTAAGCTCTCTAGTTAGAAAACGTAAGAAATAGCACTCTATGAAGGATATGTTTGAGAAAGAACCCTAGTCTGGGATTTTAGTTAGGAGGCTTGCCAGTATCCTGGATTCAGACAGTGGTAGGTAGCAGAGTTAGAGAGGAAGAGTGGGCTAGAAGACTCTTTAAGAGATAATGTTAGTAAGACTTGATGACTGATGGAATGTGGGGGTTGAATGAATTCAGGATTATTCTCAGGCTTCTTTGATGGATGTCTCATCGGAAGATGGTTTCACAAATTGAGATGAACATATACAGAAGGAGGAAGAGGAAAAGAGGGAGGAGGAGGGGGAAGGGAAAGAGGAAAAGGAAGTTTAATGAAGAAGATGATGGGTTCAGCTCTGGGCATGTTGAGTTTGAGAGATTCCTGAGTACCAGGTAGCGATGTTAAGCGGGAAATGAATATATAAGCCTGGGAAGAGGGCTTAGCTAGAGTAATTTTCAAATTATTTTGTAATTTTTCTGCTTTGACATTACCCCTTCCAGTAGACTGACTTTCTCGGGGGCAAAGTAGTCTTGTTAATCTTGGGTTCCCAGCACCTAGAACAGAGCCTGCATCATAGCCAATGCTAAATAAATGTTCAGTGATTGAGTGACAGATTAAATAAATGAATGAATGAATTTCAATCTGTCAAAAAAGGGATATGTTTTTTTCATCTCAAGTTGAAACTCCAATATACATTCCAATGGAAACATGATTACAAACCTCAGTTGGTTGCACATTACTGTGGGTCCAGTTACATTACATTTTAATAAGCTTCTGCAGACTAGCTTCAGAACTGAACCACCCTTCAAAATCATTTCCACGGGGGTGGGGTGGGGGACATTTTTCAAATTCCAAATTAGTTACACCATAATTTTGAACCAAAGGTCCTTCACTAGTTGGGAATGTCATTCTGTTATGTTTCCCATGAAGAACTTACATAATGCCCTGTACCTGCACCCTGGAAGCCATCATGTTTACCCTACAACTGAGAGTCGGTCAGAGTGTCGAGTGGTCACTACCTCAATGCTTCAGTGCCACACTAGGTACCCTTTTTTGGAATCAGGTCACTACAATGCCTATAGAAGGAGTCTTGAGGAAGGGAACAGAGGCACAACCCAGTGACTTGAAAAGCACTCCAGAGACTAATAATTGGACTAGATCAAGGACTTAAGTGGATTTGCAGAGGGCCTAGAGTTTGTCCCTTTTCTTCACACATAGTTATCATAACAGCTAGATATTTATCAGCAATAGCCAACTCTGATTCAGACAGTCTCTCCAACTTTTCTGTAATCATTAAACTTATATTGTATGTTAGCTTCTTGTGTAAAAAAAGTATTCATACATTCAATTACTAACTTAATAAATTTCATATTGTGTAAAGCAATTTATAGTACAAGTTGTGTTTTAGTTATTTGAAGTAATGGTTGTTGTATTGCTCACTCAACGTTCTCAGAGAAACAGAACCAATAGGATATATAGAGATATGTATAAGAGGAGTTTTTTTTTTTTTTTTTAATAGGAATTGGCTCACATGTGATTATGGAGATGAAGAATTCCCACGATCTGCCACCTGGAGAGCCAGGAAACCCAGTGTTGTAATATGGTCTGAGTCTGAAAGCCTGGGGACCAGGGGACTGCTGGCAAAAGTCCCAGAATCTAAAAGCCTGAGAACCAGGAGCTCCGACATCCAAGAGCAGAAGATGCACCTCCAGCTAAAAAAAAAAAAGAGAGAGAGAGGTTTCACCCTTCGCTCACCTTTTTGTTCTATTTGGACCCCCAATGGATTGGATGATTCACCCACATTGGTGAGGGCAGATCTCTTCACTCAGTCTATCCAATCAAATGTTAACCTCTTCCAGAAACATGCTCAGAGACACACCTAGAAACAATTATTTTACCAGCTATCTAGACTTCAAGTTAACACATAAAATTAACCATCACAGTTGTATTTCAGGAAATAAGTGGCAAAGTCACAAAGTAAATAAGTCTACATGACAGCTTTGTCATTATAATACAGTAACTATGCCTAGATATTGTATATCACTAGTGTTGCCAAAAACAATATTTGAAGAATGTCAATGATTTTCTTTGCACTTAATAAATGTATTGTATTGGTACTTAGAGTTGAATACATCAAATTGAGAGCAGCAGGTGTTGTAAATAACATTAAACCTTGGAGTCAGGAAACCTGGATTTTAGTCCCACACTAACTTCTTGGGTGATTTCATTCATTCATTCAACAAATATTTCTTGGCCACCTTATAATGTTCTGCACATCATGCTAAGTGCTAGGATACAAGAGTAAAAAGAAATTGACGTTGTATCTACATTTTTAGACTGGTAGTTTAAGAGGACAGACGTCAAGTTTGAAAAAAATCTATGTGTTAACAATGTACCTGCTATTAAACACTGTGAAGAAAAGTTACGTGGAGATTGGACCAGGGTAGTAGGGTGGTCAGTACAGGCTTGATTGTGATGGACATCTAAAAGATGGTTAGGTGTCAACTAGGTGAATGGGGCAGAAGGAACTGTGTATGCAAAGTCTCAGTACCCTGGGTGGGACATCAGGCATATTCTAGGAATTATAGGCCAGAGTGGCTTGAGCTCAGAGAACAAGTGCAAACCAATGACCGGCAATAGGAATCAACAAATGAGTGTGGGGTAGGGAGGGGCAGGGAGATGGGAAGAAGTGAGATAATCATAATTTTTTCAACAAATTAACTCTGGATTCAGTACCGAGAACTAATTGTAGGAGGCACAAGTAGACGTGAGAAGACCAGTTAGGGGGCTACTGCTGGAGTCCAGAAGAGATAACTGTTGTGTGACCCGATTGGGAGTGGGATAGATATAAAAAGGTGGACAGACACAAGAGGAGGTAAAAGCGACAGGATTAAATAGTAACAGGCTGGGTATGAAGGAGGTGAAGGAAAGTGTTAGGATGGCTCCTGCATTTCTAGCTGAGACAGGGAATAATGGAAGCACACCAGACTTGAGCGAGACAAACTCTGCAGATCTTAATTTCTGTTTCTGCAAAATAAGAGGCAAACTTTAAAGTCCTGTCCAGTTCTACTGTAAAATTGTGTGATTGTGTTATGTAATTCAATCATTTTTTGAAAACAAGGAGTGGCCTAATTAGAGTAGAAATTCCTTATAGGTAAATGCATTAGTTATCTGTTGTTGATCAAAAAAATTATCCCAAACTTCAGTGACTTAAAACAACAGACATTATCTCACCATTTCTGTGGGTCAGAGATTCAGGAGCAGCTTAGCTGGTGGTTCTTGCTCAGGGTCTCTCAGGTGGTGGCATTCAGAATGTCAGTAGTAGCTACAGTCATCTGAAGGCCTGACTGGGGCTCGAAGATTCATCTGCTCCCACAGTGGCTCACTCACAGGGCTGTAAGCAGAAGCCCTTACTTCCTCATGGGATCCTGGCAGGAGGCTCCATTTCTCACCACATGGGCCTCTCCACAAGGCTGCTTGAGTGTCCTCATCACATGGTGTCTGGTTTGCCCCAAAGCAAGTGATCCCACACAGAACCAGCCAGAATGAAGCTGCAGTGCCTTTTATAATGTAGTCTTGGAAGTCACATGCCATCAATTCCACTTTATTCTTTTGTTAGAAGCAAGTCACTAAGTTCAGCCCACATTCCTGGGAAGGGAAATTAGGCCCCATCTCTTGATGCGTATCAAATAATTTGTGGTTATATTTGAAAACTACCACAGAAAAGTTTAAATCTTGACACTTTGCAGAGTGCTGGGTACCTTTCCTTGACGGTAAATAACACTGTTGTATAGGTTTAAATTAAAATAAAACTACTGTGTTATAAACTAGAAAACAGCTACCTAGAATACTCAATGCTAAGTTCAGGGCGAATATTTATCATTTATTTATTTATAGCTCTGTAATGAGGCAAGGAAAGTCTAACAATGTACAAAGCTTAATGGGTCATAAACTAATGGATATTTGAGTCAAAAATTGTGAAATATCATGGTAAGTGATCCTCCATGTAAATGCTTTATGTTGTAAAATACATAATGAATTCTAGAAATTACTCATTGTTATGTATGAGAATCAAATATTTTATATGTGAATCACAGTCAGAAATGAAGGATTTTAGAGCTTGAAGAAAGCTTACAGATTGTCTGTCTAATCCAGCTCCCTTATTTAGTAGATGAGAAAACTGAGTCCATTAAAAAAAAGAAAAAGATGTTCCTAGAGTCTCACATAGTCAGTGGCAGGAAACCACTGCTGATGGGATGGATTGGCCATTTCACAGTAATACCGGGGAGGGGATTTAGTGCTTTTTGAGCTCCTTGTCTAGTTCTGAAAATCTACAATGCCTTAAAACAATCTCTGGGACAGGCCCAAAAGGTGTATATAACATTCTCCCTCTTTTAACATTGTTTGCAAGTAAAGTACAGACTAGTCCATTGGCTCTTTCAAGGTCACTTAGCAACTTGTTGGTAGGAATTGGGAATAAAGCCAAGGTTATAGATTTCCTCACTTGGACACTTTCCACTCCATTTATTACTTACCTCTGAAATGTTATTGCTGTTTATCATGAACTAAATTGGCTTTATTACCTAAGCAGAGAGGATTAAGCAATAACTTTTACCTTGTCTTTGTTGAAGACTACATGCTCATATCTGTGATCACATTATGAATTATGTACCTATGTAATTTAATCTTAGATAGGGAGAGAGTAAAGGTAGGAATCCACCTGTGGTTTCTTGACTCTTAGTTTGGGTACATTGGACATGAAACCTCTATTGACTGTACTGAAATTTTATAGCTTATATCAGCAGTTAAATTTGTATGGCTTACTAGGCATACAAAGCAGGTGATAAGATAGTTTTATTTACTTTGCCTGTTTTTACTGAGGTCTGTTATATTGGTGAACACATTGTGAATATGTACTTAAATATGCAAGATAGTGTGAATAGTATGAAATACCACAGTTTACAACAGAAGATTCACATTTGTATTTTTTCTATGTATAGGTTTTAAAAATAGTGATTTTACATTGCTGTAGCTTTTAAAAAATAGTGAATACATTTTTTAATTAATTAATTAATTAATTTGGCTGTGTTGGGTCTTTGTTGCTGCACGTGGGCTTTCTCCAGTTGTGGTGAGCGGGGGCTACTCTTCCTTGCGGTGTGCAGGCTTCTCATTGAGGTGGCTTCTCTTGTTGTGGAGCACGGGCACAGATGCTTCAGTAGTTGTGGCACGTGGGCTCAGTAGTTGTGGCACACGGGCTTAGTTGCTCTGCGGCATGTGGGATCTTCCTGGACCAGGGAAACTCATGTCCCCTGCCTTGGCAAGAGGATTCTTAACCACTGTGCCACCAGGGAATTCCTGTGAATAAAACTTTTTGATGGAAAAATATTTTAGTATGTTATGGTGCTCCAGATTAATTTAATTCTAAACTGTAGTAAAATCCTTGGCTTGAACGAAACTATATTTTCCAAAGAAATAGTTGGAAATGAAAGGCCTATTTTAGCATGTTATCTATGTTCATTTCTTTAACAAGTATTTATTGGATATCTCATTTGCTGTACTTATAGTTCATATATTTCCAGTTACTGAGTCCTAGAGTGCCCGTAGACACTTAAAAGTCAGCATCTTCCTAACCTGCCTAATTATCTTCATCTCTCAGTTCTACTTTTTTTACAATCCGCATTTATCTTAATGGTACCCATCAGAAACCCTGAAAACATTTTCACTTCTCCTTTTCTCTTACTTCTCAAATCTTTTGAAAGATTCTATTTCCTCTTTTTCATCCTCACAAACCTCCCAAGTTCAGACCCTCATCCTCTTGTGCTAGAGGCAAAACTGTCTACATAAGGCATCCCTCAGAATCTCAACATCCACTTTCACTGTCATTGAACCTCTCTCCCAAGCAATCCACACGGCTGCCAGTTACTTTGCTAACATAAATCAGATCACATTATTCCTCTTCTTAATACCTATTATGGAAATTCCCTGGTGGTCTAGTGGTTAGGACTCTGTGTTTTCACTGCCGAGGGCCCAGGTTCGATCCCTGGTCTGGGAACCAAGATCCCACAAGCTGCATGGCATGGCCAACAAACCAACAAACAAACTAAAAACAAACAAACAAAAAAAGAATACCTGTTACGGACTCCTATTTCTTCAAGGAGGAAGGACAAATTCTGAACTCGAACGGACCTCAACTTACCTTTCTGAAGTCTCTGTTTGTAAATATTCTTATGTCTAAACATCAATGCCATCTTTCCACTGTGTCTCCCAAGCTAATTGCCTTTCCCCTCACTTCTTTTAGGGAACTTCTACTCATTCCTTTACTCTCCCCTTCTCTGCTTATCTTTCTCTTCTCTAGGCAGAGTTAATTACCCTCTCTTCTGTCTCCTTGACAATAATGTGTTTATCTTTATTATGGTGCATATTACACAGCATTGTTTGTTTGCCTTTCCCATTACTGAATCTAGAGGGAGACGAACAAGTGTTATTCAAACTAGTAAAGGCCTGGAACTCAATGTTAGTTCTAGATAAAAAAAAAAACAAAAAAACTTCCATTTATAAACCGTACTTGCAAAACTGAATTTTCTTCATTTTTAAGAAAGACTTATACGTGCTCGTGAGACAAATGCTTTATAACTAATCATCGGAATCCCAGAATTCAGAATTAGCCAATATATTGTGGTGGAGTAGAGCAGGATTCTAGCATGGAAGACTTAGTAATAGATTGTTCATCAGATTTTTTCTAAAAAAAAGTAGTTTTAGCAAATGTGATTTTACCCCTTAAAATCTGAAGTGTTGGAATTAAACTGAGAAATAAAAATTTCAATTAAGCCTTATATATATATATATTTTCCACTGCAAAAGTAATACAGAAAATACTGAAGAATAGAATAAGGGGCGGGGGGGAGGGGTGCCCATGGAAACATCATCCTGAGACAACTCTGGGTTTCAATTTTTCCTTTTTTCTAACACTTCATAGTTTTGTTTTGTTGTTTTTAAACATAGATGTGATCATACTACATGGTTAGTTTCATAACTTGTGGGGTTTTTCTTCACTTAATACTATACTTTTTAAATTGTTACCTAAAATGCTACAAAGTACTTATGGTTACTTTGAAGACATTTAGTTTCCATAATCTTTATTTTTGCATCTTATAAATAATATTGTGACATACAGCTTATGAACAAAACTTTTGCTCTATTTCAGATTATTTCATTCAGATAAAATCTCAGATACAGAGTATGAATTTTTTTTAGGTTGAATCACAGCACCAAACTGTTTCTAAATAGGTTGTTTCAGTTTACACTCCCACTCACAATGTCTGGAAGCACCCTTTTAATCTCACCAGCACTGAATATTATCCTTTACTTAAATGTTTACTAATATGATAGCTGACTGAAGTATTACAATTTTTGGTCTGCTTGCTGTTGAAGAGTATAGGATTAGGATAAAATCAAGGCTTTGGAGTCAAATAATACTGGGTTTGGTCACAGCTCTGCAACTTCTAGCTGTGTTATAATACATCAAGCAGATTACTTAACTCCTTTTTTTAAAATAAATTTATTTATTTATTTATTTTGGCTGTGTTGGGTCTTTGTTGCTGCCCGTGGTCTTTCTCTAGTTGCGGCAAGCAGGGGCTACTCTTTGTTGCGGTTCCCGGGCTTCTCATTGCGGTGGCTTCACCTGTTGCTGAGCATGGGCTCTAGGCACGTGGGCTTCAGTAGTTGTGGCTCGCGGGCTCTAGAGCTCAGGCTCAGTAGTCGTGGCACACTTCCCAGACCAGGGCTCAAACCTGTGTCCCCTGCACTGGCAGGAAGATTCTTAACCAGTGTGCCAACAGGGATGTCCCTACTTAACTCCTTTGAGGCTCTCTTTATTCATCGGTTTTTTAAAAAGGTCAATAATAATATTTACCCCAAACTCAGGGTTGTTGTAATTATTAAAAGAAATAGTCACGTAAAGCATTTCACACCAGTGCCTGGCATGTGACAAACGATAATGAATGCTTCATTTTCTGTTGCAAAAGTATATTTGATTAGTGTACTATCTAGGAATTCACACAATACTTTGACTATCTTTATCCACGCAGCTTGTTGTGGAAGGCTGGACAATCACCTGGATAATTCTTGCACCCCAGGGAGAAGGTCAGGGAGTAATCTTATAGTTAAAAAAAAAGTACACACCTGGTTCCCATTCTTGAGGAATCTAAAGGCCTTTGAGTTAACTCTTGGCGCTTTTAATTGTTCAGAGAGGTCTCAAAGGGCAATGGTGGAAACTCACTAAAGAGTAAATTTAGTGAAAGTAATCAGGGGAGAGAGTTCCTGGAAAAGCTATTGTCTCAGGGAAGGCAAATGCTAAGGCAGGAAGTATATGAATTATTTGTTCTATAGAAGTTAAATACACTCGTGAGGTTTTATTTGAATCTAAAGTTTATTAATAAAAAGTATATAAAGCACTGCAAACAGAGCAAGCTCGGCGAATCTGATTTTGTGCACTTCCTGTTTCTATACTCAGAGCAAGTTTTGCTCTTTGAATCCCAGCAGAAAATAACAGGGGCTTGGAAGTAGATGACAGAACCAGAAGTCTATCTAGTCCCGACCACTAAAGTCAGTGGGCTAGAGTCACACCATGATCAAATGCCTAACTTTCACAAAGTCTAGGATAATTTAGGTTTGGCTGCTCTTTGGGGTCCCACTTCCAACATTTTCCTTTTAACCGACTTCTTCCAACTGCAGAAGAATGCCAGAGATAATAAAAATTTATCAAATATCCTTGCCTGGATAAAAATGTGCACTCTTGATTGGGGCCATATCCATTGAGGTTTCGGTGGCGGTTTAAAAATTGCCCCTGAAAAAGCAAGTTTTTCTAGTTGGGTAAATTCTGCAAAAATAATGTAAAGTTCTTTATTGCATGCATAAATTCCTCTAAGGCAGGTCTTTTTCTCTCTCCAGGTCCAGGATTTTCAAGCTGAACAGCCAAGTAACACGCTCGACTCGGTTCTGGATTCCCTCGGGGAAGAACTCCTCCTTGGGGGCGATAGAAACGCCCTCGGTGAGTTTTAGGGCACCAGCGGGAGTTTCAAGTTTCCGCCCATCGAGGGGAGGCGGCGGGCCCACTCCCAGCTCCGGGTTGGGCGGCTCTTCTTCCCTGAGCATCGGGCTTAGCTCAAGCCCAGTCCTCCCCGGAAGGAGTCCCCCACCCCCGCGCTCTCCCTCTTTCCCTCGGGGCTCTGGAGCCGCAGCCCCGCCCTCGCGCGTCCCCGCCCGGGACGGGGACCCCAGGCGACGCTCCGCGCGGCTGGCGGCCGCGAGCCCGCGGGGCTAGGAGGGGCGGGGGCGGGGCGTGGGAGGTCTGGCGGCGGCGGCGGCGGCGGCGGCGGCGGCGGCGGCGGCGGCGACTGCGGCGTTGCTGCTCGGGACGCAGCGCGAGGCCGGCCGGCCGGCAGGGGGAGGCGGGGGGCGTGGGGCAGCCCCGCCTTTCCCCCGAGGAGCCGCCAGGCAGCCATATTGCGGAGCTGTCTGCGGTGGCGGCGGCGCCTCTCGTCTCTCGCGGCCCATCGCTCCCTCCACCGCCTCTACCTTCTTGCCGCAGCCGCGACACCCGGCGCCGCCGCGCAGCGCCCCGGCCACACGCAGGGCGGGAAGGAGCCGCCCACTCTCGGGGTAAGCCGCCGGCGCCCTACCTTCCCCCACTCCCGTTCCCGGGCTTCGCCGGAGACGCTGAGGTGGCGGCGAGAAGTTTCGGGGCCCAGTGCTGTCCGGCGGCCGCGCCGCGAGGGCCGCGGTGTCGCTGCCCTAACAGCCCGGCTGGCCAGGCCGCATCCGGGGCCGCGGGAGCCGCGAGGCTCTGCCCGAGTCGTGGCTGCGGCCTGAACACGCCGGTGCGCGCTTCTCCTCCCTTCGGGCGTGGGTCCGCCTTCAGCGTCCGCCCCGGACCCCCTCCGCCTCGAGCTCGGTCGGGTTCCCGCCGATCTGGTGCGGCCCCGGGCTCGGCCTGGCTCGTCCCTTCTAGGCAGTTTGAGAATACAGATTTAAGCCTAGGAAAAATTACGTTTTGCCATGTAGGGAAGGAATTTTTTACAACTTCTTCTCCCCGGCCTCCAGTTTGAAAGTAAGGGTGTTGAATTACTAGAGAACGTGTGTTCCGCCCTGGTGGCAAAGGGATGTTGCATTACGGGGTTTGGGGCGCGAACCGCCCTCAGCCACCCGCACCCGCGCGGCGAGGGCCGCAGTTCTGGCCCCGGCTCTACCTGCTGCTTCTACTGCTGAAGGCGGCCTCCGAGCCCCATAACTTTCTTCGGCCTTTGAGGCAGCCCAGTTTAGTATCTTAGACCCCAGTAGACTAGTTGAAGACATTACAGTCCCCCCTTCCTTTAAAGGGTTGTAAACTTAATTCCTGGGCTAACTTTGAAAGCGGGGGTGAGGGGCACTGCATTATTGCAGTTTAAATAGAGCACTTCACTTTTTATACAGATGTGGCATGGTTCTTTAACCATTCACAACATGTATTTAGCGTTCTTTACCATTAAGGAGTGGTTATTAATGAGACTGGAAATAGGTTAAAAGTCAACTTCATCAAAGATACATTTTAAAATACAGTTGAGATTTGTGTAGAAGACATTTTAATGAGTTCTGTGGCACTAAGACGGGCATGATGTAAATGTAAAAACCCAAGATAATAAGAATTTATTTGATAAACGAGCACTTGGACTTAGACATTGCAGTCTATTGTTTATGGAGCATACATTTTTTAGAACACTAAATACTCTTTTATATTTCGGACGGAGCTCTGAATGAACAATTGCCCCGTTCATTTTGCTGGATAAATAATGGCTTAATCCATTTGCCATAACAGCATTATTATCGATGGATTTAAGAAGAGAGACTAATATTCAGGATTGCATTTAAAAAAAAAATTTCAGTATTACATTACTTTAACCAGTGGGCTTTATCTTCCAGAGACTAATTACCTCAAATGTGGTAAAATGTATTGAATAAAACATTTTGAAGTTAATGGTATCCTGTAAAGTTGATTGCACTGACTTTGTTTATTTTGCTAAACCACTTTTTTTAATATATGATGGGATTTAATAAACAGTACATTATTAGTGAGGAATGAATAGACATGCATTGGAATTCTTTACAGTTTTATTTAAATGAGACAAAATTTGTGGCATTTAGGAATGTTAAATTCTTGCCCTAGTGGATTATACATTGTTTTGTTCACTCCTGTATTCCCAAGCATGGCAGAGCATGTAGGAGAGGCTCAGAAGTTAAATGTAATTAATTTCAGCGTGGGGAAAGTATGTTTAGTCTGTCCTTTGTTTTGGACATTTGTATTAACTGGAAATTAAACTGATACCCTTTTTTCTGTGGCGGTGAGAAATGACAGATTCTGCTGTTCTTTCTCTCTTTTGTTAAAACTCAGTCTCAGGGAGAGAACAAGGCTTATTTCTTCTTTTTTTGCTTCACTGTTCCCAAGAGCAGAATTGGATTTTATTATTCATTTTTATCTTTGGCAGGCAGTTGAAATGAAAGTCTTTATGTACTTTTATCTTAATTTCAGTTCTCAATCTTCTAATGTAATCTGTGTACAGTCTAATACAATGGAGCCTAAAATCTTGAATGATGATGGGAGTCTTGTTTTTTCTTCCATTTTTAACTTGATTCAGTTCAACTTGTACAATTTAAAAATGGCAAATTTTAACCAATATTTCCCAAAGACCAAAGCCTAAAAAAATGTGTTCTATTAAGATTGTGAAGGTAGCCATGTTGGTGAACATACTTGATAGGGTAGAGTTAATATCATATCGTGCTATTGCTGTGAATCTGGGAAGTTGAGGAAGTCACCCTTTCTTGGATGGCTTGGACCTCCTGCAGACCAGGAGCTAGTGGGCACTTCTCACGACCCTGATATTATCCTTGGGGTACTGGATTTAGTGGAACTGGATTGGGTTGCTATAGACTCCAGCTTTACAAGGTTATTTTAAACCTCATGGTGTTAAAAGGCCTTCAGGGAACTTCCCTAACTTATGCAGCAAGTATATCCTCACCTGTTGCGTGATAGAAATGGTCAGTCTGACCCCAGAGAGTTCCAGAATTTCTAGCCTCTTTCAGAAGAATCCTGCCTTTACTGTTCATATTAGTTCCTGGTATATTTTTCAATATTAATTTATAATGAACATATTTTAAACCATTTTTAAAGACTATAAAACTAATAAATTTTATGACAAAGTTAAAAAAACCCAGAAAGATGTTAAGGAAAAAGTAAAAGTTCTCCCCAGCTTCCCAGAACCCTCCCCCCACCACCTCTCCCAGTCCGGGTCTCTGTTTTTCAGAGGTAATTGCTATTAGCTATTCCTTGTAGTATATAGAAAATGCCAATATTTATGCAAGGGTAAACGTATACTTTATATATATCCCTTATTTGCAATTTTAAAGTCTTTAAAAATAAGATTATTTTGTAACAAACATTGAAAGGGTGTTTATTACTGTGTTGAGCATTAAGTAATTAGTATTTCTTGGATTTTCATCATTTGAATGAAATAAAAATGGAATTTCTGGTAATCTCAAGTGTTCATGTACATGTGCAAATTTTCTTGATTAATGATTGAAGATGAATTCACTTTTTTTTTTTTCTTCTAGGGTATGGTATATAACTGACACTGAAAAGTGGTGTCCTTTAAAAAAGGGTTTATGATTTTGGGTAGTGAAATGTCCCTATTATATATGTAGCTTTTTACCTGGGAACTGTTTGGAAAGGAAATATGGTCCATATGATTCAGTTCTTTGTTTCTTTGTTCCATTTAATGGTGAATCCTAGCTTTAACTTCCTGGAAGAGAGGGGTTCTTTCAGGTTAGTAGTTGTATAGGTTTTTTTTTTTTCTTTGAATAACCAGTATGTATAGAAACTCTTGCAAATTCACAAAGTTATTTTTTTCCTATTTCAGTATCAGTTACCTTTTAGAAGAATTCTAAAGTACATTTTATAGAGGCTAGTTATATATGTAAATACGCTATGCATATGAATAGGATGCTCTAGTAACACTGGTTCCTTTTCTGCTTTTCTACATAATTTACATACATTTGAAATAAGAAACTTTTGGGTTCTAGTAAAGTTGATTTATTTGAAAATGATATTCTCTTTACTGTTAACCATTTGGAGAAGAGTTCAGCAAACTGGTTTGAAGGCCACATTCAGCCTACTACCTTTTTTGTAAACAAAGTTTTATGTGAACACATGATGGCTCATTGGTTTACATATTATCTATGATTGCTGTTGTGCTACAACAACAGAGTAGTTGAAACAGAGGCTGTATGGGCCACAAAACCTAAAACGTTTACTTAACCTGGCCCTTTACAGAAAATATTTGCTGACCCCTGCTTTAAGGTATTATTCATACATTCAGACATTTATAATCATATGCCAGATATTCTTTGCATTTGTTCAGTAAGATAATGAGAACGTCACACTCTAATGGGAATATACTTGTGCCATTTTGTATACCATAAACTGTTTTTGCTTAAGTGCTCTTTGTGTGTATAAACTGGAGTTCATATTCAGTGTAACAGTGTTGTAAGCATAGTCTTCTGTGATGTGAATTCTGGGTGTTTCTTGTTTTGTACTTCAAAAAAAACCCAAAACTTCTTGTTGTTTCTGTAAATTAACTAATAACCTTTTGATAAATTAAATTGTAACTGAAAATCCTGTTAGTACTCAGAATGATGTGGGTACGAGTATAATAGAGGGACCATTAATAAAAGGGAGAATGGGGACATAGGAAATGTCAGCCATGGTTAATTGAATCTAATCACCCTTTGACTTTTATTGAGTGTGTGGGATGGACTAAACTTTGTTAGACATCATGAGCGCTCTTGATATTTAAGCTGTCTCTAGAATCTAGACTTAAGGAGACTATAAAAACCTAGTTTGGTTATTAAGCAAAGTTGGTATATACAGTTGACACGCCACATCTGTGGGTTCTGCCAACCTTGGATTGAAAATATTTGGAAAAAAAATTCCAGAAAGTTCTGAAAAGTAAAACTTGAATTTGCCACATGCTGGCAAGTATTTACATAGCATTTACATTGTATTTACGATTGTTTACATAGCATTTATATTGTATTAGGTATTGTAAGTAATCTAGAGATAATTTAAAGTATATGAGAGGATGTGTGTAGGTTATATGCAAATATATTTTATATTTATATATATGTATGTATGTATATAAATGTACATATATTTTGTGTAAGGGATTTGAGCATCCCTAGATCTTGGTATCTGCAGAGGGGTCCTGGAACCAATCCCCTGTGGATACCAAGGGATGACTGTATACCTAAAGTGCTTACTATTTACATCTAATCATCAAGCAGCATGATAATTATAGATATTATTAAATGTGTCAAATTAGGTGCCTTTAAATTTAATTTGATTGTCAAATTATTATTTTTAATTTTTTAATTTTTATTTTTTACGGTACGCGGGCCTCTCACTGCTGTGGCCTCTCCCGTTGCGGAGCACAGGCTCCGGACGCGCAGGCTCAGCGGCCATGGCCCACGGGCCCAGCCGCTCCGCGGCATGTGAGATCCTCCAGGACGGACGGGGCCGCGAACCCGTGTCCGCTGCATTGGCAGGCGGACTCTCAACCACCGCGCCACCAGGGGAGCCCTGCTTGTCAAATTAAATGAGATTATTGAAAGAGACTTAGGTAGAGGCGATAAAGGCCTGTATTTGGGAGACCTCATTGAGAGTTTTTTTTTTTTTTTTCCCTACCACGTTCACGGTTGCTGTCTCTTATAGCCTATTGCTTTCTAGTTTGCTCACTTTACAATGTAAAAGATGAGAGGAAAGTATTACCCTTGATAATAATCAAGTGAGTATTATATATGAACTTAATTTACCAAAAAAATCAACAAACATCTGAGGCCTTACTGTGAGCCAGACACCATTCCAATTTCTCAAAAGGGGGATTGAATATCTCGAAAGTTAGAAACTTAATGATAGAACTGCCATATAGCCTTATTGACTGCATGAGCGAATACTGTCTAATTTTAAAGATATCTAATTTTAAAGATATTTAAGAAATATCTTTAAATATCTAATTTTAAAGATATTTAAGAAACATCTAATTTTAAAGATATTTAAGAAATATCGTTAAATATCTAATTTTAAAGATATTGAAGAAACATTAACTTTATTCTGTTTTGAAAATAAGCTACTGTAGTATCTAGTGTTTCAAAACATATATAGAATTGTGAGAATTCCTCAGGTCAGTTTGAGACTTTTCTTCTTTCCTTCTACCTAGGTGACTTACATGAACCTATCTTTGTTTTTCCATTTTTAATCATTTCTTATATGAATTTTTGATGTTTCCTTAACTGTAAGATGAAGAAATTGGACTGGATTTAGTTTTCTTACCTTTTAGCATTTAAACTTAATTTTTGCAAATGGTAATGTATTGTTTTTATACCCTCCTAGGAAGCAATACAGGTATGGTGTTTCTTTTAAATTTACAAAATTCATTTAGAAAAGAATTTAAATTCAGTGTAAAACTTTGCTTTGTGCCTTATATTTGTTTTAAGTGCTGGAAATTTGCTTTGCATTTCCAGTAACGTGTGTATTGCTTTTAAATGTTGAATATGGGCTTCCCTGGTGGCGCAGTGGTTGAGAGTCCCCCTGCGGATGCAGGGGACACAGGTTCGTGCCCCGGTCCGGGAAGATCCCACATGCTGCGGAGAGGCTGGACCCGTGAGCCATGGCCGCTCAGTGAGAGGCCCGTGTACTGCAAAAAAAAAAAAAAAAAAAGTTGAATATTTTATTTCCTTGAACAAAAGTCAGTTCTTACAAAAGCAAGCACTTAATACCTTATTTAGAACTGCATGTCACCCTTACAGGATATTAATTTACAGAGGTGACTATACCAGTATTAATGTGCACTTACAACAAGTCTTTAGAGGTAGTCTTTTTGACCTGAAAACAACAGAGGATAGAGCTTTAACTTCTTGAAAAGCTCTGGTAATTGGAATGAGCTTGTCTAAAATGATGTCAGAGGAAGGCAGAGTAGGATAGCCAAAAGAGCACAGGACTTGAATTTAGAAGGACCTCTGACTTTGTTGACTAGCCTTATTTGGGCAAGTGACTTATCTGAATCTTAATTTCCTTAATTAGAAGAACAAGGGATTGTGATACTTATCTTGGGCAGAGGGAGGAATGGCAGTTATTAGGAAGATTAGATAATGTAGGTAGAGTGGCTGAAGAGTGAGCATTCTACAAATAATTCCATTTACTACCCTTATCCTTGCTTTTGGCCTTATTTCTTTTTTGCAAAATGGAACTAAAAATTCTTGTCCTCTGCTTCACTTGTGGAGTCACATGGCATTATATAGGTAAAAGTACATTATTATTGCTATTAAATTCAGTACTTAACAGCGCTAAAAAATTTAATAAGCATAGTTCTTTGTATATTCGAGGTTTTAAAACTGTGCGTCTGTGAACTTGAATAGTGAAAAAATTGCATCTTTATTTACACGTTTTCTTCCATTACGAATGTGGGCAGCAGTAGCAGATACTGTTTCTAATAGAAATTGCAGGTATTTTCATGATGAATAACTGTTATTGCAGATCTCAAATTGACATTTAATACTCATTATTACTTAAAGTTTAATTATTAGATACACTGGTAGATATTGTGATTTAAAGGTTAACAAAGAAGCATATATATTACTGTATTATAAATTTGTGCTTTTTATATTTTTGATATTATAATTCAGTATGATTGATTTTTTTTTTTAATGTAATATTGTGTATTTTATTTTGTGCATTTAAAAATACTTTTCTAGGAGGGGGTTCATAGGCTTTACCAGAGGGGCCCATGTTGGGGAAAATAATGATTAAGAACTTTTTTTTGTAGATGCCATTATTTTGTTAATTTGACCGCCAGAATTACCTTATTAATTCAGTTTATACTTCTCTTTGTTACCCTGCTTCCCAAACCCACAGGAAGTTGGCAGAGGACTGCAGAGAGACCACAGTTATGTTCAGAGAAGGTGTCTCAAAAGACAGAAAAATAAGTACAGTTAGGCTTGGGGAAAAGAAATTCTTAAGAGTAAAATTAGGCAGCCTGGTATAAATTATTGAAGCATCACTGTAGGCCCAGTATGGACAGACTTAACACCTGTTTTACCACCTGACAGGTGGGGAGAGTCTGTTGTTGTGTCACTGACTAATAGAGCTCAAGGTGTTAAGCGTGAGGCTGTTTTTTCCATTGTACTGCAGAAAAGAGGCTGTTTTAAGGGTCACCCTCAGAGTTAAAGGACAAAGAGAATGTTTTATGTGAATATTTCGTCTGAGAAATGTGGCACTGTGTTTAAGTTCGTATTCATACGTTTTCTGGAAATGGGATATATATATGCTGGTGGCATCTCTTAATACCGCTTGCCGTGACTGTGCTTCATTGGTTCTGTAGGAGTCAGTGTGGAAAAGAGGTAGGGTAAGACCACTTTAAGAAAATTAGGAAGAGTGGGGAGGAAGGAGTAAATTTTGTTTCAGTAATTATTTATTATGAGGGGAGAGGGGAGAAGAGTTGATATTTATTATACATCTTTGATATACAACGATTTAGGTGATTATATGGTGTCATTTCTTTAGAGAAGAAAAGAAGGCACCGAAACACAGTTTTCAAGATGAACCAGTTAGAGGTACAAACTCAGGACATATATCTAGGTACCTTGGCTTTTCATGTGACATTTTATTAAATTGTCCATTCTACTACTAACAGATGCCATTTTTAAGGAAAAAAATATGCTAATACAATCAAAGGAGGACTAGAAATGTACTATTGAGGTTAAATAATATTATCGTGATATAAATATTTTTTAATGATCACTAAATTGGCTAAAAACTTAGGTTTTAACTACATTTATACACAGCTTCATCCTAAAAAATTTAAGGTAGAATTCTTATGTATGTCATGAGATCTTATGCATAAACTGATATATAGACAATTTAGTGAAATATATTTTTAAAATTCTTACCTGATTTTTAAAATTAGTAACTTAACAAAAATAAGACCCTGATTAGTATTAAGTGCTCAGTTCTGTATATCCAAATATCCTTTGTAAGGGTACCTGTTTTTTTACTTTTCACTTATCCTTATGTAAATGTTGACACAGTTTGTCCCCCTTGTTATCACATAATTTCAGCATTAATTGTGATTTTGATTTTAATCATTGGCTGTTATAATATCTTTGTACTGCTGAGAACATCTTGGTACAGATTACTTTGTTTTATATTTATTTATTTGTGGTATATTTAGGAGAGAACACTGGTCTGAAAATACACATTTTTAGAAGCTTCTTTTAGAAGTCAACCGTATCCTTATTTGCAAAGGCTTTTTGTTAGGCCCCTCACTTCCCCACAGTTCATATAGATCATTTAGTCTTGTTGGAGATTTTAAAAGCTTAATGTGTATAAACTTGGTTTTGTATATGTTGGCCTGGGATATATTTGTACTTTTCACCAGAGCACTCATATTAAACCTAAAACTTTAATGTGGATTATTTTGCTTGAAAGGTCCTTTTCTATAGAGTATAAGTAACTCTAATATAGAAACTAGGATAAATTATTAACTCTAATATAGAACTCTAATATTAACTCTAATATAGAAAACTAGGATAAATTATTTCTTAAAGGAAAAGGAAAAAAGTAACTCTAATATAGAAAACTAACTCTAATATAGAAAGTAACTCTAATATAGAAAACTCTATATAGAAAGTAACTCTAATATAGAAAACTCTATATAAGTAACTCTAATATAGAAAGTAACTCTAATATAGAAAGTAACTCTAATATAGAAAGTAACTCTAATATAACTCTAATATAGAGTAATATTAATATACTCTAATATAGAAAGTAACTCTAATATAGAACTCTAATATAGAAAACTCTAATATAGAAAGTAACTCTAATATAGAAAGTAACTCTAATATAGAAACTCTATATTAGTAACTCTAATATAGAAAGTAACTCTAATATAGAAGTAACTCTAATATAGAAAACTAGGATAAATTATTTCTTAAAGGAAAAGGAAAAAACTCTACCTTTATTTAGTTCCAGTATTTGAGTAATACAAAACTTAAGAAATTCTGCAAAACCTGACATACATGATGCTTATTTACCTGCCTAGCTGGTCCTATGTTTGATGAGTACTCTTTCTGTAATTTGAGTGCTGTAACTTAGTTTATAGTCTGGCATCCAGTTAGTGTTCACTTTTTCCCTTTGTTCTTCCTTACCAGTGAGAGATGGCACAGGAAGGGCAGAGCAGCCAAATGGTTTCGCAAACAAGAATGATCAGTACATGAGCAAGCTCTCTTGAGTATCTGCTAACTTCTCTAGGGTGTGGCCATGGGGCCTGATATGGTAATGGAATGCTAAATCAAGAAGGTAATGTAAAAATTGATCTAGGACAATTAAAATTCCTGGTACTGTACGCTTGTAGGAGCAAACCTGAAATACCTCTATAGGGAGACATAGACAGCTCAGGGCTTGCAGGAATCCCACACTGGGGAGTGAGTGGGTTAGAGACATGAGATTTCTGTCCAAAATTACCAACTCCATAAAGAAATAAGTCATAATGAACTGGAAATAGAAAATTTTATAGTGACATAAACATTATAGGGGTAAAAGGAGGATTCAGTACAAATTATAAAATAGGAGTAAAAGTAGGATTCAGTACAAATTATAAAATAGTATAGCATTAAAGTTTTTTTTGAAAGACCAAAAGTGAATTTCTAGAAATTAAAATATATAATCACTGAAAATTTAAACTAGTGCACAGGTAAACCATTAAGAACACCTGCAGAGAATTAGTGAGTGGAGGAATGTTGAAGAGAGGTAAATAGAGAGAAAATGTGAAAGAGTAGGCATGGATTGGAGAATAAGATATCCAGTATGTATCTAATAAGAATTGCTGAATGGGAGAGACAATGGCTAATAATTTTCCAGAATTTAAGAAAAGCATGAGTCTTCAGAATAAGGACGCTTACCAAATCTTGAACAAGATAAATAAAAGCAAATCTGAAGAACACACACACACACACACACACACAAAATCTTAAAGGAAAGCAGAGAGAAAAGGCATATTACCTCAGAGAAATTAGTTAAATTGCCAGCAGACTTCTCCTCATCAGTAACAGATGCCAGAAGAAAACTAATACCTTCCAAATGCTGAAGGAGTAACAGTTACTTTAGAATTCTATATGCAATTAAATTACTACTTAATGAAAAAAGGAAATATTCATTAGATATAATAATTCTAAACCTTTTCTCAATAACATAGCCTAAAAGCATATAAATTAAAAACTGGCAATTTATAAGAAGAAATTAACATCCACAATCTGAGTTGGGAAAATTCAATACATTTTTTCTCAATTTGATTAACTAGACTAAACTTTGAGAGTAGAGAGGCTATAAACAAAACATTAAATACTTACTCTGGCTTGATCTAACTTATCAGACGCAAAACATACATTATTTTCATTTATAGCTGGGAAAATCAAAAAGAAATGAGGGCTTCCCTGGTGGCTCAGTGGTTGAGAGTCCACCTGCCGATGCAGGGGACACGTGTTCGTGCCATGGTCCGGGAAGATCCCACATGCCGCGGAGCAGCTGGGCCCGTGAGCCATGGCCGCTGAGTCTGCACGTCCGGAGCCTGTGCTCCACAATGGGAGAGGCCACAACAGTGAGAGGCCCGTGTACCGCAAAAAAAAAAAAGAAATGAAACTGACCAAGCACAAAACATAAAGGAAATCTTAATGAATTCTTTGACTAGAGTATATAGTAAACTTAGAAATAAATAATAAAAAGACAGCACTCTGCCCCCAGGCCTCTGACCATTCTATTTGAAAATTTAAAACTTATTAGCAGTGAGTAGAAATCATAATTGGAAACTGAAACACCTAGAGCTAAACAGTAATGAAAATATATATAAAAACCTATGTGGGAAGCCACTAAAGTGATACTTAGAAAAATAGTGGAGTTTTTTTTTTTTTGGAGTTTTAAATATAAGGTATTTTTCCCCAAAATTATTCCCTCCAAAAGGAGATTTATATTTGTTTCATAGGAAATGTCTCATTGCAAGATGTTCTCTTTCTCTTGAGCATGGAAGTACTATTTAAGAAAGGCACATTGACCTGAAATGCCTTTACTACATGTCAGTTTGGAAAGCTCATGGAGCTCATCTGATAAGTGATTTAAGTGAAAAAAAGAGGCTAAGAAGTCTAGAGGAGATCTGGTTTTAAGTCACTTAAAAATAACACATCTAGTTATACTGTGGATATTAAAATATATTCCAACAATACAAATAGGAAAAAATAACGTCCTACTAATGTTTTCTATAAATGGGTAATTGTGGCTTGGGATAAAAATGTTAATTTTAGTGATAGATTCAAAAAGTACTTTATGTAATCTGGAAAATTTACTGTGATTCAGAAGTTTGATATAGATGCTCATGTCTGGTGTGTGAGGAATTTAGATTATTTTACATAATCAGATGATAATTACTTGAAAATAGTCTCACTGGCAAAATAGGGAGATCATTTCATGTTTGGAATTACCTTATGGTGGGACATTTTTAGTTTGTGACCTTAATGCATGTTATTAGAAAAAAAGATTGGAAATTACTTAGGTAAACTTTCAATTTCAGGGATTAGAATATGAGCCTCAGAGTAAAAGCCAATTAATGAGAAGAAAAATGATGAGAAAAAGGACAGAAATTAACAAAACAAAAATAAAAGAAACAAGAAGATCAACAAAACTGAAAGCTGGTTTTTAGACCAATAAATGAAGCAAACTTCTGGCGAGATTAATCAAGCAAAAGCTAAGGCAAAAATTAACAGTATTAGGAATGGAAAGGGGATCATAACTGTAGATGTAGTAGAGATATAAAAAAAATTATGAGAGAATACTATGAATAACTTTATAGAAATATGTCACCAAAACTTGCGGAAAAAGCAGATTTGACTGTGGGGTGTAGGGATTTAAGTCATGTTTTAGCCATGTTGTATTTGAGGTATCATTTAGATATTGAGCAAGCCAAGTTAGCCAAGCAAGTCTGGAGATACAGATTTGGGAGTTACTAGTTTATAAATGATGTAAAAGGTTGGTTTTTGAGGCTGCTTTAAGACCTGAGATGAATTTGATAGTAGGGGTGAAAAGAGGATTTAGAAGTGGAAGATAGGACTGAAGTACAGTTAGGTTCATGAAGGTAGGTGATTGTAGGTAGGGAATATTTATCTATCATTTCCTAGCTAAGAGTTAGGAAATGAGGAATTTAATACTTCTAACTGAATTTCATAGCCCATTCTATTAGATGAGAAATTTCTCTTGATGCAGTTCCCTGTATGGGGAGAGGTTCATTGACATGTGATTGGCTAAAATTTAGAGAAACGACCTTACTTTGATCCTTTGTTTTTATTTCAATTTGGAGAATTTTCAGTTTTATTAATAATAGTATCTTAAAAAGCAATTGATAATATATTTTTAAAATACAAAAGTAATTCTATATTAATTTAGTTGATAGTGTAATGAATAAAATTTCTTGGCAAAGATATTACTTATATAAGCTGATTTTCAGGTAATTAATATATTTCTTACTATAGGTTTTCAAATTGGAATGATAATCATTTTTTTCTGGACAACTAAATGGTTAAAAATGTTACCTCTTTTGGTAGGTTTGTAGGGGGAAAATCCAATTTTGTTAGATGTTTGTGAGAACATTTACCCTGAAATAGTCCATTGTTTT
Organism: Delphinus delphis; assembly: GCF_949987515.2. Lineage (NCBI taxonomy): Eukaryota > Metazoa > Chordata > Mammalia > Artiodactyla > Delphinidae > Delphinus > Delphinus delphis. The sequence goes on from NC_082690.1 coordinate 23,858,415, forward strand.
TCCTGGATTAAGATTTACTTCTTTTGCCTGAGCGTGAGAATATATAATTTAACATTGGTCTTCAGGACGATTCTGTATTTCCGTGAAGACCATTAGCTTGCTGATGAGTAGCATGCAGATTACTAGTGTGCAGACTATGGCTGTTTTATCTACCTTAGGTGAAAAAGTTACTCTTAATGTTATTTGTCTCTACTTGGACTTTTAAATTTTCAAGGAGGAAAAATAATTTTCTTTAAAAAGTTATCTTTTTGTAGTTTACATTAATCAGTATTTACTTTTTTGTCTTTGGCAGTACAGAAGAAAGGTTGAGAAGTGTTCCTGAATTCATTTCTTTAGAATCTGAATCTATCTGTTCTCTCTTTGCCGTCCCTCTTCTCTACCAGTCTGGGTATAGGGGCAAACTTGACTCAGAAAGAGAAAGCATTTGGCCCTTAGTAATCTTTCCTTTGCTATGTGTTGTCTGTAATTAAATTAAAACTTTTAGTTGATGATTGAGATGCTTTATACTATGTTATTTGAGATGTGTGCTGTTTTAAATCACAGATATAAGTATTTTAAAAGAATGTGAATAATAGAAGACATTGAAAATTAGAATAAAATGAGCTCCATGTTAATTGTAACATTTTAAAATGTTAGTTTAAAGTTTTCTTTATACAAATTATATTGTTAAGCAAAAATATTACTATATAAAAAGATAATAGATCAATTATGCTTTCTTTTCTTTAACAGAAGAACAGAATTCATAAAAGTGAAGAATTTTTAAAGAGGGTGACAAAAAGAGAAGGAAAATGCCGAAACCAGTAAGTGTATTTTATTACTTCTGACACTGCTTACTTAATAAAATATCAGTGGCATTAAGGTCCTTTCGAAACAAGGCAAAGTATTATGGTAGAGTTTTGGGGGGAAAAAAAGCACTGATATTACTGTTGTTTGCTTTAGATTAATGTGGCTAGAGTATGGTGTTATGTGGGCCAGTGATGAAGAGGTTTAGGTGACACTGTAATTAAGATTACTACAGGTTGTGGGGTCAAACTTAGTTCTTATCCTTGCCCTGCCGCTTAACCTGACTGACCTTTGTTAGATTAGTTCAATCTCTCCAATTCTTAATTTCTTCACATATAAAATGGAGATATAATTAGTTACTTACTGGAGAGTCTGGTGAGGATTAGAAGATCCTGGTACATATACATTCAGTGCTTAGTAAAAAGTAACTTAATGTTAAACAGGAGAAAATAATGAGAGGTCAGAAGGATCCATGCAGTATTAATTTTCTCATAATTCTAGCTTTGATGCTAGTGATACCAGTGCTGATATTATATATAGTCCTAGATTTTTGACTTAATGGTTTATATGTGATCATTTTATTAAGTTTTATAATTATATAATTTGTGACTAAGGTTTATTCTTTTATCTTATGATAAATGTACTTTTCTTCATCTAACAAAATCGGGGATTTTTTTTCAAGAATTTTTCGGCCAGTTATCTTTTTAAGAAAATCATTGGTTGTGGTTATTTGAATTTTCTGGCATGAATGTCACTTTCGAATTACTTTTAAACATTTAGCAGGTAAAAAAGTGCATTGTTGGAGGGAGAGAAGAATAAAAGGAAGTGAAAGGCATAATCAATAGAAAGCAAGAATTAAATTTTTGCTTGCAGGTGACATAATTTGCAGATGACATAATTATGTAAATAACCTGGAATTTACAAAACAACTATTAGAACTAATAACAGAATTTAGCAAGACTGTTGGACATAAGGTTATATTTTTAAAAAATCAGTTTTCTGTTTTATATACTAGCAGCAAAATTCAAAAAATGAAATAATTCCATTTGTAATAGCATCGAAAACATAAAGTATTTAGGAATAACTTTACAGAGGCTGTACAAGATCTCTATGCCGAAAACTTATAAGTACTTAAAAAGACCAAAATATATACAAAAATAAACGTTGGTCATAGATATGTCTAGAAAATATTACTACAATGTCTGTTGTCCCCAAATATATTGATAGATTGAATGTAATTCTAATCAGTTGAATCCCTTTGGTTAAAATTGACTAGCTGATTATAAAATGTTTATGGAAGAGCCAAAACTTATGTGGAATAGCTAAAGCAATAGCTAGTGGGAAGCAGCCGCATAGCACAGGGATATCAGCTCGGTGCTTTGTGACCACCTAGAGGCGTGGGATAGGGAGGGTGGGAGGGAGACGCAAGAGGGAGGGGATATGGGGATATATTTATACATATACCTGATTCACTTTGTTGTACAGCAGAAACTAAGAAAGCATTGTAAAGCAATTATACTCCAATAAAGATGTTAAAAAAAAAAAGAAAAGGGTGGGGCTTCCCTGATGGCACAGTGGTTAGAAGTCCGCCTGCCAGTGCGGGGACACAGGTTTGAGCCCTAGTCCGGGAAGATCCCCCATGCCGCGGAGGAACCGAGCCGATGCGTGACAACTACTGAGCCTGAGCTCTAGAGCCTGTGAGCCACAACTACTGAAGCCCGCGTGCCTAGAGCCCGTGCTCCACAACAAGAGAGACCACCACAGTGAGAGGCCCTCACACTGCAAGGAAGAGTAGCCCCCACTCACTGCAGCCAGAGAAAAGACCTCACGCAGCAACAAAGACCCAGCACAGCCAAAAATAAATAAATAAATTTATTTAAAAAATAAATAAAAAAAAAAACAAGGGTGGAGCACTTATACTCCTGGATTTCAACACTTATTTTCAGGCAACAAAAATAAGACAGTGTGGCATTAAAATATTAGATAATAGGATCAGTGGAACAAATATACATCTCCACACACAAGGTTGTCACACAATTCAATGGGGAAATTAAATTCTTTTCAAGAAATGATGTTGGAACAAAGAGTTATCCATACAGAAAAATACGAATCTTGACTCTTATGTCACAGTTTACACAAACAACTAACTGAATGGATCACAGGCCTAAATTAACAGGCCCAAACTATAAAACTTCTAGAAGAAAATAGAAAACATGTTTGCAGTCATGGTGTAGGCAAAGATTTCTTTGATGGTACACAGAAAGTTTGAAGCATTAAAAAAAAAATTGAACATCAAAATTAAAAAGTTTGCTATTTGGAGAAAGGAGCCCACGTTTCCATAGAGCAGGAACTCCTGGCTCGGGGTCTCGTCCCTCTGCCGTCACGGAACTGCCCCGGAGCCTGAGGGGAGGCGGCCTCCCTGAGGCTGCCAGCTCTGGAGGGGCCCCGGTGGCCGAAGCCATGACAGTCGTGGGGACCGCGGGCAGGCCATGTGTATGAAAGTCTCTTGGTGCTGCAGCCAGGAGTCAGTGCTGTGCCTCTGAGGTGGGAGAGCCAACTTCAGGATACTGGTCCACAAGAGACCTCCCAGCTCCACGTAATTTCACACAGCGAAAATCTCTCAGAGATCTCCATCTCAACACCAACACCCAGCTTCACTCAATGACCAGCAAGCTACAGTTCTGGACACCCTATGCCAAACAATTAGCAAGACAGGAACACAAACCCACCCATTAGTAGAGAGGCTGCCTAAAATCATAATAAGTCCACAGACACCCCAAAACACACCACCAGACGTGGAGCTGCCCACCAGAAAGACAAGATCCAGCCTCATCCACGAGAACACAGGCACTAGTCCCCTCCACCAGGAAGGCTACACAACCCACTGAACCAACTTTAGCCACTGGGGACAGACACCAAAAACAACGGGAACTACGAACCTACAGCCTGCAAAAAGGAGACCCCAAACACAGTAAGATAAGCAAAATGAGAAGACAGAAAAACACAGCAGATGAAGGAGCAAGATAAAAACCCACCACCTAACAAATGAAGAGGAAATAGGCAATCTACCTGAAAACGAATTCAGAATAATTATAGTAAAGATGATCCAAAATCTTGGAAATAGAATAGAGAAAATGCAAGAAACATTTAACAAGGACCTAGAAGAAGTAACGATGAAACAAGCAACGATGAACAACACAATAAATAAAATTAAAAATACTCTAGAAGGGATCAATAGCAGAATAACTGAGGCAGAAGAGCGGATAAGTGACCTGGAAGATAAAATAGTGGAAGTAACGACTGCAGAGCAGAATAAAGAAAAAAGAATGAAAAGAACTGAGGACAGTCTCAGAGACCTCTGGGACAACATTAAACGTACCAACATTCGAATTATAAGGGTCCCAGAAGAAGAAGAGAAAAAGAAAGGGACTGAGAAAATATTTGAAGAGATTATAGTTGAAAACTTCGCTAATATGGGAAAGGAAATAGTTAAGTCCAGGAAGCACAGAGAGTCCCATACAGGATAACTCCAAGGAGAAACACGGTAAGACACATATTAATCAAACTGTCAAAAATTAAATACAAAGAAAACGTATTAAAAGCAGCAAGGGAAAACCAACAAATAACACACAAGGGAATCCCCATAAGGTTAACAGCTGATCTTTCAGCAGAAACTCTGCAAGCCAGAAGGGACTGGCAGGACATATTTAAAGTGATGAAGGAGAAAAATCTACGACCAAGATTACTCTACCCAGCAAGGATCTCATTCAGATTTGATGGAGAAATTAAAACCTTTACAGAGAAGCAAAAACTGAGAGAGTTCAGCACCACCAAACCAGCATTACAACAAATGCTAAAGGATCTTCTCTAGGCAAGAAACACAAGAGAAGGAAAACACCTACAGTAACAAACCCAAAACAATTAAGAAAATGGGAATAGGAACATACATATCGATAATTACCCTAAATGTAAATGGATTAAAGGCTCCCACCAAAAGACACAGACTGGCTGAATGGATACAAAAATAAGACGCATATGTATGTTGTCTACAAGAGACCCACTTCAGACCTAGAGACACATACAGATTGAAATTAAGGGGATGGAAAAAGATATTCCATGCAAATGGAAACCAAAAGAAAGCTGGAGTAGCAATTCTCATATCAGACAAAATAGACTTTAAAATAAAGACTATTAGAAGAGACAAAGAAGGACACTACATAATGATCAAGGGGTCGACCCAAGAAGAAGATATAAAAATTGTAAATATTTATGCACCCAACATAGGAGCACCTCAATACATAAGACAAATACTAACAACCATAAAAGGGGAAATCGACAGTAACACATTCATAGTAGGGGACTTTAACACCCCACTTTCACCAATGGACAGATCATCCAAAATGAAAGTAAATAAGGAAACACAAACTTTAATGATACATTAAACAAGATGGACTTAATTGATATTTATAGGATATTCCATCAAAAAAACAACAGAATACACATTTTTCTCAAGTGCTCATAGAACATTCTCCAGGATAGATCATATCTTGGGTCACAAATCAAGCCTTGTTAAATTTAAGAAAATTGAAATCGTATCAAGTATCTTTTCTGACCACAACGCTTTGAGACTAGATATCAATTACAGGAAAAGATCTGTAAAAAATACAAACACACGGAGGCTAAACAACACACTACTTAATAATGAAGTGATCACTGAAGAAATCAAAGAGGAAATCAAAAAATAACTAGAAACAAATGACAATGGAGACACGACGACCCAAAACCTATGGGATGCAGCAAAAGCAGTTCTAAGAGGGAAGTTTATAACAATACAATCCTACCTTAAGAAACAGGAAACATCTCAAATAAACAACCTAACCTTGCACCTAAAGCCGTTAGAGAAAGAAGAACCAAGGAACCCCAAAGGTAGCAGAAGGAAGGAAATCATAAAGATTACATCAGAAATAAATGAAGGAAACGATAGCAAAGATCAGTAAAACTAAAAGCTGGTTCTTTGAGAAGATAAACAAATTGATAAACCATTAGCCAGAGTCATCAAGAAAAGAAGGGAGAAGACTCAAATCAATAGAATTAGAAATGAAAAAGGAGAAGTAACAACTGACACTGCAGAAATACAAAAGATTGTGAGAGATTACTACAACCAACTCTATGCCAATAAAATGGACAACCTGGAAGAAATGGACAAATTCTTAGAAATGCACAACCTGCCAAGACTGAATCAGGAAGAAATAGAAAATATGAACAGACCAATCACAAGCAGTGAAATTGAAACTGTGACTAAAAATCTTCCAAGAAACAGAAGCCCAGGACCAGATGGCTTCACAGGCGAATTCTATCAAACATTTAGAGAAGAGTTAACACCTATCCTTCTCAAACTCTTCCAAAATATAGCAGAGGGAGGAACACTCCCAAACTCATTCTACGAGGCCACCATCAATCACCCTGATACCAAAACCAGGCAAGGATGTCACAAAGAAAGAAAACTACAGGCCAATATCACTGATGAACATAGATGCAAAAATCCTTAACAAAATACTAGCAAATAGAATCCAACAGCACATTTAGAGGATCATACATCATGATCAAGTGGTGTTTATTTAAGGAATGCGAGGATTCTTCAATATACGCAAATCAATCAATGTGATACACCATATTAACAAATTGAAGGAGAAAGACCATATGGTCATCTCAGTAGATGCAGAGAAAGCTTTCGACAAAATTCAGCACCAATTTATGATAAAAACTCTCCAGAAATTAGGCATATAGGGAACTTCCCTCAACATAATAAAGGCCATATATGACAAACTGACAGCCAACATCATCCTCAATGGTGAAAAACTGAAAGCATTTCCACTAAGATGAGGAATAAGACAAGGTTGCCCACTCTTATTCAACATAGTTTTGGAAGTTTTAGCCACAGCAATTAGAGAAGAAAAGGAAATAAAAGGAATCCAAATTGGAAAAGAAGAAGTAAAGCTGTCACTGTTTGCAGATGACATGATACAATACATAGAGAATCCTAAAGATGCTACCAGAAAACTACTAGAGCTAATCAGTGAATTTGGTAAAGTAGCAGGATACAAAATTAATGCACAGAAATCTCTGGCATTCCTATACACTAATGATGAAAAACCTGAAAGTGAAATCAAGAAAACACTCCCATTTACCATTGCAACAAAAAGCATAAAATACCTAGGAATAAACCTACCTAAGTAGACAAAAGATCTGTATGCAGAAAATTATGACACTGATGAAAGGAATTAAAGATGATACAAATAGATGGAGAGATATACCATGTTCTTGGGTTGGAAGAAGCAACATTGTGAAAATGACTCTACTACTGAAAGCAATCTACAAATTCAATGCAGTCCCTATCACACTACCACTGGCGTTTTTCGCAGAACTAGAACAGAAAATTTCACAATTCGTATGGAAACCCAAAGACCCCGAATAGCCAAAGCAATCTTGAGAACGAAAAACGGAGCTGGAGAAATCAGGCTCCCTGACTTCAGACTATAGTACAAAGCTATAGTAATCAAGACAGTATGGTACTGGCACAGAAACAGAAATATAGATCAGTGGAACAGGATAGAAAGCCCAGAGATAAACCCACGCACATATGGTCACCTTGTCTTTGATAAAGCAGGCAGGAATGTACAGTGTACAAAGGACAGCCTCTTCAATAAGTGGTGCTGGGAAAACTGGATAGCTACATGTAAAAGAATGAGATTAGAACACTCCCTAACACCATACAGAAAAATCAGCTCAAAATGGGTTAAAGACCTAAATGTAAGGCCAGAAACTATCAAACTCTTAGAGGAAAACATAGGCAGAACACTCTATGACATAGATCACAGCAAGATCCTTTTTGACCCACCTCCTCCTAGAGAAATGGAAATAAAAACAAAAATAAACAAATGGGACCTAATGAAACTTCAAAGCTTTTGCACAGCAAAGGAAACCATAAACAAGACCAAAAGACAACCCTCAGAATGGGAGAAAATATTTGCAAATGAAGCAACTGACAAAAGATTAATCTCTGAAATTTACAAGCAGCTCATTCAGCTCAATAACAAAAAAACAAACAACCCAATCCAAAAATGGACAGAAGACCTAAGTAGACATTTCTTCAAAGAAGATATACAGACTGCCAACAAACACATGAAAGAATGCTCAACATCATTAATCATTAGAGAAATGCAAATCAAAACTACAATGAGATATCATCTCCCACCGGTCAGAATGGCCATCATCAAAAAATCTACAAACAATAAATGCTGGAGAGGGTGTGGAGAAAAGGGAACACTCTTGCACTGCTGGTGGGAATATGAATTGGTACAGCCACTATGGGGAACAGTATGGAGGTTCCTTAAAAAACTACAAATAGAACTACCATATGACCCAGCAATCCCACTACTGGGCATATACCCTGAGAAAACCATAATTCAGAAAGAGTCATGTACCAAAATGTTCATTGCAGCTCTATTTACAATAGCCAGGAGATGGAAACAACCTAAGTGTCCATCATCGGATGAATGGATAAAGTAGATGTGTCACATATATACAATGGAATATTACTCAGCCATAAAAAGAAATGAAATTGAGTTTTTTCTAGTGAGGTGGATGGACCTAGAGTCTGTCATACAGAGTGAAGTAAGTCAGAAAGAGAAAGACAAATACTGTATGCCAACACATATATATATATATGGAATCTAAGAAAAAGAAAATGTCATGAAGAACCTAGGGGTAAGACAGGAATAAAGACAGACCTACTAGAGAATGGACTTGAGGATATGGGGAGGGCGATGGATAAGCTATGACAAAGTGAGAGAGTGGCATGGACATTCATACACTACGAAAAGTAAAATGGATAGCTAGTGGGAAGCAGCCGCATAGCACAGGGAGATCAGCTCGGTGCTTTGTTACCACCTAGAGGGGTGGGATAGGGAGGGTGGGAGGGAGGGAGACGCAAGAGGGAAGAGATATGGGAACATATGTATATGTATAACTGATTCACTTTGTTATAAAGCAGAAACTAACACACCATTGTAAAGCAATTATACTCCAATAAAGATGTTAAAAAAAATTATACCTCATTTAAGCCATTGAAGCTAAAAAAAATAAAATGGGTTAATCAAAAAAAATTTGCCATTTGAAAGACAACAATAAGAAAGTAAAAAGGCAAGGCAGATTGGGGGAAAATAATTGCAGTATGGCATTCTTTTAGAACTCAATAAGACAACCCAATTTTTAAAAAGTGGACAAAAACTTTGAACATCTACTTCACAAAAGAAAATATATTAATAGCGAATAAGTAGTTGAAAATATCCTCAATATCTTTGGTTATCAGGGAAACATAAATTAAAAATACAGTGAGATTCCACTTTATATTTACCAGAGGAGCTATAATTAGACTGATAATACCTTGGCTGTAAGGATGTGGATCAACTAGAACTCTTATTTCTGATAGGAATGTGAAAGTTAAAAGTAATTTGGAAAACTGTCTGAATAATTGAGTGGAGAACACTTATTTTTCCTAAGAGTAAGGATTAAAAATTATATATAAGGCTTCCCTGGTGGCGCAGTGGTTAGGAATCCGCCTGCCAACGCAGGGGACACAGGTTCGAGCCCTGGTCCAGGAAGATCCCACGTGCTGCGGAGTAGCTAAGCCCTTAGCCACAACTGCTGAGCCTTTGCTCTAGAGCCCGTAACTACTGAAGCATGCTCACTATTTATGACTAGGCTGAAAAGTGGCCTTATATCTGTCTCTTCTGTTCATGTTCTGTTGGTGAGACCTTAGTCACATAGCCATACCTAATTGAAAGAGACATTGAGAAATGTTCTTGTAGCTCAGTAGCCATGTCAAACGGTAATTCTGTTAGATTTTGGTGGTCAAACAGCAAGTAGTCTCTGCTACAATCGTGGTTAGTTTTAAGGAGAAAAATCATATAATAAATTCAGAGCAGTTGCTAAAATTGAACAACTATTCATGATTTAAAAGTAAAAACCAATACTTCTTAAGCTAAGTATCGAAGAAAACCTATAACAAAAGTAATTCTTAATTTACTTAACAGTGGAAGCTTTTCTTTTAAGATCGGGGACAAGACAAAATGTACACACTATCACTGCTGCTGTTCAACATTGAACAGAAAGCCTGTGCAGAAAAATTAAAAACTCTAGTACTGGAAAGGAAGAAACACTTTGAAGATGTTAAGGTATTTATTTATATCGGGTTGGCAAATTATGGCCCATAGGCCAAAGCCAGCCCACCACTTGTTTTTGTACAACCTTCAAGCTAAGAATGATTCTTACATTTTCAATGGTTGAAAAAAAAATCAAAAGAATAGTAATATTTCATGACTTGAAAATTATATGAAATTCAAATTTCAATGTCTATAAAGTTTTGTTGGAACACAGTATGCTCATTGTTAATTATCTATAACTGCTTTTCTGCTATAGCAGGAGAATTGAGTAGATGCAGCAGACAGTATGGTCTGCAAAGCCTGAAATATTCACTATTTGTACCTTTACAGAAAAAGTTTTCTGACACCTGGTTTATATAAATACAAGAATTTACATTTTAACAGTTGGCAAGGGAGCTGATAAAAGGATCAATATAAAAATCAATTGCATTTCTACAGAAGTAAAACCAGAAAAAATTTTGGAAAGATACTTCATCATAATTATGACCCTGTGTTTGAAACGCTTTAAGCTAAATGAGTTTCAGTAGTTGGAATTCTTTGGATTTTAGAAAGGTGAATATACAATGTATTATGTGCATAAGTAGTGTTATGAAATTTCCATCAAGGTCTGTTGCATCACATCAGTATTTCTATAGATCGGTGTGTGAATATCCATTTGAAGTGGGATAAATTAATTCACCAGGTGGACTTATTTCAATTGTTTTTGCTAGAAATTAGCTAATAAACTAGAGTTTTCAATGCATTTAGGATATCTTGGGATTATGAACCTATAATTATAATAGCTATAAAACCATAGGAGAAAGATATCTTAAATGATTAATATGATTTTTCTGGAGGAAATTATAAACATTTTTTAAAAAGATCTTAAAGAAGACCTAAATCAATGCATAGAAAGAACCATACACTTGGATAGTAAGAGTCAATATTGAAAAGATGTCATTTTTTACCCCAAGAGGCTGATGAATTTAGTGTAGTTCCAATTTAAATCATAATGTGGTGTTTTGAAAAATTTATAATTATATGTGGAGTCAAGAGCAAGAACAAAGAGACAAGAATAGCCAAAGCAGTTCTGAAAATAATAAGGGATGACTTGCCATACCAGATATCAAGACTTATTTAAAGATACAGTAATTCAGACAATATGGTATTGGCAGAATAGTTCAATTGAACAGTACAACAGAATAGCACAAAATAAGACCCATACCTATGGACCTTAGATTTGTGACAGTGCAGTCTTTGGAGAGTGAATGAAGTAATCAATATACATCATGTTTGGATGTTTAAAATCACTGTATTATTATCCCTCTGGGGATTAGGAAATGAAATTGGATTTCTACCTTAAATCATAAGCAAAAATCATTGAAGACAAACTATGAAAAACAAAACTTTGATAGGAAATATAAGAATATCTTTATGACTCCAGACTAGGGAAGGATTTCTTTGCTTTTTTTAAAAAAAATTTTATTTTATATTGGGGTATAGTTGATTTACAGTGTTGTGTTAAAAATTTTCTTAAATATGGCAAAAAATTGATATCTGCATGTAAAACATTGATAAATTCAACATTAAAATTTTAAAAATGTTTATCATAGAGAGGAACTCTTCATAAAATAGAAGGGCAAGCTACAAACTAGTAGATTTCTTTGTAATGCAAGTAACTGACAAAGGATTAATATCTAGAATATATAAAGATCTCCCACATATGAGTAAGGAAAAGACAACCCAATAGAAAATAAGCAATACATGTGAACAGACATTGTGAAAGATGGGGAGACAGAGTGGTCAATAAGCATATTATATTACTTTTCTATTGCTCTATAACAAATTATCACAAATTTGGTAGCTTGAAACAACACACATCTATTATCTCACAGTTTTATACGCTAGAAATATGGGATGGTATGAATGGGTTCTCTGCTCAGGGTCTCACTACCCTGAAGTCAAGGTGTAGCTCAACTGCATTCTCATCTGAAGTTTGGGGTTCTCTTTCAAGCTCATTCCTATCATTGGCACAATCCATTGCCTTGCAGAATGATCTATCCTTCTTTACTGGTGAATGAAGTCCCCATTTTCTTGCTAGCTGTTGGCCAGGGGTCTCTCTTAGTCCTAGAGTGTGGTGTGTGTGACAAGTCCTTTGCTCATGCCCCCTCCAGTTCAGCAGTGGAGAACCTCTTTAATGTCAAAGTCCTCTCACACTTTAAATCTCTCTGACTTCTGTACCCAGTCAGAGAAAACTCTTTGCTTTTAAAGGAATCATGTGATTATCTCAGGCCCACCCACAATGATTTTCCTATCTTAAGGTCAACTGATTAATAACCTTAAGTACATCTGCAAAATCCCTTTTGTCTTGTAATGTTAACATAATCATGGGAGTAAGGTGGGGGTGGGGGCGAGGAGATCATGGGGGCTGTCTTAAAATTCTGCATATCACACATAAGAAAAAGTTCCCAACTTCATTAGGGATCAAGAACCTGCATATTAACACCATATTGAGATACCATTTTGTACCCACTAGATTGTTAAACATTAAAAAATCCGATTATATCCACTATTAGTGAAAATATAGAGCAGCAGGAATTATTATTTATGGGAGTGTAAATTGATACAATCATGTTGGAAGACAATTCAGCATTACATTGTAAAGTTGAAGCTATGCATACTTTATCACCCAGGAATTCTGAGTTATACTTCTAGAGAAACTCAGACACATGCACTAGGAGACATGTAGAAGAATGTTCATAGCAGTATTGTTCTTAATAACCAAAAAATTGGAAACAATTTAATGTCAATCGATAGGAAAATGGTAAATGAATTACTGTCTAGTCACATAAAGATGAATGAATTGCAACTACTCACAAAAACATCAGTGAATCTTAGAAATATAATTGTGAAAAGGCAAACTATAGTGTAGAAAAATTTTTGTTTAAACCTTTTATTGAAATAGAATATACATATGCAAAAGAATATATGTGTGTAGTTGATGAATTTTCATAAAATATACATATGTAATCATTGCCCACATCAAGAAGGACTTTATTAGCAAGTATTATACAATTTTAATACAGCTATGCAGCTAAAAATCAAAAACTAAACAATATTTTACATATAGATACCTACATTTGTGACAGAACTATTGTTTTTTAAAAAGCTAAGGGGATGACAAACACAAAATTTAGGTTAGTACTTACCTGTGGGCATTGGGGTCAGGGAATTCACAAAGAAGAAATACACTGGTGACATTTTTTGTCATTTCTAGTTTTTAAGTTGAATGGTAGATTTATGGGTAAAGGAGAACCTTTTCTTTGTTCAAAATGTTCTGACACCAAAAATGAAAACATTTTCTTTATTCAGAATGTTCTGATACCAAATGTGTGGGTTTTCCATACCAAGCAGTTCTCCAATTCTATGTGGATACCAGTTGTGTGTCCTGCAATTTAATTTGTTCTGACACAACTACCCAGAATTAGCGCAGACCCACCGGACTGCTCTGGACTTCTGAAGCAAATCACAGGTAGTGCAAGTGACTCACACTTCTGTCTAACTTGGCTAACTTTTGGGGATTCCCACGATCCCCTCTTCAGATTCTATAATTTGCTATATATAACAGCTCACAGAACTCAGGGAAACACTTTACTTACTATTACTAGTTAATATGAAGGGTACTATAAAGGATACAAATGAAACAGATGAAGAAGGTGAGGTCCAGAAGGGTCCCGAGTGAAGGAGTTTCTGTCTTTGTGGAGTTTGCAGTGCACCACCCTCTCAGCAGGAAGAAGCAGGGAAGCTCTCTGAACCCTTTCGTTTAGGGTTTTATGGAGGTTCCATTTCATAGGTGTGATTGATTAAATCATTGGACATTGATGATCAGCTCATTCCCCAGCCTTTCCCCTCCTGGGCAGTCGGGGTGGGTGTCTAAAAGGTTCAATCCTCTAATCATGTGATTGGTTTCTCTGGCTACCAGCCTCCATTCTGAAGCTATTAGGGCCTGTCTGGAGTCACCTCATTAACATAAACTCTATTATGGTTGAAAGGAGCTTATTATGAATAACAAAAGATCCTCCTCTCACATCTATCACTCAGGAAATTCCAGCGATTTTAGGAGCTCTGCCAGGAACCAGGATGAAGACCAAATATATATTTATTGTTATGTTACAGTGGGTTTTATTTTGTTATGCTTCATTGTCTATATATGTTACAAGTATTTTATGTGTATTAATATTTCCTAAAGGATTATTTTAAAGAAGGAGCTCTATAAGATTTTTTTGATTAGAGAAGGTATTTCAGATAAAAGTACATGTGTGGAGGTACATGTGGTTGTTAGCATGAGTAAACTGTAAGGGGAAATAAGTCTGATTTAGAGTTCTAATAGTGTGAGTTAAAAAGATAGGTTTTTACCATATCATGGTGAGTTCTAGGTGAAGATGCTATTCTGGAGTAAAAATTATTTTGGTTAAGGCATGTTACGTTTTTGGTGAGATATCCACCTAGAAAGGTATTTACACCCAAAAATTGGAATTTAAAAAAGTTTAGCAAATAAAAGGCAATAGATGTATGGTTTTTATAAAGTGAAGAATAATACATTTGCAGTATAAATAAAACTAAATATTTGATTTTTATATTGAAAGAAATAGGGAATAGTGAATGACATTCAAAGAATTTGGAGTTATATCTCTGCCCTGCCATTTGATATCCATGTGTCCTTGGGCAAATGATGGAAACTTTTCTGTAGAAATGAACTTTTCTATAGAAATGCACATATCTCCTAGTATTGTTGCAGAGGCTAAATAAGAAAATGAAAAGCGCAGGTCCTCGTGCCTACTGTATGTTTTCAATAAATCAAAAACAAATATAAATAAATCAAACTATCACTTTAATAAAGAAAATATTAGGTACATTATAGAGTTGCTTTTTACTGCCTACATATGATACCACTTTATTTTATAAATCAGATAAAAGTATTTTCTCTTTTCTACTGATTTTCCCTTTGTTTTTTATTGCAGATCAATGTAAGAGTAACAACAATGGATGCTGAGCTGGAATTTGCCATTCAGCCCAACACAACTGGCAAACAGCTTTTTGACCAGGTATCATTTACCAAATAAAGTATGTAATTTTGACACCATAGTGTGGATGCTACTGCATACTTCTTTCTGTGTTTTTTTACCTTAACTTATAATGCAACAATGTAGCACTTGGAATATTTCACAGTACCTGTTCAAATGTCTTGAACAACTGTAGGGGATAGTTTTTCTCATTCCTAGATTTTGAGAGATAGGACTTTTTAAAAATAATTATTAGCAGGTATTTATTTAACATCTGTTATGCAAATCATTGTAACGAGGACTAAAAGGAATTCAGAGATATTCTCCAGGGCTTCCCTGGTGGCACAGTGGTTGAGAGTCTGCCTGCCGATGCAGGGGACACGGGTTCGTGCCCCGGTCCGGGAAGATCCCACATGCTGCGGAGCGGCTGGGCCCGTGAGCCATGGCTGCTGAGCCTGCGCGTCCGAAGCCTGTGCTCCGCAACGGGAGAGGCCACAACAGTGAGAGACCCGCGTACCGCAAATAAAAGAAGAAAAAAAAAAAAAGATATTCTCCATAGTCCATGAGTGGAATAGGTGGAGATCCTAGACAGCGGGTGTAACCAAGCAATGGGCTTGTGTTCCCGCAGCACAGAAAGCCAAACTCTTGAAAGTGAGAGTTTGCAGCAAAGTAAGGGTTTATTTCAGGGCACCAAGCAAGGGAGTGGGAGACAAGTCTCAGATCCACTCCAACCTGGTCTTTGAGTTAGAGGGTTTTTTTAAAAGGGAAAGAACAAAGAAGCTGGGGTTAATCATCATCTTGTGACATTTTCTGTGACATTTCTTAATCGTAGAAGAAAGGATGTCTCTGGTTTATGATTTGCTAGCCAGGTGGTCCATGACTTGGTGGTCTGTTAGCTTATCTTGCCCTGGAGAAGTAAGCTGTACATTAATGATGATATCTGATGATACAACAGCAATTTTAGTACATTAATGATATCAACAACAGCAGTTTTGGTCATCTGACTCTGATTATTAGTGTTCATTTAGCACAGGATTAAGGTCAGAAGGGACAAGAAAGGGAATAAAGTTGGATAGAGAGGTTAATCCTAAACTCAGTTTTAGGGGAACTTGGTTTCAAGGGGATGGCAGGAGCAAAGGCACAGGCTATAAACAGGCACCTGACAGCAGTTTGATGTTGTCGGCTCATAATACGCTAGCCTGGAGTTAGAACGTGTTAAAGAACTTGGACTACTGATATTGTCTTGTTTTTTCTCACTCTTGAGAGCACATTTGAGCCACCTTGGGGAGCTTTCAAGAGGAAAAAAGAAAAGCAATGCTTGGAAACCACCTCTAGAGATTCTGTTAGTCTGGGACCTGCTCTAAACTATTAGTAGTTTTATTTAGGCTCCCTAGGTAATGCTGTATATAATGTTGTAAGTAATCAAGTTTCATTGAGAAAAGGAGGAAAGAGATTGGTGACCAGAGGTCACGTGGTTAAGAAGTGAATTGATTGCAAAAAGGAGGAAGGTAACTTTTACATAAACTTTTATTGATACATATGAGCAGGAGAGCAATAGTCTGTGATCAGGCTTACTATTGACCTTAGAATATGGGAGAGAGAGTTTCTGGCATTACAGCAATAAATAACATATTAGATAGCTACTGATCCAAAATATGATGAAATAGAATTTAAAAACTCCTGGGAAGTTGTTTCTTCTCTTGACAAAGTAGTAAACTTAATCTCTTGATTAGATAATTAATGAACTTGAACGCCCTGATAAAGTCTGTTTGGAAGATGAAAGGCTTTTTTTTGGTGTGAGTGAGCAAATTTTTAAGACAACAACATAGGAAGCTGCATGCACCCATACGATATAGATATTTTACTTTTGTGAACTAATATTCACTTCTGTTGATTCTTCTAGGTCTCCTGTTTTGTAAATACATAGTCTGTCTTATTTGAATAAAAATGTAGATGCAGTTAGCATTTACTACTTCATAGCATATTGAAATGTTATTTATAGTGAGCAAAATGTTTTGTGTTAGTCAAAAATGAATCAGCAAGTGGGCCTTTTTGGTATTGGATAGTGAGAAATAAAATATTTGTTTTTTTACTAAGCAGAATTGCTTTAGTTTGGACACAAGGGAAAATTAAATTACATTTATTATAATGCAGTAATATGTAGTAGTTGAAAAGTGTGGGCTCTGGAACCACACTGCCTGTAGTAGAATCCCAGCTGTAGCTCTTTGACTTCACACAAACAAATACTTTCTTTGCCTCATTTTTCTCATTTGTACAATTAGGATGATAATAACATTACTCCTTCAGAAGGTTTTTGTGAGAACTAATTGAGACTCTGTTTAAAGTACTAGAACAGTATTTGCTATACACATTTCATATTGTAATTGAAGAGGTCTAAATTAAAGAGTACTGTTATCTCGTATGGGCTCTCTCAGCAATTAATTCTTGTAGTCCCTGTTCTATTTCCTGATAATGAGAGCCAGAATGCTAGGATCTAAAAGCAGGCGTTTACCTTGGGTGTAGTGAGTATATGGGTGGGCTGTCAGGTCAGTAGGTTCACGGTCAGGCCAGGAGCAGACCTAGGGGTAGGAGTTCTCTCAAATGAATCCACCTGTAACAAAACCTCACTTCTGATTAGGATGTCAGCTTGAGGCCATCTGCCCTGTGGAGGACTCTAGTTGAGTGCTTGAGGTCCTTTGGTTTGCTCCCTGCTGACTCTTTCTTCACTGGCCTCCTCTTCCAGCTTCTGCTTGTGGGATTAGAATAGTAATATCCCCAAGGAGTACTCAACATGATCTGTTAGGATGCAAGAAAAAATATTAAAATATTTGTCTATATTTTTGTCTTTCCTCTTCCAAATTATTTTTTAAAAATATGCTAATATATTAGTGTGAGAGCATTGTATAACTTCTAAATAAATATACATATAATGTAGTTATGTGCCCAAGTATGTTTTTACTTGTAAGTTCATGATCTAAAGTTTCCTAGAACACTTTTAGAGGTAGGGAAAGATGGGGCCTCTTAAGGAATTTCACAACTGTGCTCTCATTTTTCCTGGTTTGTGTGTGATAGTCTGAAGTTCGCTAAGAGACTGTCCCTTGTGCCCCACTGTGGCAAATCCCCCTTTTACTTAGCATTGTGAATCACAAAAAGCCTAGAAACAGAAGCTGAAGCCTGCGCTTTGGTACACTTCTCTCTGCTGCTCTTGACATTTCCTACTACTGCCACTCTGAGCTGGAATGTTTTCTGTGGAGCTGTTGGGACAACCTATCTTTTGCCAAAGTTGAATTATCTGGGGTCTCTTTTGTCCACATTAAAGTTTTGGTTGTGACTTCCCTGGTGGTGCTGTGGTTAAGAATCCACCTGCCAATGCAGGGGACACAGGTTTGATCCCTGGTCTGGGAAGATCCCACATGCCACGGAGCAACTAAGCCTGTGCACAGCTGCTGAGCCTGAGCGCCACAACTACTGGAGCCCACACTCTCTAGGATCCACGTGCTGCAACTACTGAGCTTGCGTGCTGCAAATACTGAAGCCCACGCGCCTAGAGCCTGTGCTCCGCAACAAGAGAAGCCACGGCAATGAGAAGCCTGCGTACTGCAATGAAAAGTAGCCCCGGCTCGCAGCACCTAGAGAAAGCCCACATGAAGCAATGAAAACCAGATGCGGCCAAAAAAATAAATAAAAATTAAAAAAAAAAAGTTTTGGTTGTTTGGCATTGAT
Organism: Delphinus delphis; assembly: GCF_949987515.2. Lineage (NCBI taxonomy): Eukaryota > Metazoa > Chordata > Mammalia > Artiodactyla > Delphinidae > Delphinus > Delphinus delphis. The sequence goes on from NC_082690.1 coordinate 23,877,187, forward strand.
TGGCATTTGCCATCAGTGTGGGTCTTTGTATCCTATATCATTCAGAAATTTCTCAGTTTTTTTTTTTTTTAACGTGGTAACCTTTCCTAGCACAGCTAAATTTTTTTTTCTTGTTTTTAATTTTTTGCATGTGTCATGCCAGTGAAATTTTTAAACAGGGAAATTAAACTGAAGGGTTCAGTTTGCTCTCTTGAAACCAAAAGCCTGATATGTTTTTAGATTTTTGACATATATACACTAATATGTATAAATTAGATAACTAATAAGAACCTGCTACATAAAAAATGAAATTAAAAAAATATATATATTTTGAGCCTAGACCCCGCCCCATGCTCAAACGTCACCCCCCACCCCAACTAGGCCCCTGCTCCACCCTAAACCCCACCCCTGCCTAAGTTCCACCCCCCGACTAAACTCTGCTCCCCATAACCAAGGCTTTTTTTCCTTCTTTTTTTTTTTTTCTTTTAGACTGGGGTTCTGTTTTACCTTGGTGCTGACTCATTTATATTTATATTTTTTCTAATAAATCTTTTATTTTTCTAATTTTATCTTATTCTTTATACTTTGTTATTGTTCTGCTCCTTTTGGCTTGTTCCCCCCACCTCTTTTTTTTTTTTTTGCTGTTGTGGTTTAGTTTTACCTTGTTGCAATTTGTTTCAATTATATTATTATTTTTCCTAATATATTTTTATCTTTATTCTTTGTTATTGTACTGCTCCTTTTTCTCTCTCTCTTTTTTTTTTTTTTTGGCCATGCCACCCAGCTTGTGGGATCTCGGTTCCCAGGCCAGAGATTGGGCCCGAGTTCTTGCGGTGGGAGCGCCGAGTTCAAACCACTGGACTAACAGAGAACCTCAGACCCCAGGGAATATTAATTGGAGTGAGGCCTCCTGGAGGTCCTCATCTTGGCACCAAGACCCAGCTCTACGCAACTGCCTGCAAACGCCAGTGCTGGACGCCTCAGGCCAAACAACCAGTAAGACAGGAATACAGCCCTACCCATCAAAAAAAAAAGAAATGACAAAAAATATGTTACAGATGAAGGAGCAGGGTAAAAACCTACAAGACCAAATAAATGAAGACAAAATAGGCAACCTACCTGAAAAAGAATTCAGAGTAATGATAGTAAAGATGATCCAAAATCTTGGAAACAGAATGGAGAAAATACAAGAAGTGTTTAACAAGGATCTAGAAGAACTAAAGAGCAAACAGACAGTGATGAACAACACAATAACTGAAATTAAAAATACTGTAGAAGGAATCAATAGAATAACTGAGGCAGAAGAACGGATAAGTGAGCTGGAAGATAAAATGGTGGAAATAACTGCCGGGGAGCAGAATAAAGAAAAAAGAATGAAAAGAATAGAGGACAGTCTCAGAGACCTCTGGGACAACATGAAATGCACCCACCAACATTGGAATTATAGGGGTCCCAAAGAAGAAGAGAAAAAGAAAGGGTCTGAGAAAATATTTGAAGAGATTATAGTCAAAAACTTCCCTAACATGGGAAAGGAAATAGTCAAGTCCCATGCAGAGTCCCATACAGGATAAACCCAAAAGAAAAATGCTGAGACACATACTACTCAAACTATCAAAAATTAAATAAAAAGAAAAAAATGTTAAAAGCAGCAAAAGCAACAAATAACATACAATGGAATCCCCATAAGGTTAACAGCTGATCTTTCAGCAGAAACTCTGCAAGCCAGAAGGGAGTGGCAGGACATATTTAAAGTGATGAAAGGGAAAAACCTACACCCCAGATTACTCTACCTGGCAAGGATCTCATTCAGATTTGATGGAGAAATCAAAAGCTTTACAGACAAGCAAAAGCTATGAGAATTCAGCACCAGCAAAGCAACTTTACAACAAATGCTAAAGGAATTTCTCTAAGTGGAAAACACAAGAGAAGAAAAAGACCCACAAAAACAACCCCAAATCAATTAAGAAAATGGTAATAGGAACATATATATCGATAATTGCCTTGAATGTAAATGGATCAAATACTCCAAACAAAAGGCACAGACTGGCTGAATGGATACAAAAACAAGATCCTTATATATGTTGTCTACAAGAAACCCACTTCAGACCTAGGGACACATACAGACTGAAAGTAAGGGGATGGAAAATGATATTCCATGCAAATGGATATCACAAGAAAGCTGGATTAGCAATGCTCATATCAGATAAAATAGACTTTAAGGTGAAGACTATTACAAGAGTTAAGAAAGGACACTACATAATCAAGGGATCAATCCAAGAGGAAAACTTAACAATTATAAATATTTATGCACCCAGCATAGGAGCACGTCAATACATAAGGCAAATGCTAACAGCCATAAAAGGAGAGATCGACAGTAACACAACAATAGTGGGGGACTTTAACACCCTAGTTACACCAGTAGATCATCTAGATAGAAAATAAATAAGGAAACACAAGCTTTAAATGACACAATAGACCAGATAGATTTAATTGATATTTCTAGGAAATTCCACTGGAAAACGGAAGAATATACTTTATTCTCAAGTGCACATGGGATGTGCTCCAGAATAGATCACATCTTGGGTCACAAATCAAGCCTTGGAAAATTTAAGAAAGTTGAAATTGTATTAAGCATCTTTTCCAACCACAATGCTATGAGATTAGAAATCAATTACAGGAAAAAAAACCAGTAAAAAACACAAATACATGGAGGCTAAACAGTGTGCTGCTAAAGAATGAGATCACTGAAGAAATCAAAGAAGAAATTAAAAAAATACCTAGAAACAAATGACAAGGAAAACACGATGAGCCAAAACCTATGGGACGCAGCAAAAGCAGTTCTAAGAGAGAAGTTCATAGCAATTCAAACTCACCTCAAGTAACAAGAAAAATCTCAAATAAACAATCTAACCTTACACCTAAAGCAGCTAGAAAAAGAAGAAAAAGTAAAACCCAAAGTTACTAGAAGGAAAGAAATCATAAAGATCAGAGCAGAGATAAATAGAAATGAAGAAAACAATAGCAAAGATTAATAAAACTAAAAGTTGTTTCTTTGAGAAGATAACCAAAATTGATAAACCATTAGCCAGACTCATCAAGAAATAAAGGGAGAGGACTCAAATCAATAAAATTAGAAATGACAAAGGAGAGATTACACCTGACACCGCAGAAATACAAAAGATCATAAGAGAGTACTGCAAGCAACTATATGCCAATAAAATGGACAACCTGGAAGAAAGGAACAAATTCTTGGAAAAAGTACAAGCTTCCAAGATTGAACCAGGAAGAATTAGAAAATATAAACAGACCAGTCACAGGTAATGAAGTTGAAGCTGTAATTAAAAATCTTCCAACAAACAAAAGTCCAGGACCAGATGGCTTCACAGGTGAATTCTATCAGACATTTAGAGAAGAGTTAACACCTATCCTTTTCAAACTCTTCCAAAAAATTGCAGAGGGAGGAACACTCCCAAACTCGCTCTATGAGGCCACCATCGCCCTGATACCAAAACCAGACAAATATATCACAGAAGAGAAAATTATAGACCAATATCACTGATGAACATAGACACAAGAATCCTCAACAAAATACTAGCAAACAGAATCCAACAACACATTAAAAGGATCATACATCATGATCAAGTGGGATTTATCCCAGGGATGCAAGGATTCTTCAGTATAGGCAAAAAAATCAATGTGATACACTATATTAACAAATTAAAGAATAAAAACCATATGATCGTATCACTAGAGGCAGAAAAAGCTTTTGACAAAATTCAACACCCATTTAATGATAAAAACTCTCCAGAAAGTGGGCATAGAGGGAACCTACCTCAGCATAATAAAAGCCATATATGACAAACCCACAGCAAACATCATTCTCAGTGGTGAAAAACAAAGCATTTCCTCTAAGGTCAGGAACAAGACAAGGATGTCCACTCTCAACACTGTTATTCAACATAGTATTGGAATTCCTAGCCATGGCAGTCAGAGAAGAAAAAGAAATAAGAGGAATCCAAATTGGAAAAGAAGAAGTAAAACTGTCGCTGTTTGCCAATGACATGATACTATACATAGAAAACCCTAAAGGTGCCACCAGAAAACTGCTAGAACTAATCAGTGAATTTGGTAAAGTTGCAGGGTACAAAATTAATGCACAGAAATCTCTTGCATTCCTATGCACCAACAACGAAAGATCAGAAAGAGAAATTAAGGAAACAATCCCATTTACCATCGCAACAAAAAGAATAAAATACCTAGGAATAAACCTACCTAAGGAGGCAAAAGACCTGTACTCAGAAAACTGTTAAAACACTGATGAAAGAAAACAAAGATCACATAAACAGATGGAGAGATATACCATGCTTCTGGATTGAAAATGACTATAGTACCCAAAGCAGTCTACAGATTCAGTGCAATCCCTACCAAATTACCAATGGCATTTTTCACAGAATTAGAACAAAAATTTTACATTTCGTGTGGAAACACAAACGACCCCAAATAGCCAAAGCGATGTCGATAAAGAAAAAAGGAGCTGGAGGAATCAGGCTCCCTGACTTCAGGCTATACTACAAAGCTACAGTAATCAAGACAGTATGGTACCAGCACAAAAACAGAAATATAGATTAATGGAACAGGATAGATAGCCCAGAGATAAACCCACACACATATGGTCACCTTATCTTTGATAAAGGAGGCAAGAATATACAATGGAGAAAAGACAGCCTCTTCAATAAGTGGTGCTGGGAAAAATGGACAGCTGCATGTAAAAGAATGAAGTTAGAACACACTAAATTAACTCAAAATGGATTAAAGACCTAAATGTAAGGCCAAACACTGTAAAACTCTTAGAGGAAAATATAGGCAGAACACTGTATGACGTAAATCACAGCAAGATTCTTTTTTACCCACCTCCTAGAGTAAGCGAAATAAAAACAAAAATAAAAATGGGACCTAATGAAACTTAAAAGCTTCTGCACAGCAAAGTAAACCATAAACAAGACTCAAAGACAACCCTCAGAATGGGAAAAAATATTTGCAAATGAAGCAACTGACAAAGGATTGATCTCTAAAATATAGAAGCTGCTCATGCAGCTCAATGTCATGAAAACAAACAACACAATCAAAAAATGGGCAAAAGACCTTAATAGACATTTCTCCATAGAAGACATGCAAATGGCCAACAAATACATGAAAAGATGCTCAACATCACTTATCACTAGAGAAATGCAAATCAAAACCACAATGATGTATCACCTCACACCAGTCAGAATGGCCATCATCAAAAAATGTAGAAACAGTAAATGCTGGAGAGGGTGTGGAGAAAAGGGAACCCTCCTGCCCTGTTGGTGGGAAAGTAAATTGATACAGCCACTATGGAGAACAGTATGGACATTCCTTAAAATACTAAAAATAGAGCTACTCTATGACTCAGCAATCCCACTACTGGTCATATACCCTGAGAAAACCAAAATTCAAAAAGAGTCGTGTACCACAATGTTCATTGCAGCACTGTTTACAATAGCCAGGACATGAAGCAACCTAAATGTCCATCAACAGATGGATGGATAAAGAAGATGTGGCACATAAAAAAAATGGAATATTACTCAGACATAAAAAGAACGAAATTGAGTTCTTTGTCGTGAGGTGGATGGACCTCGAGTCTGTCTTACAAAGTGAAGTAAGTCAGAAAGAGAAAAACAAATACCGTATGCTAACACATATATATGGAATTTTAAAAAGCGGTACTGATGAACCTCGTAGCAGGTCAAGAATAAAGACGCAGACGTAGAAAATGGACTTCAGGGCACGGCGGGGGTTGGTGGGGGGAAGCTGGGATGAGATGAGAGAGTAGCACTGACATATATATGCTACATGATGTAAAATGGATGGCTAGTGGGAAGGTGCCGCATAGCACAAGATCAACTCGATGCCTTGTGACGACCTAGAGGGGTGGGATAGGGAGTGTGTGAGGGAGGCTCAAGAGGGAGAGGATATGGGGATATATGTATACATGTAGCTGATTCACTTTGTTGTACAACAGAAACTAAGACAACATTGTAAAGCATTTATACTCCAATAAAGATGTGAAAAAATAAATACAGAAATAAGATAGAAAGGGAAAAAACTAAAGAGAAAACTGTAAGAAAGAGTTAACATTAAGAGAGATATACGTGGCTTCCCTGGTGGCGCAGTGGTTGAGAGTCCGCCTGCCGATGCAGGGGACACGGATTCGTGCCACGGTCTGAGAAGATCCCACATGCCACGGAGTGGCTGGGCCTGTGAGCCATGGCCGCTGAGCCTGCGCGTCCGGAGCCTATGCTCCGCAACGGGGGAGGCCACAACAGTGAGAGGCCTGCCTACCGAAAAAAAAAAAAAGATACACCAATCAAATAAAAAGTGTGGAGTTTGGATTGTGACTCAAGAAGCCAACTATTAAGAAAAATTCACAAGAAAAACTTGTCTAGATATTTGATAGCAAGAAATAACTGCTAATTTTTTTAGGTGTGAATAATGGTATTTTAACTATGGTTTAAAAAATGAAAGATTCTACAACTCTCTGAGGGTATGAATGAACAAAACATGGTTTTAAATTGTTATAATACAAATTTACTACAACATAAAACAATTTTAAAAAATGACTTAAAATGATAAACAAATGCAATTTGTAAATCTCATTCAGATCCTAAGTGGAATAAATTAACTGTAAAAAAATATATATATTTTAAAAATAGCCACAGAAATTTCAGCATATTAGGGAACTGTTAAGTCTTTCTGGTGTGATAATGGTATTGTAATGTTTTATTTTTGTTTTTATAAGACTCCTTATGTTTAAGAATTTTAAAGTAAAGTATTTACAAATAAAATGGTGTATCTGGGATATGCTTCAAAACAATCTGAGAGGGGAGAGGTGCTGTAGATGAAGCAAAACTGGCCATGAGTTTCTATCTATTAAAGCTGACTGATGAGTACATTTACACTATTGTACTATTCTAACTGTTTATTTGTATATGTTTGAAGTTTTCAATAATAAAAAGGTTTTTAAAGCCAAAAAAAGTAAAAAGAAATATTTATTGTTTATTTTAAACCAAGAATGTTTATTACTTAAGAACTAATGTTGAATCTTTTTGTAAAGCTTTTAAAATCTTAAACTCTCACCTCCCTCATTTTATTTTAAATATAGAATTAAAAATATATTTTTGTTGGCCTCATCCTAGGTGTAGATTAATAATCCTAGTTTACCACTTTATTTACCCTAATACTGCTGAGTACCTACCACAGGCTAATCATTCTTGGAGATGACATGGATATTAAGATGAATAAGGCAGTAATCTCTGCTCTTAGTTTTAAACAGTCAAGGAGGGTAAATAGACACTCTACTAAGAATAGTTAATTATGATAAAATAAATGTTCAAATAGCAGTATAGGTAAAGTACTATGGGATTATCAATGATCAAGTGATTAATTTTATCTAGATGATAGGAAAGCTTCATTCACGGAAGCATGTTAGTTGAGCTGGGCCTTGAGGAATACATTATTTAACAGGTGGTAAAAGTACAGAAGAAACATTCTAGACAGGGGAAGAAACACGACCAAAGGTGTAGAAATGTAAAATTTATGGCATGTTCCAAGGATGGTTTTTTGCTCAGTGAGGGTAGAACATAGAATATATGATGGTGAATGAAGGGAAGTAGGAATGGGGGTGAAATCAGCAGCTGGATACCCTGAGGCGTGGCATTTACATGTCCTCAGAGACTCTTATCACCAAAATGATACTATTGTCTGGGCTACCTAATAGTATAGTTTTAGGGGTGGGGTGCTAAACTGAAATAGGAAAAGTGGGATTATGACAGCTCTGTGTCTGTTCCCCAGATTCTTCTTTTTATGTTTGGGTCATGATGGGAGATGAGAAGGAAAAGGACATACAAAAAAGTGGATCAAATAAGATTGAAATGACACTACAAAATTTAATAAACAAAACCTGAATTTAAATTTTCAGAAACGTTCCTTTAATCACTGTGTTAAGTTTAGGAAAGATCTTTTCTGTAGCAAAAGAATAAACCTATAATTTCTGTGTAGTTTTGTTCTTCTTTTGAAGTATAGTGCCATCCAGTTATAATGTGAGTGTTGAACTGAAATTGGCTTTTTTTTTTTTTTTAAGGTGGTGAAAACGGTTGGTTTGCGTGAAGTCTGGTTTTTTGGGCTGCAGTATGTGGACAGCAAGGGCTATTCTACATGGCTTAAACTAAATAAAAAGGTAAAGCATGTATGATAACATCCAGCTAATAATTAAGGTTCTTTGAAGTTATCATGGTCATGAATTTGTGCCAGAAAAGCTCAGAGTCTGACGGAGTTCAAGCTTCTTTTTACAGTTATCTCTGTGAATCATTAGAGGTATCATGTCTTTTAATTTAGTAAGGTACCATCAACTTACCATCTTCGAAAACAGAAATGTTCATTTTTGCTATTTGAAAACTCAGAAGTAAAAAATACTATGAGGTGTTACTTAGTACTTTGACCTTAATTTAAACATCTTAAGGATAAGCTTCTCAAGAGAAATTTCAATTTAGTTATTAGTTAGGATCTGTGAACTACCGGTCGCATTCATGAGCATAGAATCTTTTTCACACATACATTTTTTACGGGTTTAGAATCTTAATAGATTTAGAATCATACTTACGTTTTACATCCTACTTTGTTCCAAAGAGAAGTTTATGTGACTGTGGTCAGTTATTGTGAACTTAATATTTTTGACAGTACTTGAAATTACTGTTTCAGGTGACACAGCAAGATGTTAAAAAAGAGAATCCTTTGCAGTTCAAATTTAGAGCTAAATTCTTTCCTGAAGATGTTTCTGAAGAATTAATTCAAGAAATAACCCAGAGACTTTTCTTCTTGCAAGTTAAAGAAGCTATCTTAAATGATGAGATATATTGTCCACCAGAAACTGCAGTTCTTTTGGCTTCCTATGCTGTCCAAGCCAAGTATGGAGATTTTAATAAAGAGATTCATAAGCCAGGCTACCTGGCTAATGATAGACTCCTACCCCAGCGGTAAGTGAAACGTGCTTTTATGTTATAGTCTCTGAAAAATCATATTTTAGAAGTTTGTAAATGGTTGTGTTTTTTGTTGTTGTTGTTTGTTTTAGATTTTTAAGTTGCCAGCTGGAGTGTATAGTTTTAAAAGTTATGACCCAGAAGCTACATAGATTTATGTACTCTGTAATTACTTAAAGTTTCTGCCTCTTCTCATTCCCACAAGATAAGCAATAAATGGAGGCAGTGATAATTTGGGCTTGAGGAAGACATGACTATTGTTGCTCATTAGTAAAAATTCTCACACAGGTAGATAGTTGCTTAATAAATGCTTTTGAAAATAATAAGTGCCAGGCTATATTTCCTCCGCAGAATTAAAGTTAAGTTTCTAACTTTTCAAAAGACTTTTAAAACTCGGTTTTCAGACTCCTAGTCTAGGGCTCTGTTCTCATCTGCAGCATACTGCTGTCTCTGCTGAACTCGGGTCTGCTCACCAGACCAGGCAGGAAAGCCAGTCTACTGACACCTGGTTGTGGTGAAGGAAAGTGTAACATTTATTGCAGGGTACCAAGCAAGGGAGTGGGAGACAAGCCTCAGATCCACTGCCACTTGGTCTTTGAGTTAGGGGCTTTTTAAAGGGGAAGAACAAAGAGGCTAGAATTAATCATTGTCTTGTGACAGTTTGGGAGTCAGAAGTCTGTGGTTTAAGATTCTCTGACTAGTGGTCTGTGGCTTGAGGGTCTGTTAGCTCATCTTGCCCTGGAGAAACAACCTGAGTTTGTACACTAATGATGATATCTATAATAGCAACTTTAGTACATTAACAATGTTAGCGACAGTAGGACATTAGCAACTTTAGTCATCTGACTTGGTTGATTAGTGTTTACTTAGCACAGGATTGAGGTCAGAGGGGACAAGGAAAGGGAATAAAGTTTTGGATAGAGAGATTAATGAAAAACGCAGTAAGAGAACTTGGTTTAGGGGGACTCGGTTTCAATATAACAGTTATTTTAAAGTAGCATGGCATGGAAAACATGGAAAACATCATTAGCAGAAGACCTAGATTTTGAATGCTAATTCTACCCTTTGCTAATTTTGTGGCCTTAGTACATAACTTAAACTCTCTAAGCCTCAGTGTCTGAGTCTGCAAACTGGGGATAACAGTTGTGCTCTGTCAACCTTACTGTTTTTGATTACAGTTCATGAACTGTATGCTTTACAATTTTAATTGTGAATACAAGTGTTAGTTGGTAGTATTATTTATAAAATCTAGAAAGTACATCAAATGTTACTTTTAAATATCTCAGTTCTGAATTATAGTAGTGTACATGACCCTGATATTAGAATGTACTTGGGGATTTTTCTTTAGAATCCAGAGAAGTTATTACAATTCTTAGCTCAGATTCCTGAATTTCAAAATTTCTATTTAAAGGCAAAACTGTATATTAACCTAAAATTTCAGTTCTCTATCACTTCCTCATAGTATTTAAGCCCTTAGGTATAATTTCTTTTTCATAGGTACTAAATATGAAGGAAGACAAAACTACTTTGTCTACTTTTAATTAATTTCCTTTGGTTGTAAGCATCAACGATTATCTTTGGCTAATAAATTATATTCTGTTGTTATATGCTTTATAGGTACCCTTAAGTACAATAGCTTTAATAATTGATTATTAAATGTTATACTGTTCTGCTCTTTAATATTACAACAATAATAGTTATCTTAGAAGGTAAAATAATGCATGTTGTTCACTGAAAGAATCAGGAATATGAGATACTTACTAGTCTCTGTTTGTTTTTGATGATTATTCCAGCCCAAAATTCCTTTTCTCAGATTTTTTAAGCACTAAATTGAGTAACTGATTACTGGTACGGTAGAATTTCATTTCAGTTAAAAGTTTTTATTTTAATTGAGGTATAATTTATATATAGTAAAATGCCAGCAGATTAGCTTTTAAATCAGAACATAAGGTAACTGTTATATAATCAAAATTACCCTTAAAATTGTTAATTGTTCATAAAATAGTCATGTTTTATCTGAACAAGTATAACATAGTTGTTCTTTCAGTGTTAGATCAGATTGCTGTTTGGGTGAGTACCAGATGAAGTAATTGGCTTACATTTAATAGTCATGTGATTAAAAAAATATTTTTTGATACTGGAATCACGTAAACACAATTAATTTAACTTCTTTTACATGCATATGTGCTGTAACCCATTCTATTTAGAAGAAGGAAGATAGCACATGCTGTTCAAGATTTGGTCTTTAGGGCTTCCCTGGTGGCGCAGTGGTTGAGAGTCTGCCTGCCGATGCAGGGTACATGGGTTCGTGCCCCGGTCCAGGAAGATCCCACATGCTGCGGAGCAGCTGGGCCCGTGAGCCATGGCCGCTGGGCCTGCTCGTCCGGGGCCTGTGCTCCACAACAGGAGAGGCCACAACAGTGAGAGGCCCGCGTACAGCAAAAAAAAAAAAAAGATTTGGTCTTTAACTTTGAGGGTCCAGTCAGGTGTCCTTCAAGTTGTTCGTCTAAGGAGGACTAATTCAAGCTATCTAAGTTTAAAAGAGACTTATAAAGTTAGAATACTAAGTTTTTGGTTTAGAATGGAGAAGATACCTTCAGTCGTTGATTTATTCCATGCATAGTATATAACAAACTTTTATCACTAAGTATCTGGGGGAAAATTAGTAATCAGCTTATTTGGTGAACCTAAATCAAACACAATAATTTGATGATTTTGTTGGATGTTTATAATTCTTGTATTGAAAAACCCAGATAAGCAATCTGTTCTCCCACAGTAGAGTTTAGTAGTCTGCTGATAGGAATAATCAGCTCCACCAGATAGTATCCCTCTCGTTTAGAAAGAGCTAGATATACATAAGTTTTTGTGTACCAGGTTTCTGACTTGGGCATTTGGGTGGTTTGTAATACCTTTTCAAGGTAAGAGGAGAAGGAACACATTTCAGAGGAGGAAGATTTCAGCTTTGAACCTATTGAGTTTGAAATATCCCTAGTATAAGAGCAGTTTCAGCAGATTGTTGGGAGTTGAAGCCAGATTGTGGTGGACTGGGGGTGGTGATGTGAGGTATGGAAATGAAGGATGGTGAATGTGAACAGTTTATGAAAGAAATTTGGCTGTGACAAAGAAAAATACTAAGAGGAGGGAAGCATGAGTTTATAGACATGTTCTTTAAAAGATGGAAAAGAATTAATTCCTTTATTCACTCTACAGATTTTTGCCTCTTTTGTTCTGGCACTGGGCATAAGTGGTGAGCAACATGGATGTGATCTTTGCCCTCTTAACACAAATAAGTATATAGGCATACCTCCTTTTTTCGTACTTTGCTTTATTGTGCGCTTTAGGTATTGTGTTTTTTACAAATTGAAGGTTCATGGCAACCCTGCATCAAGCAAGTCTTTTAGCACTATTTTTTCCAGCAGCTTTAGCTCACTTCATGTCTCTGTGTCACATTTGGTAGCTCTCGCAATATTTCAAACCCTCCACTAGCAAAACGATTATGACTCCCTGAAGCCTCAGATGGTGGTTAGCATTTTTTAGCAATAAAGTATTTTTAAATTAAGGTATGTACATTGTCTCTATGGATGTAATGCTATTGCACACTTAATAGACTACAGTATAGTATAACCATAATCTCTATATGCACTGGGAAACCAAAAAATTTGTGTGACTTGCTTTCTTGTGGTGGTCTGGAAATGAACCGAAAATATCTCTGTGGTATGCCTGTATCTGGTAATATATGTAGGCAGGGGACAATAAATGATGGAGTGAAGATCCTGAGAAAATAGAGGAATAAGTCTTTTAAAGTCCCAAATAGATTTAAAGCCAGGTGGGACAGATTAGCCTTACCGTGAAGATCTCCTCCTTTTTCCTGGACAGAAGGAAAAAAAATGGGATTTTTTTCCTTTTTTTTTAGTTTTTATCTCTTTTTTAAAAGTTAATTTTTATTTTGTATTGGGGTATAGTTGATTTATAATGTTGTGTTAGTTTCAGGTGTACTGCATAGTGGTTCAGTTATACATATATATATATCCATTCTTTTTCAGATCCTTTTCCAAAGTGGGAATTTTTGGATACCTGCAAACCAGTCATGCAGATTAATAATACAAGCACATTACACAAAATGCAAACGAATGAGATTTGAAATGCAGAATATAAAAAGCTAGAACATAAATCTTAGTGACATTTAATTTAATTAATCCATACCTTCAAATTTAGTTAACATTGTAATATCTGCAATTGGCTGCACTGATTATGCCCTCAAGGCTTGCCTCTTGGTGAGCACAGAGGCCAGATGGCAAGAGAGAGTATAAAGACAAGAAAAATGTGGAAACTTAAATGCTGTAAAGAGGAAGACAAAAATCTCCTCAAAAGCAAGAGCTTAAAAATGGTGTGTAGTAAAAACATCATGGTCTGTCTGAGGCCCCATTAAGGAATTCACTCTAAATAGTGAGCAACTTGTCCAAGGGAAGATTATATCCCAAGATTCCTTTATGCTGCTAAGAAATCTGTGGGTTTACCTTAAAATTTTTACATAGTAAAAAAAAAATTTAATACCACAGCTTTTGCTATCAGTATAATAGGATCTGAGTATTCATCAATAAAGGTGGATAATTATCATCATAATTCCCAAGGAGAATAGAAATACATAGTGGGATAGTGAACACAGCAGGTAAATTATATGCATGCTGAATTTGCTCATTTGGTGTTAAAATATTAGTCGTTGAAAATGAGAATGTTTGTGTTTGCTTACATTTGCAGAAGAAACACTGGAAGGATACAAAAGAAACTAATAAATTATTTGAAGTGTTGAGGGGGTGGTGAAAAAAATGCCTTTTCACTTGTATACTTCTTATATAAAAGTATTACTGATAGAAAATAACAAAATTAAATTTAGCAGCAAAGAAAGTAAATACATAGAGTCATAGAAGAATTAAGACCCAAGAATTCTGATTTTCAGTCTGTTCTTGTCTAATTTTTTTTTTATTAATCATGAGGAAGTCATTTTCCCTTTTTTTGGCCCAATATTTTACTCATTTCAAACATTTGAATTCCCATAAACTAGCCACATAACTATCTTAAAAGCATATATTATGTAAAATAGTTTCAGGATCATAGAATCTTTTTATTTTGAGATAGTTGTAGATTCACACACAGTGGTAAAAAACGGTAGTGAGGTCTGGGTCTTGAGTATCCTTCTCCCAGCCTTCCGTAATGGTAACATCTTGCATGACTTTAGTACAGTATCACAACTAGGATATTGACATTGATGCAATCCACTGACCCCATTCAGGTTTCATCAGTGTTACTGCAGTCATTTGTGTGTATGTATATATTTGTTAATTCTGTGCAGTTTTATCACGTGTATAGCTTTGTGTGAACACCACAGTTAAGGTACTGAATGATTCTAGACTTTTAAAAAGAATATTTGAATCTTAGAGGCATTTTCATAGATTTTTTTTTTTCCTTGCAGTGTTTTGGAACAACACAAACTGACAAAAGAACAGTGGGAAGAAAGAATACAGAACTGGCATGAAGAGCATAGAGGAATGCTAAGGTATTTGGGTGGTTATTTTCTTAGTATTTTTTCTCAAATTAAAGTTTTTTTTCCATAACATTTATTATCACATCAGATTATCCCCAACAGATTATTTGGCTTATATAAATAAATATAAAGCACTAAATTTTAATCCAGAGTGTTTTTGTAATTTGTTTGGTATTACTTTTACTTATATATATATTAAAATTAGCTTTATTTCAATAGGGAAGATTCTATGATGGAATACCTGAAGATTGCACAGGATCTAGAAATGTATGGAGTCAACTATTTTGAAATAAAAAATAAAAAGGGAACTGAATTGTGGCTAGGTGTTGATGCTTTGGGTCTGAATATTTATGAACATGATGACAAGTAAGTAAATTAGTTGCATAGTGAACTAGTCATTATTCATTGCTCTATATGGCTTTGCTCTTATGTTTGTAAAGTTCTTTTTAGGCTAAATTACTCTTAACTGCTTTTTTCCCTCCCAAATTAAAAGATTCATTAGTGCCACATAGGCTCTCAGATAACATACATCTGTTTTCTCAACATCTTGCAGTTTCAGAGTGCTCAAGTGTATTTTTTTTAAATAGAATGATTGACTTTTATTTGAAGTGTACTTCTTGATGTCTTGTGAGTTATGTCTAGTAACTTAATTAAAATTTGTTCTTGCATAGATAAAGAGTGATTCCTTAAATGTTATGCCTGGCATGTAGGTTGAAATTGATATTAACATGTATACATCAGGAGCAGTGAGACAATGAATAGGTGTATAATCTATTGTATTTTGTAACACTTTTCTTTGAACATTTATCTTACAGGAATTGTTTTGAATATTTTTAGACATCAGTGAAGTAGAATATTCTTCCTGTATCATGCATAATGAACAGTGTAATTTTACCTTGAAATTGACCAGGAATATATATGTCAGGCTCTTAGAGCACTTTTCAGTAATGATAGCTACAATTGCTTTATTCCTTTCTTTAATTTACCATATCACATAAGCGTCCAAGTCTGTGGCAGTAATGCCTTCTCCTAAGACGTTTCTTTTTATTCTGAGTTGGCTCCAGAATTTTATTTTCATTATTTACAAGTATCTAATAAAATACACATTCCTAAGCAAATAGAATAACTCCGAAAGAGAGGATTTTACTAATTTTACTCTGGTATATTTTTTCATATATTACAAAGCAAGTTAAAATGCTATATCATTCAGAAGAGAAAATTTTGAAATTTTTGATTGAAAAGCAAAAATGACTTCAAGAGTAATTTTTGTGGATGAAATCTTTTCTTCTTTTTCTTCCTTTGGAAAATTTTTGAATGAGTTTCTGTAAGAGTACCTATTATAGTTATGACTACAGATAAGATGGGGAATGTGAAAGAGGGGTTAGCTCTGGATGGGAGGGATTGGGATTGGGGATTATGGACAAAGGGGGCTTTGGACTTAACTGGAATGGTTCAGTTTCTTTTTATAATGAGAATACATTCATCTTAAGGGATGCTTTCATTTTTTAAGGTTAACACCTAAAATTGGTTTTCCCTGGAGTGAAATCAGAAATATTTCATTTAATGACAAAAAATTTGTTATAAAGCCGATTGACAAAAAGGCACCTGTAAGTAAAATTCTTTTATGTATTAACTCTAAATTTCTGCCACTTTGCTATGATACCACTTGAAGAATGGCATTGTTCATTTATTGAATTGCTTCTGAGGAATATTCTCTTTTCATAGTTTAACTTTCCCAATGATGAACTAACATTAAGAATACAAGGTTTTAATCTTTTTACAACATGTAAATTACTAGAGTTTTATTTTAACCGAGATTTAACTATAAGGTAGGTAATATTTATTAGGAGTTTGTTGAAAACAATCAGCATTCCTATTTTACAAAAACATGTTGGTGGCTAGAATTAGTAGAGGTTGCCCTACTCTAAATTAACTTGTTTATAGAGCTTTGCATTATGAACTTTGTATTTTCATAACTTGAAACCTTGAACTTAAGAAATATTTATATTTAAATAGATTTTTTGATTCTTCTAGTGTCAAGTATACTCCAGTATTTTAACTCAGTTATTGGAAAGACAAAGATATGGAGAACATTTCTAGGTTAAAAAGCTTAACAGCCTTGAACAAAGGTCCAGTTTTGAGATTAATGGCAAAAGGCAAAACAAACAAAAAATCCTCCTCTGTGAAGGAACTGATGCTCATAGTTTCTTTGGAGAAGAAAAAAGAATAAATGACATTTAATGCACTGAGATGGTAAGAACATTAGCTTCTCCACAAAACTGGTAGGGAATGAAAAGGTGAGAAACCAGTTATGTGAAAGTATGGCATATACATGAGGAGTGAAGAAATTTTATGATTTCTAAACTATATGGAATATGACATTAGAAGTCATAGCACAGGTTGAAATTTAGTACAGATTATTGTGAGAGTGACTGTCCTTCATGAAGATTTTAAATTTGGGCTCCTTTATGTTTAGGATTTTGTTTTTTATGCACCTCGTCTGAGAATCAATAAGCGGATTTTGGCCTTATGCATGGGAAACCATGAACTATACATGCGAAGAAGGAAGCCTGATACTATTGAGGTACAACAGATGAAGGCTCAGGCTAGGGAGGAGAAACATCAGAAGCAGTTGGAAAGGTATGGAATTTATAGCCTTTCATTTTTAATTGATAGGAATAGGTTATCTAAAATTTAAGAATCCTCATCAGTTTCTTTGACATACTCTAAATTGACATTTTTACATTAGATTCATTGTTATTAAAATTGAATGACAGGGACTTCCCTGGTGGTCCAGTGGTTGGGACTCCCTGCTCCCAATGCAGGGGGCCAGGGTTCGATCCTTGGTTGGGGAACTAGATCCCGCATACTTCAAGGAAATACCCTGTGTGCTGCAACTACCACCCAGCACAGCCAAATAAATAAAATTTAAAAAAAAAATTGAATGGCAGGATGTATTATCACTATCCTCTTTTAAAATGAGTATGTATAATTTTCAAGTTAGAAATCTTTGACAAATATTTCTGAGAAAATGGCTTTTCATGACTCCATAGATGTGCTTTTCTTTTATCGTGCTTGCTTTTTACTGACAGACTTTGGTATGGATGTAGTAGTTTGAAATTTTCAAGTTTGTTTTGCTTGTGATTTGTGTGTCTTAATTTTTCAGGGTAAGAATGTGCTGAGTATTTGCTTTGAAACAGTGTCAGTGACATTGTAGAACTGAAGTGAACAGTTACTATACAGAGCTGAATAACAATAGCACTCCCTACCAATGACACTGATATTTTTAACCATGGTTCACTTAGACTTTTGAAAAAGGTGTTAAATATATTAAATTGAGATTTTTGAAATGTAAAAATACTGAATAAACTCCTTGTCGACCCTGGAACCACATTACTGGGTCCAGCAACATAATTCCTAAATCTGATTCTATATTAATTTAGACTTTATGCTTTATTTGAAAAAATTTAGAGACCAAATTAAAGTTAACCTCTATTGAGGAAATCTTTGGAGAATAACACAATAATCTAAGAATAGAGTAGGTCCTAAAGAAAAAAAACTGATGACCCCTAACCATATATATATTAAAACATATGTCATGTTGACAATAACATGATTTGACTCCAGCAATTCAATTGGCCCTCTGCCAGATATAATTTTGCTACCTATATTTTTAGTGTTTGTATTAGATATATTTTTTTCTTAAATGTTCTGTGTATTTCAGATATTTTAGTAATTCACATTGCTCCCCTCAATTTGTCTGCCTTAGAGAAGTTTACTGCTTCACAAAACATTTTTTATACAGGCATGAAACTTTCCAGTAATTCCTGACCCCACCATTAAAGATGCTAAGTTGGAATGTTACTTTGGGCTCTATCATTTTTCACTGCTCTCATGTAGCTTAGAATCACATTGTAGTTCTAGTCTTACCTACTTTTTAAAATAGTTCTGTATTGGGCTTTACATTCTCTCTTTTCTTATGCAGCATAGCCTTTCCCTCTCTCTCAAAGGCAAAACTTTTTCTTTCTCTCGTTCTCTCTCTCCCTCTCCCCCTCCCCCTCCCCTCCCCCTCTCTTTCTTCCTTGCTTCCCTTCCCGTCCCTCTAAGGTCTCCTATCTGAGTTAAATGAGAAATTATATCTCATACTCATCAAGCCGTAATATGTCCTGACCAATCTGCTTGTCTATGATGTTGATGTATTATTTACATTCTTAACGTAAATATATTTGTTTATTTGTCTTTTGTTTCTCACACATAGAGAGGAGTGTAGTGTAATTAATAAACACCATTTGGTGATGGTGCTATATTTTAGTTACTCTAAGGTCTAGATGAAAGTGGAAGATTTTAAGTTTCTTTTTTTTTTTTTTTTTTTTAAACAGTAACGACCCCATGGTTCCTTTCTTGGATTCCATGAAAGGTTCCAGCATTTCATTAGCAAGCATTTATTGACTGCTTTGTACACAGTAGGAATTCAGTAATTGTTTAATTCATTTGAATGCCTAGAGGATGTTTTTTATTAGTCTAGCCACATAGGGATTGGCAGTGTTTCAGAAATGGCGTTCCAAGTCTTCATTTATTCCCTGCTTTACAGGTCAGAGAGAAATGACAGCTGTGTTTGTGGAAACAATTTTGGTCAAGCCCAATGACAAAGTAGCCAGCAGACATACTTGGGGGAATGCTCAGAGGTATGCTGCCTGTGCTGCTGGAATCTCTTGGGCAAGAACAGTAGCTGGGAAGGGGCAGCAAGAGGCCTCTTTCCCTACAGTACGTTGGCATATGTGGCCATATTCTCTCCCCATAACTCTGATAACTTTTTTTCTTATAGTGAAAATGATCTTATTTTCCATGGGTTATTGGTCCCTGTAGTCTGTGTTCTTAAGTTATTTACATCCAAATTGAATTGAGTTTACAGTTTAGAGCCAGATACCTACATGTCAGTTGTAGGTTAGCTATGGGATATTCTGTGCCATGGCTGGCTGCCTGTATCACTAGGACTCAGCTGGTGTCATGCAAAGAATACAGGCTTTGGAATTAAATAAATCTGGGTGTGAATTCTCTTCTGACACTTGTTGAAAAAGTAACTTCTGACCCACTGTTCTCTTGCCCTTACTATGAAAATAATAGTCCTACTTTCAGGAGTTTTTGTGAGAAATACTAGTGTCAGTATAGAAACATTTAGCAAAGTACCTGATGTTTTTAATAAATAGTAGCAGTAAATAATTCTTAATATTATTAATACATAGTCTGAATAGAAGTTAGTTTGAGAAGTTAGTCTGAATATGTTTTAATCTTCACTTTAAGAAAAATGTAATTGAGGCCATCTGATAGTCTTTAAAAAGTAATATATTTTAAAATACTTTTGGCATATTAGTACAGAGAATTGATAGTTTATTAGTGTGTTCTTTATTTCTTAAAATAGAACAGCTTGGTCAAATGAGTGTTTCCAAATCCAAACTCTAAGTAAAAATATTTACATCTGTGGTTTAGAGTAATCACAAGAGGCTTGCTTCATGGGGAAAGTGGGACTTCATTTTGAGAGTTAGAGACAGGGGTAAGATATTTTCAGAAGATGAAGCTACCCTAAGCAAATGTGTAAAGATAAGGATATGCACGGCATGCCTAGTGGCCTGTGAATGGACCAGTTTGTTCCTCCAACAAGGTTTATGGGAGAAGCAAGCTTTTTCAATTTCATAAAGGAGACAAGACAGGCCTGCAAAAACTAGGTATCACTAAGAAATGTGGAGAGCCAAAGGCATTTGTATTAATTGAATGGGATGTTAGTTGGTGATGGCTGTAGTCAGGTGAGAATTCTTATTAAGATATGAGACACGGGCTTCCCTGGTGGCGCAGTGGTTGAGAGTCCGCCTGCTGATGCAGGGGACGTGGGTTCATGTCCTGGTCCAGGAAGATCCCACATGCCGCGGAGCGGCTGGGCCCGTGAGCCATGGCCACTGAGCCTGCACGTCCAGAGCTTGTGCTCCACAACAGGAGAGGCCACAACAGTGAGAGGCCTGTGTACCGCAAAAAAAAAAAAAAAGATACGAGACACAAGCCTCATAAGAGCGCAGCAGAGTAAACTTTGCAAAATGCTTTAAATATTATAGTCAAGTTAAATATCGGCTATACATTTATTCCCTTTTTCAGTACAAAGACTAAATTTTCCCCCCAACTTGCTTGTTACCTTCTGTCTTATTTCCTGCTTCCATATCTCCTTTACCTCTGTCCTTGAGGATGAACAAATGAAACATCAATAGGGAAAAGCTAAATAACACCAGTGCCTATCTCCAGAAGGGGCCATCTGTGTGCCAGAGCTGTACCTGAAAGGTTCTGAGTTCATGGAATATTATTACAGCCTTTGGTCTTGAGATCTGTTTTGTGGTGTAAGTCCTCATAAAGTGTCTCAGGGCCTCAGGGAGGGAGGGAGGAAGGTAACTAACTGTCTTGGAGAACAGTGGCAACACTGGATTTGATTGAGCAGAGGCTGGGGAATGTTGGGGGTAGGCTATTCAACATCTTAGAGTAGCAGCCTGGCACGGAAAAAAGTAGCTCTTGGCTATACTTAGCAATTCCTTGAAAAGTACTGTGCTCTTGCTTTCACAGACAAGCCTGCCTTTTCAGCTTTCTAAAGAATACAGAAAGGTCAGCAGCCTCTGCGGAGGCCACCAGGCCTTTGCTTTGCTCAAGGAAGTTGGGAAACTCAAACATTTCCTTAAACCTCAAGCTCCCCTGTCTTCTAGAGGGGTGGGGGCTCCCAACTCTTTACCTGTGTATACTCTTACAGGTTGAATAGGATAGGAAGAAAGAGGTGAATGTGCTGCAGAGTGAGTCCAAGTCTTGGCGGCAGAGGGGTGCTTAGTTACTGACTCCTGGCTGTTGAGAAAGTACCTTGTAGAGAATTCTAGAACAGAGGTGGAGCTCCTCTCACATGAATGAACTCCAAGCCCTAGATTATTAAATGCTGTGAGGATTTATTAAAACCAGCTGGAGAGGTATGGTCACCCTTACACTTAAGGGTCTATCTCTTGCCAGCTTGCCACAACTGTACCTGTTTATCCCAAAACTGGGTTGATTCTCTTTTCATGTTGGAGGCGTATAGGTACTAGGAGCTGTAGGAACTTTTAAGTTTAGGTTTATTGAGTAAGGAATTGACAATAAAACTTTGCTGGTAAGCTTATCAGAGACTGCAGGTTGAGAAACTACATGGTTTGGGCCTGAAATTCAGAATTGACATCAAATGGCAGCAATGTCTTTTAGAAATATTTAGGTATATTCACATAAGTGTCAGATGAAGTCATAATCAATTTTTTTTTTTAACGAGAGAAAATTATTCCCATTAAAGTAGACAGTATTATCTGATAATTAACATAGGGTCTCTTATTCATCATTATACTTCTGGCCCTCAACATAGAGTCCGACCCACAGTAGGCCCTTGGTAGATGTTTGATGAGTGAATTTGGCTATATTTAGGTATGTACTGTCATTCTAAGGAATTTGTCAAAGGAGATTAAACTGGTTTGTCATCTTGTATCTAAGCATAAGTTGGTACTACCTTAGAAATTAAACTTCTATTAATTAATTGTTAATGGTTGAAAATTGTTGCCCTCCCAGGTTATTTTGCTGTTTAAAGTGAAACAGCCTTGTTTACTCCCTTCAAGCCTTTGTTACTTCCCCCAGTGGAGGGCTCCTGCTAATCTAAAGAAGGCATGTCCTTGGGTATAGCAGCTGTGCAGTTAACTCCTTTTGTGCTGACATGTAATTTACTGTCAAGAGTTCATTTTAAACAGTCATTGACTAAACTTTTTGCAACCTCACAATTGTGTATGTAACAGTGTAGTCCTATATTCTTAACTATATGAGTTTTGAACAAATCTGAGTATAATGAGGACTGTTAAAATATTTATGCTGTAGTTTCTTAGTTGATTCACAGCTAGTACTTAGGCTTCATATGAATATTTGCATATATTAATTTGTAAAAGCACAATTGTAATTCTTTTTAAGGGCGCAATTAGAGAATGAAAAGAAGAAAAGAGAAATAGCAGAAAAGGAAAAGGAAAGAATAGAACGTGAAAAGGAAGAGCTAATGGAACGTCTGAGGCAAATTGAAGAACAGACATTGAAAGCCCAGAAAGGTAAAAGTTTCTTTTTGACACTGGATTCAAAATTGTTGCTCTGTCATCAGCTAATAGTATTTCTTACTACTGTTAAATCTTATTTGTCTTATCTAGAATAATTACATTTAATTGCCAATTTAATACTTGGTGGAATTACATCATAAACACGTTTAAGGCACATTCAACTATACAAGGCTCATATATTCTTTGTCTTTCATTTACTTAAGCACTCAAATATTTTTATGTGTACCCTTATATATTATGAATGCCTGTATGTAGTAATTTATTCCTATCACTATTCAGGGTTCCATAAACAAAAACACGTTTTCAATACTCTCTGGTACTTAAACAAAAGCATTTTATGGATATGTAAGAACTTCAAGGCATCTAGGTAATTAAAGGCATTTTAAGCTATTCTGACTATTTAAACTCTTCTGGAACTGTCTCTAAATTTAATTTCAGTATATTAAAAATAATGCACAACACATAGTAGAAGTGTTTTGTTTGTTTGTTTTCGGTAACATGTTTGGAAGAACCTATGACCTAGGCAGTAGGTAACCAAAATGCTACAGTGTATATATAGAAAGGATACATTGGATTTAGAGAGTGTGGTTTATATAAAGGAACTCTAGAATATACTAATTTCAAACAAGAAATAGTGGGGAGAACAAAAGAAAAAAGATATTGAGTAAAATAGGATGTTATGTTCCTTCCTAAGCAGTAAGATCTAGGGGATAACATGAAAATCTACATTATTTATAAAATTAAATTAATACCTGCTTTTCTGACAACTAGTAGGACCAGCCATTCACTTCTGTTGGAAATAGCTAATGATCTTAGTTAAGGTTTATTTTCATTCCTTACATTAGCCTACCGTGGTGGGGAGATGCTGTTGAGCAGTGGGTAGAATAACTTGCAGATGGGTGGCTAGCGGAGGAAGTCACAAAGACTGTTATAAGTCCACAAACTGATCATTCCAATTGCAAGATGATTGGAAATAATATTTCTAAGAGAAGAAATAGAAAAAAAAAAAACCCTGGATTTTATTCTGACTCATTAGAAGCCTCATTTCTCAGAGCTAGAAAAGACCTAGAAAGTATTTAGCTTAAAGCCCAGAGGTAGTAGAGACTTATTTGCAGACCATAACACAAGGGTAGAACTTGTTTCCTGAATTCCAACTTGATGCTGTTTCTCCCACTCTAGGTGCTTTTTCATCAGTTAAAAAAGCAGACATTTGTGATGCGCCTACTTTGTGCTGTGTTTTCGAAAGACAGATACATAGCATGCGTGGGAGTGAAGCCTGTGTGGTTGACAGAAATGAGATGTATACATTAAAAATATTAATAAAGTGAGGTAACATGTGCTAAGCACCATGTGAAGAGTACGAGCAATACTCTTAGAGGAAGAATAGTGTAAAAAAAAAAAAAATCTGGAGTATACTAAAGTGTGTTTTTTAAAAAAGGAAAGTTTAGGGCTTCCCTGGTGGCGCAGTGGTTAAGAATCCGCCTGCCAATGCAGGGGACACGGGTTCGAGCCCTGGTCCAGGAAGATCCCGCATGCCACGGAGCAACTAAGCCCGTGTACCACAACTCCTGAGCCCGTGCTCTAGAGCCCGTGAGCCACAACTACTGAGCCTGCGTGCCGCAGCTACTGAAGCCCACGTACCTAGAGCCCGTGCTCTGCAACAAGAGAAGCCACCGCAGTGAGAAGCCCGCACACTGCAACGAAGAGTAGCCCCCCGCTCAACGCAGCTAGAGAAAGCCCGTGAGTAGCAACGAAGACCAAATGCGGCCAAAAATAAATAAATAAAATAATTTTTTTTAAAAAAAGGAAAGTTTAAAGAAATGTATGATAGTGCTCTGATTTTAAAGAGAAGATTGAAGGATAGTACTTTTTCATTTACATAATACATTTTCTTAGAGAATAGCTATTTACTAAATCTTTCAATCTTATTTATTTAGGATGTATAATAAAAATATTAATGATTTACATACAGAAAAGTACTCAAGTAAAGAAGCACCAAAAAATATAAGGAAGATAAAACATAAGAAAGAATATAGAGCATGCCTGTCAAGACAGTTTCAAATCAGTCATCCTAAGGCAAAGGACATCCAGTTTGTTTTGTTTTGTTTTTCTAATAATACAGCTTTTCCAGGCTGTCCTAAACTCTGCATGGTTGTCTTGTAATTTATGCTAAATTCTCATTCAAATGCAGTAACTCTGGTCATATCTAAATCATGATATTTAGTAGATAAACCCATAAGTTTTTGTGAAAAGAAACTTCCATACTTCATTATTGTCATTTTCTTGAAAAAAATTTTATTGAAGTCATTATTTGAAATGTCATAAATCATTAAATACAACCATTCTGACATTTTGCATTGCCATAATTCATCATTGTTAAATTATTTAGCTTCCTTTATCATTCTTTTAACCATCTTTAAGATATATTGGTGACTATATTTGAGATACAATACAGCCAAACTTGCATTTAGTCACTATTGCAACAAATATCAAAGTGAATTTCCACCTTCACAAAGACAAACCACAGGAAAGAGTTGGGGGTATAGTGATTTCATTCATTCTGGATACTTGTTAAACTCCTAGTACTTAATAAGTACACCCAGTACTGCTCTAGGCATTGTTCTAGGTATTGGGGATATAGTATTGAACAGATAAGTTTCCTACTCTCATGTAGCTTACAGTTTATTGAGGAAAGACAGAGTAATAAAATTAACAGATAATAAAAATCATCTTATGTAGTTCGAAGTGCTGTGAAGGAGATAAACAGGATAATGTGATAAAAGTAGTAATAGTAAGTAGGAGGGGTTTAGGTATGCATTGTTTACAAATAGGAGCCAAGCTTTAATTCTGTCATTAACTTATGACCATAAGCAAGTCATTTTAGCCTCTAGATTTCCTTATGTTCCTAATTTCTAAAATGGAGGTAAATAATCCCTAATTTAGCTTTTTGAGATTTTTTGATATTTAAAGTTATATTAAAGTTTTTTGTTGTTGAAATTTTTTCATAGGTATAATAATGTGCATACCTCTTAGGTGTAAGGCTCAATGAATTTTTACAAAGTGAATTTATTTTTGTAACTACCCAGAACAGGATAGAGAACATTACCTGCCCTCAGGGAACCCCACCTTGTGTCCCTTTGCAGTCATTTTTTCACCCCAGATGTATATCATTCTGATTTATATCATCATGAGGTTTAGTCTTACCTTTTTTTCTAATAGCTCTGTTGAGATATAACTTACATACCACACAGCCATTTGAAGTGTACAATTTAATAGCTTTTAGTATGTTTGCATAGTTGTGCAGCCTCCATCACAGTTTTAGAACAATTTCATCACCCCAGAAAGAAGTCCCATACCTGTTAGCAGTCGCTCCCAGTTATTCCCAATTCTCCCTCCCTCAGCCTTAGGCAGCTACTAATTTACTTTTTATCTCTATAGACTTGCCTTCTGGACATTTCATGTGAATGCAGTCATGCAAAATGTGATCTGTTGTGACTTGCGCTGAGCATAATGTTTTCAGGGTCCATCACGTTTTAGCATGTATCAAGGACTTTATGCGTATAATGCTACATTTTACTTTTTCATCAGTTGTTTCCACTGTTTGGCCATTGTGAATATGCTGCTATGAACATTTGTGTACAAGTTATTGTGTATCTGTACGTTTTCATTTCTTTTGGGTATAAGCCTGGGAGTGGAATTGCTGGGTCATATGTTTAACTTTTTGAGGACATATGCATCTGATTTCTAAAACAATTATATGTCATTTAACATTCATACCAGCAAGGCATGTTTTCTCCACATCCTCACCAACACTTGTTAATCTTTATCTTTTGGATTATAGTCATGATAATGGGTGCGAAGTGGTATCTCATTGTGGTTTTGATTTGCATTTTCCTAATGGCTAATGATGTTGAGTATCTTTCCATATCCTTATTGGCCATTTACATATCTTCTTTGGAAAAATGTATTTTCAAATTTTCTGCCTATTTTTCAATCATGTTTTTTTTTGTTGTTGACGTATAAGAGTTTTTTTTAATATTTGTGTGTAAATCCCTTATCATATATCAGATATATGATATGCAAGTATTTTCCCCTGTTCCATGGGTAATCTTTTCACTTTGTTGATGGTGTTAAATTTGGTTTTAAATTTGGATGAAGTCCAATTTATTTATTTATTTATTTTGGCTTTTATTGCTTGTGCTTTCAGTGTAATGCCTTAGAATCATCTTGCCTATGTTTGAACTACATAGAAATGAATTCATGTGTACTTTTGGCTTCTTTTTGCTCAAACTTATGCAGGTAGCTGTAGTTTGTTTTTTCACATTGTTGTGTAATATTCTATTGCATGTATTTACCTCAGTTTATGCATTCTACTGGTGATGGACATTTGTAATATTTCAAGTTTGGGGCTGTTATAAAATAAGGCTGCTATGAGCATTCTTGAACATAGCACTTGGTGTACATACCTACTAGTTTGTGGGATGTACACATCTAGGAGTGGAATTTAGGGATCACAGCTGTATAGAGCTATAGTAGATACAGCCACCAGTTTCCCAAAGTGGTTGTATCAAATTTCATTCGTACCACTGCTCTACATCTTCATCATTATATTCACCACTCATTATCAGGGTTTCTTTTTTGTTTTGTTTGTTTAGCCATTCTGGTGAATACAATGAGTACAGTGCATTTTCTTGATGACTGATGATTTTGAGCACCTTAGCAAATGCTTATAGCTGTCTGTGAAGTGCCTTTTCACTTATTTTGCCCATTCAAAAAAAAAATTGGATTTTCTTCTTTTTCTTATTGATCTGTAGTAGTTCTTTACATGTATTGTAAAAACATCTCTCCGTGGTTTACCTTTTTACTCTCTTAATGGTGTCATTTAATGAAAAGACAGTCTTAACTTTAATCTCCATTTATCACTCTTTTTCCTTATGGTTGTGAATGTATTATTGTTTACTACCTCCTAGAAACTTTGTTTTACCTTTCACATTTAGGTCCACAGTCCATATGTAAGTGATTTTTATAAGAGTCAAGGTTTGTTTTTTCCCGTACGTATTTCTAACTGACCCAGGCCCATTTATTGCAAAGACTTTGTACCATACATAGCATCACCTTTGTCACAAATCCAGAAGTCTATATGTATGCATCTGTTTCTAGACTCTTTTCTGTTCCACTTATCTATTTGTCTATCCTATTGCCAATGCCACAGTGTTCAGTTACTAGTTGTACCTAAAAAGATTTTTAACTGATGTGTCATAAATAAGTCATAGGTATATAATAAAATGGTAGGAAGCATGTTTCAAAGACAAGGCAACTCTTGGGCTCCCATGTTACTTAACTTTATCTTTTATCTTTTATGGTATTAGTTGTTAATTGTTACACATTATATATTTTCATAAATTATAATCCTGAAATTGAGAAAAGGAAAATAATTACTTGAAAAAGTTAATACAGAGAGCCATTTAGTTTATAACAGGACAAACTAAGTCTCCAGAAGAGTTTAATATCTGCCAAGACTGGACTTCTCCATTTAAGTCAACGGACTGAATATTCTGCATATTTCACAGAATAAACCCTCTCCTCCCATGGTATTGCTAGGTGATACACCTCCTGGATCATCCCTGGGTTGGTAGTTTTCTCTTTGTTTGCTGTATTAACTATACTTTTCCTTTCTTCCCATCTCTGGTAGCTTCCTTTTCTACTTATTCACAATCCTTTTCTTAATAGAGAGCTCCTGGAGAGGAAGTTCTGGGGATGGAAAATCCAGGAGAGGAAGATCAGCTGTTGAAATGTCTTTGCTGCAAACCTCTATGGATTGAGGATGTGATAACAGTTTCTCAATGTGATGACAAGCTCTGTAACTCTGATTTATCTTCTAAGTTGGCATTTATAATACAGCTTTTCTGTTGGGTTTCCCACCGCTGCCCAAGTCTGGTCTTTTCAGATTTTCTTCCTTTAAGCTTTCATTCTCAGCCACAGGAGGAGCTTCACATGCTCTTCACATTTGCAGTATTGCTGTTTATTTGGTGGTTAGAAATGTTTTATCTTTTTTGAGGTGGGGAGGGGGCTTTTTTTTTTTTTTTCCTTCAATGCATGATTCTAGTGCACTGGCTTACTGTTTTGCTAAAATAAAATTAGTAGTGTATTTGGGTCCCTGTCAAAGAGCTCCTGAATTTTTAGCTGGTTTTTCTTTATAGAGGGCCTGTGGATTGTGAACCTAAATGTTAAAGGTAGAAAGAAGTTTCTAGAAGGTAGTAAAGGAGAGAATGTGTTCATAACCATAAGGAAAAGATTGATAAATTGAACTTTTATAATTATAAAGGGGACTCTGGCCCTTGGCATCTCTGCAGAGGGTTTGAAGGACCCCTGAACATCTGTTTCTACGTTATTGTAAGTGTTCCTCTGGCCGTTGATTCTTTCCCTATGCTTTGCTTTTTTTCCACCTCTCCTAGATGAGCAGTGTCAATCATAGTTATTTTAATGACCTTGCTTGCAAACTCCAATGTCTGGATAATCTATGGGCCTATTCTATAGTCTGTTTTCCCTTTTAGGGGTGGGGGGAGGGGGTCAGGGGCTCATTTGGTCCTGTCTGGTATACCTGGTAATTTTGATTGAATGCCCAACATTGTATATGAAAAGTTATAGAGACTTTGGATGGTGTTATTTTCCTTTAGAGAGGATTTAATTTGCTTTTGATGGTCAGAATATGTGCAGATCACCTGGATAGAGTTGAGCTGGGTTTCAGGCTTTGTTAACGATGGTCTCTTTCTGGTTTTCCCATTGCTAGTCTAGCCCTTCGGGGGTGTCATCTGGAAGACTGCATATTTACTGGGGCCCTTCTGTCTTAGAGGACCTTGAACTCCAACCTTTGACTCCCAAGCTGCAAGAGAGTGTTAATCTCTCTGGTCACCTCTTTACCCTCTTACAGCTGCTTTTTGCTTGTTTCCGTATGTGTGCATTTTAGGAGTTGGCAAATGTCTTGAGGGGAAATACACATAGATTTTGAGACTTTTCTGTTTACTCCTTTTCAGGATCTTGTCCTTTCAAGCCTTGGATGCTTTGGCAGCCCCAAAGTCTAAATCTCTGTCTTCTTAGCCTGATAGAATACTACAGGCTCTGCCTCTATTCCACTCTCCTGGGAATATTATATACCTGTTTTTTTTGCATATAAAATAAGCAAATACATGATATACACACAAAGATATGTTTTTCTTTCCACTTCTTTCTCTTTTTTTTGTTGGCAGTAATCTCAGATTTTATTCAAAAGCAAGACCACCCACCCCAATTACTCTGGTTATCCCTTCATAATGAACGTATCCTACATTTACAAAATTTTTCCTTGTGTCTACTTCAGTGAATTTAAAAATTAATTTATTGTTTCAATTATTTTCTAATTGTTTGGCTGTGGAAAATTGGCATATTAGATTGTACTGCCTGGAACAGCAACCAGAAGATCTCCTATAAACTTGTTAGAAAAGTAAATTCTCTGGCTCCATCCCACATCTATTGAATCAGAACCTGTAGGGGTGGTACCCAACAATCTAGTTTAACAAGTCATCCAGGAGATTCTGATAGAAACCATTTGAGAAACACTGGCATATGAGAAACATGTGCTATTTACTTAATGGACAGGCAGACATGGAAGTGAGGGAATATATCAAATAAGAAAATAAGCAGTGGCCCAAGTGCTTTGACTCTAAATGGGTACAGAATAAGAATAGCCATGAATGAGACTCATAAACTGGTTCTATTCAGATACGTATGAACTGCCCCTCTCTTCTGCTTGATTTCCATGGGCTTACGTTAGTGTAAAACCCCAAGAACATTTGTCTTGGGCAGATCTGTAAATTCTTCAGCATATGGACACTATAGAGAAAGAAGTAGGATTGACCATTTCCTAATCATCTCCCAGGCTGCATTACCCAATACGCAGTCTGTCTACGCACGTGTTTCTGTCATCTGCCAAGCAGGGGCAGAAAAAAAAGTAATATATAAATATATTTATGTAAATAAGTACATTTATATAAATATAGATTTTTATATAAATAAATATGTATAATACATATTTTTAAAATCTTCATTTTGAGTAATGTTTTTTAAAAGTACCAAAATGGTCATTAGAAAAAGCAAAACATTTTTGGCCTTCCTTATATCTTTTTATGACTTTGTATTGTTTTTAGTTTGATTGCTGGGACTAAGGCACTAGATATAATTTTTCAATGCCTGAGGCCTTACAGGGTTTTAATCTGTCTCAGAATTCTCCACTTCCACTTCTTTCTTAAACAAAAGGTACATATATCCTTTTGCACCTTGCTGTTTTCAGTTACCATTGCTTAGATGTAGTACAGGTATTCTAAAATTGCTTTTTCAGTAAGTAATTTGTAATCATATTCTTAATTCTGTGATTTCTAAGAATTTTGATAATAGAACTTTTATTTGCTTTTTTTTTTTTTTTAATAGTATTAGTTCTTTTCCCAGGGTAAAAATAAACTATTGCCCTAGACTGGAAAGAGGAAGAAAAAAATCTATAATCTTCTGAGATATTTTTTTATTATTATTATTTTTTACTAATACTGTTACAATTTTTATAGCTTCCAATCTTTGCCCTTGGGGGTGACGTAAGAGTTGATTTGGCTTGCCAAGTCTTAGACCTGTCAAAATCAAGTGATGCTTGTGTTCAAACCTGATTGAGAAAGGGAAGCTTTCACAAATTTTATTAGCTTGAACTTAGAATAACTTCCCTGGTCTACACTTAATTAACTTCCATAACCATCTACATCAATATACTGTGTACTGTTAATGAGAGAAACAATTTATTCTTGTAACCTTTCACCTTTGTCCTGAAAGAGCTGAGATTCTAAAAGAAGCCAGATTTCCTTCGTACTCTCTTCTCACATGCCAGACCTCAAAAATTGTAGGTTCTTGCTTTTTTTGACCCAGATAGGCAAAACATTGATACTATTCACATTTCTCATCTAATCCTTCTCCTCAAGGGCTTCTAACTGGATCCAAGGTCTGGAGGGATGTTTGTTTCATAGAAATATATATATATTTTTTGGCCATGCCACGGACCTTGAGGGGTCTTAGTTCCGTCTCAGTTCCCCTGACCAGGGATTCAACCCAAGGCCACAGCAGTGAAAGTCCTGAGTTCTAACCACGGGACCTCCAGGGAACTCCTGAAATATTCTAATTTGTGGGTTCACAAACTTTTTCTTAAAAGGCTGGATAGTAAATATTTCAGGCTTTGCAGGCTACATGGTCTGTTACAGCTATCAACTCTCCCATTGCAGCATGAAAGCAGTCATGTGCAAAACCTAAACAAATGAGATTGTGTTCCAGTAAAACTTTTATTTACAAAAATACGGCATTGGGTTGGGTTTGGTCACTGAGCCATAGTTTGCCAATCATAGTTAACTGGAGAGGAAAGAAAGAGATCATTGTGGGATATATGGCACTTCAAAACCTTCCTTTCTAGACTAGAGACTAGAGTAGATTTGAAGCTTTCAGTACATTTTCAACATTAAAAAAAATTAGAGTTTTGTGTAATTCTTAATATACCACAAAACAACCATTGCTCCGTCTACTATTCCTCAAATTAATACTTAGTACAAAAAAACTGTTAGAAAATAAAGAGTATTTTGAAATTTAACTTTGTAACCCAGGCTTATTTTTCTTTATTGCCTCATAGTACAGAAAGAATTTTTATTATGAGAGAAAATAAGGCGTTTTCATTTGTAAACTTTTCTTATTATTTGCTTGCTTGTTTAGAAGGAGGATACAGCTGTGAACTCTGTGAGCTTTATTTTATGTATTAGTCAGCCAGATGGAAAGAATGATCATTAAAAAAGTTAGATGGGCTAGCTCTGATGTCCAAGTTTTAGAAGACATATACTAAAATGAATAATCCTAGAATTTAGCTTCAGTAACATCCTTCATTATACACTTTTCATCTTTATAGCCAAAGAGTCGCGTAGAAGTTTACATTTTATCATCAAGTCATTTTTCTTCCCAGTCTTCTCAAAACCTCCCAAGTCTTAACTGCAGTTACTTAAATTAGTTCTGACCAAGAACAACAAAATGAAGAACAGTAAGGTGACTTGTACGTTACAGTTAGCTTTCAAATCTTTTGACATAACAAATTTTCAGTTTTTCCTTTTTTCTAAAGTATACAGAAAGGGAGAGTCATTCTTTGTAGGACATTGCACCCATCTTAATAGATGACATTCTCTTGTCTTCTGTCACAAATGTCCTTGCTATTGAACAAAGATTGTCAGAATAATACTTAAAATTAGTACTTTCAAATTGATTTCAAATCTTTTGGCTTTGTGCTAGTAATATTTTCCTTTCTCAACTCATTAGAATAAGAAAAGAGAATTAACTTTATGATCTGTACATTTATGGATTAAAATTCACCTCATTTATCTCCAAATATTACTTACTTGTCTTCATGCTTGAGGAATGGATATGTACTAATAACTCAAAATTTTCAGTAATTCATATAATTCACATCAAAATTCCTATTTGAGTCAGTAAGTATTAAGTCTTAATGTCTTGGGTTTACTTATCTAATACTTAGTTTAGGTAAGTAAAAACTTATTTAAGTTTTAAAGTGTGTTATTTTATAGACTTTTGAAACAGATGGCAGTTTGTTTATGTCAAAACTTCAGAGAGGTTTTTTAAAAAATTTTCATTGGTGTATAGTTGATTTACAATGTTGTATTAGTTTCAGGTGTTCAGCAAAGCAAATCAGTTATACATATACATATATCCCCTTTTTTTTTAAGATTCTTTTCCCATATAGGCCATTACAGAGTATTGAGTAGAGGTCCCTGTGCTATACAGCAGGTTCTTATTAGTTATCGATTTAATATATAGTATTGTGTATGTGTCAGCCCCAATCTCCCAGTTTATCCCTTCTCCTCGCCCCCCCCAAATACCCTGGTAAACATAAGTTTGTTTTCTACATCTGTGACTCTGCTTCTGTTTTGTAAATAAGTTCATTTGTACCTTTTTTTAGATTCCACATATAAGCAATATCATATGATATTTGTCTTTCTCTGTCTGACTTACTTCACTCAGTTGCTGCAAATGGCGTTATTTTGTTCTCTTTTATGGCTGAGTATATAGGTACCATTGTATATTCCATTGTATATAGGTATCACATCTTTACCATTCATCTGTCAATGGACACTTAGGTTGCTTCCATGTCCTGGCTGTTGTAAATAGTGCTGCAGTGAACATTAGGGTAATGTATCTTTTTGAATTATGGTTTTCTTTGGGTATATCCCCAGGAGTGGGATTGCTGGGTCATATAGTAGTTCTATTTTTAGTTTTTTAAGGAACCTCCATACTGTTCCCCTTAGTGGCTGTACCAACTTACAGTCCCACCAGCAGTGTAGGAGGGTTCCCTTTTGGAGAGTTTTGGGGGTTTTTTGGCGATACGCGGGCTTCTCACTGTTGTAGCCTCTCCCGTTGCGGAGCACAGGCTCCAGACGCGGAGGCTCAGCGGCCATGGCTCACGGGCCCAGCCGCTCCGCGGCATGTGGGATCTTCCTGGATCGGGGCACAAACCTGTGTCCCCTGAATCGGCAGGCGGACTCTCAACCACTGCACCACCAGGGAAGCCCATGGAGGGTATTTTTTTAAAAATAAAATAAAGGATGTGCTTCTAGCTTTATGACATAACTTGAATTACAGAGAATTTTCATTTCTTTGCATTTTTGAATTGTGTAATAGAGTTTTAAAAGTTATTAGGTTTTTGCCAAGTTAAAAACGAGGTAATGTTCATTTGCATATGTGCTAATTTTAAGAAACTGTACAGATTAGATTCCTTGCTACTATTTTGACTTCTTTTGATAATGAGAAAATTAGAATTAATCATTGTTTTGGGGGGATACATATATTTGACAGAACTAGAAGAACAGACTCGAAAAGCTCTAGAACTGGACCAGGAACGAAAACGAGCAAAAGAAGAAGCAGAAAGGCTTGAAAAGGAGCGTCAAGCTGCTGAAGAGGCCAAATCTGCTATAGCAAAACAGGCGGCCGACCAGATGAAGAATCAGGAGCAGCTGGTAGGGAACCTGGGTTCTGTTAGGGGAAAAGAAAAATTCAGACAAAAGCATGGACGAAATCGGTTCCGCAATTTCAGAGTGTTTATTCTCTGAGCACAAAGGTGTTGGTTAATTACGTTTTCAAATCCCCTCACTGTGGTATGTGTGCACTCACTGCAAGGAACTTGTATCTTTTTATTCGAATGTATTTTAAAGCAGTAAGTAGAATAACAAAGAATTATGAAAACCATAGACCACATGGACCATTTTCTGTATTCAGAGGAATACCCATCATGACAAATGAAATACCAGTGTAAAAATAGACAATTTGGAGGTTGCAGTATTTAGTACAGTAAATAAATGATCAGTATTGTGCAGCCACTACCAAAAGTGTGTTGTAATAGATCCAAAATCAACAGTAAAATTTTGTTTGCTAATGAGTGCCAATAAAATAAGTTCAAATAATGGAAACTTAAAAAAACACCTTTGTAAAATTAAGTATATTATACCTTCTGGAAAGCAAACCAAAGAGACAAGTGTGGAAATAACGAAGTGTGGAAATAAGCCTAAAATGATTATTTCTTCTTTTAAAAGGAAACCTAAAAATAAAACCATAAAAGATACATGGAGCCTGTTGCTAACAAAAGATTCTGATTTGCTTAGATTTTGTTTAAGCCACTGGCATGTTTTGCTTTAGATAAGTTGACAATTACATATATTCTAAACCCTATAAGATAACCGTAGGCTAACTATAAGATAGATCATAATTGATTGGGGTTTTTTGTGTATTTAGTGGACTTGCAAATAATGAGGAGTAGGCATGACACCTAGAAGATTTGGGATTTAAATATTGGTTTAGGCATTTACTTGCTATGTGTCTTTGGGTCTTTCTGAGCCTCAGATCGCTCCCTTTGAAAAAAGGAATAATACCACCTAATAGTATTGTTGGGGAATTAAGAAAGTGCTGTTTAAATTATAAAGTGTTATGTAAATAGAATTCTTTTTCCTTCTGTAGGCTTTAACAGATAGTTTATTTTATTTTATTTTATTTTTTGCGTGGTACGCGGGCCTCTCACTGTTGTGGCCTCTCCCGTTGCGGAGCACAGACTCCGGACGCGCAGGCTCAGCGGCCATGGCTCACAGGCCCAGCTGCTCCGCGGCATGTGGGATCTTCCCGGACTGGGGCACGAACCCGTGTCCCCTGCATCGGCAGGCGGACTCTCAACCACTGCGCCACCAGGGAAGCCCCTAAGAGATAGTTTATTGATGAAAGTTTAAAAATAGCTCCTAGGTTCCTGCTATGAAAACAGGAATAACTACGTGTATATAGAATAATAAAATTTTTTTCACTTTGTCTCATTAGCTCATTATACCTAGTACAAGTAAGATATTTATGCTCTTAAAGAAATAGTTCCTTTTTTTAAACAGAAGACTGTCTATGAAAAACATATAACACAGTCCGTGTGGGAATTCCCTGGCAGTCCAGTGGTTAGGACTCTGAGCTTCCACTGCAGGGGGCACAGGTTTGATCCCTGGTCGGGGAAGTAAGATCTCAGAAGCTGCATGGCATGACCAAAAAAACCAGTCCATGTACATTAAAGCTTTTTTGACTTAATATAAATGACTGAAAATATATTACTTTTTAGTATTTGTAATTGTTTTGTTTATTTTAGGCAGCAGAACTTGCCGAATTCACTGCCAAGATTGCACTTCTAGAAGAAGCCAAGAAAAAAAAGGAGGAGGAAGCTACTGAGTGGCAACACAAAGTAATCATTTGTTCATCACTATAAATTATTGAACCATCTATTTTGTACCCAGCCATATGTGGAAATTATAGAGATAAATATAAGTTGCTGTCATGATTTAGAGGGGGAGAGGTACCTCTGTATGAATGTGTATGTACTGTAGTAAATACTAATCTAGTGATAATAAGCTAAGTACTTTGGGAACACAGAAGAAATATTTAATTTCTGAGGGAATGAGGCAGGTGTTGGGGAAAAACCCTTATAAATTTAAGCCGGCTCTTGAATAATACATTCAATTTGGGGGTAGAAAAGATGGAGACTGAAGAGGAAGTCATTCCAGATTGAGGGAATTGAATGAGCATAAGAAGTATAAAAGCACATGACAGATTTGAGGTCAACTAGTAAGTGAGCAAAACTTAGGGTCTGTTTTCAGAAATTTTGAGAGTTGTGGCTAGAAAGTTAGAGAGGGAATTAAGTTGTGAAAGGCTTTAAATAAATGCCCTGCTAAGGCAAGATGCTGAGAAATATCTGTAGACGTTGGGCTCTGAAGATTTCAAAACAGGATTGTAACATGATCAAGCATGGTTTTATAAAAACAGCTTAGTAATCAGCATGAAGGATGGATTGGGATAGTGGGCAGGATTACTTAAGAGCTAATGACTCACACTAAGGATGTGGCATTGAGAAAAAAGAGAAACAGGAATTATTGAAGGACATTTTGTGGTAGACTCAAAGGGGCATGGCAACCAAATGATTGGATGTAAAGTTGAATTAGAAGAATGCAATGAAGATGATACTGAGATTTCTGAGTTCCTAAGTAGATGAAACCACTGTTGTCTGAAATGGCATAAAAGTGAAAAATTAGGCTTTATTTGGAGGGGTAGGGAATATAAGATAATGAGAATTTAATTCAAACTTTAATGTTAACTCTTAAATGGAACTATAATAATAACAATTTTTTACACTCAAAGGTATATAGTTCTCTGATTTTTCTCCGACAAAATGTACTTATTACAGAAAGCAGTTTTGTTTCCCTCTTAAATTTTCTTTGTAGCACTTCGGATTTCATAGGGAAGTTTTTGGTATTGAGAGTTATGTATATATGTATATGTCAATGGAACTCTACAAAAAGAAAAACACTTAACTTTTTTGTTAACACTACTTTCTTTATTAGAATTGTATAGCTCCCTTTTAGGGATGATTTATGAACGTCAGGGACACATAAACTTATAAAAATAACATATCACAGAGGCACATCCTGTGAATTGTAGAAATTAGAAAATGCATGCAAAAGAAAAATCACATTCTTGCTAACTGGGATCACTATTTTAACACTGTAGTGCATATCCTTCCAGGATCTTTTCCTATTTGCATATGTGTATACATACACATTTATATGTCCAGAGTGAGATCATACTGTACATATTGTTCTGTTTTAGTCAGTTTTCATCTCATCTAATATTAGACTATATTCAAAATTTTTTCATTTAGATATAATTGACATATAATGTATTTTTAGGTGTACAGCATGATGATTCAATATTTGTATCTATTGTGAAGCGATCATCACAGTAAGTGTAGTTAACATCCATCTCCATATATAGCTACAGAAATTTTTTTCTTGTTATGTAAACTTTTCAGATTTACTTTCTTAGCAACTTTGAAATATAGAATATAGTATTATTAACTGTAGTCCGTATGCTGTACATTATGTCCCCATGACTCATTTATTTTATAGCTGGGAGTTTGTACTTTTTAACTCCCTTCTCCAATTCCTCTTCCATTTATGCCTCTGGTAACCATCAGTCTGTTCTCTGTATCCATAAGCTCATTTTTTTTGTTTGTTTGGTTGGTTGGTTGGTTGATTTTTAGATTCTATATATAAGCGAGATCATATGGTAATTTGTCTTTCTCTGTCTGACTTATTTCACTTGGCATGATACCCTCAAGGTCCATCCATGTTGTTGCAAATGGCAAGATTTCCTGGGACTTCTCTGGTGGTCCAGTGGTTAAGACTTCGCCTTCCAATGCAGGAGGTGCAGATTCAATCCCTGGTTGGGGAGCTAAGGTCCCGCATGCCTTGGGGCCAGAAAACTAAAACATAAAAAAGCAGAGGCAATATTGTAGTAACATATTCAATAAAGACTTTAAAAATGGTCCACATCAAAAAAAAAATCTTTAAAAAAATTCCTTTTTTATAGTGGAATAGTATTTTACTATATATTAATATTTATACCACTTTTTTTAATCTGTTCATCTATTGATGGACACTTAGGGTGCTTCCATATATATCTTGGCTATTTCATTCTTTTGCATGTGGCTCTCTAGTTTTCCTAGCACCACTTATTGCAGAGACTGTCCTTTCCCCAACCTATATTCTTGGCTGCTTTGTTGTAAGTTAATTAACCATATATGTGTGGGTTTATTTCTGGGCAGACTATATTCAGAATTGAACCAAAAAGTCTTTTATAGCTAATTTGCCAGGCCAGTGTCCAGAGTAGGACTTTGCATTGCATCTGTTTGCTCTAAGTCTCTTTTAAAGTAGGACAGTTCTTTTTTTTATGATATTGGTTTATTAAAAGGACCCACAGATTGTCCCTCCTCCTGTATTTGTCTAATTCCTTTCTTATGGTGTCATTCAGCTTGTCTTTTTATCATCAATATTTCTTGTAAGCTGGAAGATAAACCTAAAAGTTTGAAGGATTCAAGTTAAAAATTTCTGGCTATGATGCCTCATAGGTGAGACTTTCAGATATTTTATCATCCAAACTAGAACACTTTTGAGAGTGAAAGGGGGTGTTGTTAATAATTACACCAGGACAACAGTGTAAAGCAGTACTTTTCCAGACAAACCAGCACAATAGAATTACTCAGATAATTGGTGACGTTGGATACTTCCTGTTATATTATATCAGAAGACATTTAATATCTGATTAACCCACCATTAGTTGTTTTAATTGATCGTTGGACTAGAGTAATAACAGTCTGTTTCCTCCATTGTCTGGTTATATTTTATCGTTGCTAAAACGTAATCTATTCGATGTGGAATTCTTTGGCATTATACTTATATCCGTTTTCTCATCAACTATTTGTATAACAATTTTAGCAACAGTTGATAATCCTTGCCAGAATTAATAATTTTATTAGGGTTTTGCACAGTGGTGTCTTTAATTCTGTCATGTAATAAGCTTTTATCAATAGGGCCTGTTTTCATTACCCTGAAATATAGCTTATATTAGAAAGAAAGGATAATAACTTGATTTTTTTTTTTGATGTGGACCATTTTTAAAGTCTTTATAGAATTTGTTACAATATTGCTTCTGTTTTGGCTTTTTGGCCACGAGGCATGTGGGATCTTAGCTCCCTGACCAGGGATCGAACCCGCACCCCCTGTATTGGAAGGCGAAGTCTTAACCACTGGACCGCCAGGGAAGTCCCAGGATAACTTGATTCTTTTAATTACCAATTTTCAAAGTAACTTGCTGATAAACTTATTTTTTATGTTCAGGCTTTTGCAGCCCAGGAAGACTTGGAAAAGACCAAAGAAGAGTTAAAGACTGTGATGTCTGCCCCTCCTCCACCTCCACCACCACCAGTCATTCCTCCAACAGAAAATGAACATGATGAACATGATGAGAATAATGCTGAGGCTAGTGCTGAATTATCAAATGATGGGGTAATGAACCATAGAAGTGAGGAGGAACGTATAACAGAAATGCAAAAAAATGAGCGTGTTAAAAAACAACTCCAGGTATTTAAAATTTGCAGTTGTATGCACATTTAAATATAATTTGCATTTTCCCCATTTGTTAAGACAAACTTATTAAAAAAGAAACATTTGATTTTTGGAAGCCTTTACCTCTAGCTGGCCTTGTGATTGGTTTGTAAGTACTTGGCCTACAGTCACGTTATTTCATATTTTCTGTTGTATGTCCCTGTCACCAGATGTTTGTTAGCCTTGTGTAATGAAGCCTTAATTAGTAAGCTATTATTTAATTATAACTTGAGCCATGTTAAAAGTAGAACATAAAATACTGTTTAAAAAACAAATTTCTTTTTTAAACAGTATACATTAAAAAGAAATGATAATTTAATAGACTACCTGTATGACATTACATAATCTGATTTTTTTTGTTGAGATTTTGTAATGGCAAAAGGTCAGTATATTAAATGTACATAATTAGATTAAAATAGTAAATTTTAATGTTACACCTATTAGAGAACTTAATAGAATCAGTTCTCTAATTTTTAAATTCATGAAATCTTTAAATATTAATAAAATGGGGTGATAATTGTAATAAATGTATTAAGACTTTTGGAGAAAACTTCTCTCATGGTATAGAATTTATAACTTACAGTAACATTCAATAACAGCTATATTGAACCTTTTGTAAGTCATTTCAAGTATTAGATGAGAAAGTTCAAGGAAATTTAGAATAATACACAAACTCATCATGGTTGCGGAGTGTAGAAATGAAAGGCCATGGGTATTCCTCTCTAACCACTACCCCCCACCACTACTAAAAGTACAACAAACGTAAACACTTTAAAGAAAAAGATTTCGCAGTGGAAATTTTAATATACTAAAAAGTCAGAGATCTGTTATATTTGTATTTTGTGTCT
Source organism: Delphinus delphis (assembly GCF_949987515.2). NCBI lineage: Eukaryota > Metazoa > Chordata > Mammalia > Artiodactyla > Delphinidae > Delphinus > Delphinus delphis. The sequence goes on from NC_082690.1 coordinate 23,918,320, forward strand.
TTAAACCTCTTTCATAGGTTTTTAAAATCTAAAACAAAAGTTAATAATGGTCATACTTTTTATTTTTTAAACATAGGCATTAAGTTCAGAATTAGCCCAAGCCAGAGATGAAACCAAGAAAACACAAAATGATGTTCTTCATGCTGAGAATGTTAAAGCAGGCCGTGATAAGTACAAGACTCTGCGACAGATTCGGCAAGGCAATACAAAGCAACGTATTGATGAGTTTGAAGCAATGTGAGAGCTGTTATTTTGCATACATGTTCTTCATAAGCTGAACCACCAACAGAGAAAAGCAGGCCTTTGCAGATGTGATGGAATGCATCTCACCTTGCCAAAGCACTTAAACCAGTTTGACTGTGGTAGCTAAAAGACATTTAAGGGGAGCTTTTCAACATTAAGGCAGTGTGATATCATGCTTGGTTTTCTTTTTCTTTTGGGCCAAGGAATGGAGAACAGTGTTCCATCACCTCCTTTTTCACATTTTTCATTTTCCATTTTTTTTTTCTGTTGAAGATTAACACTAATTATCATGTCTGACAAATGTGTATGTATGATTTAAGCACTTTGTACATTTTAAAGGATGGTGGTGACTTAATGAGTGTTTAGGTAGGGCACTCTGTTTTTTCTTCTTCCATATTTTAGCTGCATGTATTTCCACATTCTCTCTCATTCATGTTTCCTCAGTGTGTACTTCTCATACCTTGATGTGCCCTGTAACCATAGCGCTGCCACTATACAGATCATTGGCAGTGATTAAAATGAGCATAGGTGGCAGGGTGGACAGTCTTTCATCACTGTGTAGAAGATGGCTATGAATCATGAAAAGGATTAGAATGTTTAACAGTATAGTGTACAGCTAGTGGTTAATTTTTTAAATCCCAATTTAATAACATTATTGGATATTTGTTATTTGCTTACTTAATTACGGTCATCTTTGACAGCTGAATTGATTGGTGTTTCATCTCCTGTCATCATTTGGTTTTCTTTGCCCACTGATCTTACAAAGGTATAGACAGCAGGTAGTAAGTAGTTCCCTAGGAAAGTTTACTGATGAAACACTACTGCAAATAACAGTTGTCTCTGAAAGATTCTTTCATAGATTGATTTAGAAAAACAGATGTTTAATAAAAGAAAAAGCACATTTGTTGGTAATTGATTATCATCATTAATAAAACCCTGGACCTTGCTAGAAGGGCAGCATATGAAAACAGCAGTCCCGAGGAGGGGACAGTAATACTACCTCACTACTATACCTGTGATGACTGGTCGTTCAAACACAGTGAAGTGTGTAAGCTATATGTTTTATAATACATAGTGATACTGTCAATCATGAAGGAATATTTTTGAGATCTCCTTTTCCTTCAGAATATCTTAGAGTGCTAAATTTTAACTGCCTTTTTGTTGAACTGAACTGTGGGACTCTGATTTGTATTAAAATTGTTAGCGCTCACTGGTATACTATCTTCCTGGAGGGGTGTTGTATGTCTAAGGAAGTGTGTGTGTGTGTGTGTGTGTGTGTGTGTGTGTGTGTTTGAGAGAGAGAGAGAGATTGCCCTTGTAGCATATGACGACGAATGTTTGTACCTTCATTTCTTGATGTAATTATTACATAATCATTTTAGCATATTTGGTTTCTAAATCATTTTGCTTATTTTTTTCAATCTAACTAAAAATACTTAAATTTGGTTAGTTAATTCTATTTTAGAAATTATAATTTTATAGGTTATATTAATTTCAGTTATGTTTTACAAAGAAATCTTTCTAGTTTGAAAGATGTTCAATATTCACAGGTTCTAACATTTTCTTTATTATAAAACATTTAGATTTGGAGATAAGGAAAGCCTTGTTTTCTCTGTGTGGTTCAGCTACTTTCCATTTGGTATTATGCATTCAAATTTACATTTATCTATTAAAATTGCCATTTTGTTAGACATTTTTCATGCACAATAGATTCAAGTTGTGTCTGAAAATATCTCTGTGCTTTTTTGATTTTGCTGACTTTAAAAGGATTAATCTGGGCAGACATTATGAAAAGGAAAGGTTGCATTTAATATATTTTTTGGATTTAGTAGGACAAAAGATAACTGGTTAACCTTGAAGTGACTGTTGTACGGTGGTTGTGCACATGCTTCAAAACACTGTGGAAGAGGACATTTCTCCTTGCAGCACATTAGAGGAACAGATGATAAGCCTTACTATTCATGGTTTAAAGCATGTGTTCACTCTTCCAGAGCATTAAAGTAATTGCCATAATAGGTGAAAACTTGGATTTTTATTGGATTTTTGTTAATTTGCTTCATTTTGAATTGTGTGCACTACCATTCCTACATCAGTTTGATATCAGTGTTGAAAAATTACCAGTTATATTTGCTGTTTATAATCTATTTGTAGATTAGAATTAAAATGGATTTAATCCATTTTTAAAGCTGTGTGAATTTTTCTAAACAGGAACAACTATTTGCAATATGGGTTTTCATTAAACCAATTATAACTTTTATTATTAGCATTTGAGAAGCACATGTTCATATAGCAATGTAAAAATAATGAGTATTTGGTAAATTCCAGCAGGCTTATACTATTAGCATAATTTTGTGTTGTACAATTAAGTTACATCTATAATTTTGGATAACATTCATTGGTTAACAATAAAGTGACAAAAGCTCATGTTTCATGCTTCACTGTTGTTATTTAACATGGATTTCTTGTATATTTCCTGAATATTATAATCTCTATTAGATCCATAAATCATTACATCTTAAAAACAAGTGGATAGGAAAAAATTCAGAATCCTCATACATTTACTCGTTCCCCCAAATTATTTATCTCTTTTGGTATGGAAGTAATAGTGATAATTCTCCAGAAAAGTTAAATCATTAAATTAAATTGACTCTTTTCATAATAGAAAATCATTTAAGATTTCTAGTCATTGCTTTTCTTGTATAGTGTTTAGTTTTCCTAAGGAAGAAGCAGTTTCATTGTCCTTGATTAATCTCACTATTAAAATGCTAATGTTCTTTAAAGAACTGTATACTAAGTGCTTCTTACTAAATTTTATTATAAAGATTATTCTTCTTAAATAACAAGTGATAAATCTGTTTTAAGCATAGTAAAAGCCAGTTGTCTTCTCAGTTTACAGTAATATTGAACTGTCACTTTATTATTTCTATTCTCAAAGACAGGTGGTGATCTCTTTATTCTGGTCCTGTTAGAAAAGAAAAGGGAATTCCGTAGTATAATATTTTGCTTTATGTCTAATTAGAGTTCTTTTTTTAAGAACTAGAATTAGCACTTAGAAAGTTATATCTTACACTGTATTGGAACTCACTCCTGGTTATCATTGGAAAGAGTTCCAATGTTAGTGCTGTGATTAAAAAAAAATGCACATCACTTTCTGTCTCAGTTCTTATTACCTGTTGATTGGTGATATTTTTAGAATTGAAGATAAAAGATTTTTTAGATCCCACAGTATCCCATTTTATGTATGCATAATGAAAATAGTCTTTTAAAATCTAAAACTTAAAACTGAAGTATAGGAATTACTGCCTTTAGAATTAATTTAGTGAACTGATTAGTAAACCCAAGCTTATATGTATTTAATAAGAATAAGGGGAAACGTTTAAATATGGAACTACACTGGTAGACAGTCCTCTTTTCTTTAAGTTTGTTCTAAATGAACAGAACTTTAGCTTTTCTTATTCTGTACTTCATTCTTTTTTTAACTAGGAGATAATCTATTAAATATTCTAATGTGGTTTATCATGTAGAATGACAATATTCTAGTACATTTCAAAAGCACAGTGATTCAGCAGATATGATAACTTCATAAAATGTCAAGGCAGTATGACTCCTCACATTCTACACTGTTCGCAAGGAAACCTTGGCTCACGATCTTGTTTCATATATTAAAGCTTATCACCCTCACTTCCGTGGCTTTTCCAATTAAATAATCTTAATTCCCACTTTTTCCTACTGGACCTATCTTTTTTTAAATTTTATTTTATTTTTTTATACAGCAGGTTCTTATTAGTCATCAATTTTATACACATCTGTGTATACATGTCAATCCCAATAGCCCAATTCATCGCACCACCATCCCCACCCCCCTGCGGCTTTCCCCCGTTGGTGTCCATAGAATTGTTCTCTATATCTGTGTCTCAGCTTCTGCCCCGAAAACTGGTTCATCTGTACCATTTTTCTAGGTTCTACATACATGCGGTAATATACAGTATTTGTTTTTCTCTTTCTAACTTACTTCACTCTCTTTATTACAGTCTCTAGATCCATCCACGTCTCAACAAATGACCCAATTTCGTTCCTTTTTATGGCTGAGTAATATTCCATTGTATATATGTGCCACATCTTCTTTATCCATTTATCTGTCGCTGGGCATTTAGGTTGCTTCCATGACCTGGCTATTGTAAATAGTGCTGCAGTGAACATTGGGGTGCATGTGTCTTTTTGAATTATGGTTTTCTCTGGGTATATGCCCAGTAGTGGGATTGCTGGATCATATAGTAATCCTATTTTTAGTTTTTTAAGGAACCTCCATACTGTTCTCCGTAGTGGCTATATCAATTTACATTCCCACCAACAGTGCAAGAGGGTTCCCATTTCTCCACACCCTCTCCAGCATTTGTTGTTTGTAGATTTTCTGATGATGCCCATTCTAACTGGTGTGAGGTGATACCTCATTGTAGTTTTGACTTGCATTTCTCTAATAAGTAGTGATGTTGAGCAGCTTTTCATGTGCTTCTTGGCCATCTCTTTCTTTTCTTTGGAGAAATGTCTATTTAGGTCTTCTGCCCATTTTTTGATTGGGTTGCTTGTTTTTTTAATATTGAGCTACATGAGCTGTTTATATATCTTGGAGGATAATCTTTTGTCTGTTGATTCATTTGCAAATATTTTCTCCCATTCTGAGGGTTGTCTTTTCGTCTTGTTAATGGTTTCCTTTGCTGTGCAAGAGCTTTGAAGTTTTATTAGGTCCCATTTGCTTTTTTTTTTAATTTCCATTACTCTAGGAGGTGGATCAAAAAAGATCTTGCTGTGATTTATGTCAGAGAGTGTTCTTCCTATGTTTTCCTCTAAGAGTTGTATAGTGTCCGGTCTTAATTTAGGTCTCTAATCCATTTTGAGTTTATTTTTGTGTATGGTGTTAGGGCGTGTTCTAATTTCATTCTTTTACATGTAGCTGTCCAGTTTTCCCAGCACCACTTATTGAAGGGACTGTCTGTTCTCCACTGTATATCCTTGCCTCCGTTGTCATAGACTAGTTGACCATAGGTGTGTGGGTTTATCTCTGGGCTTTCCATCTTGTTCCATTGATCTGTGTTTCTGTTTTTGTGCCAGTACCATATTGTCTTGATTACTGTAGCTTTGTAGTATAGTCTGTAGTCAGAGAGTCTGATTCTTCCAGCTCCGCTTTTTTCCCTCAAGACTGCTTTGGCTATTCGGGGTCTTTTGTGTCTCCGTACAAATTTTAAGATTTTTGGTTCTAGTTCCGTAAAAAATGCCATTGGTAATATTATAGGGATTGCATTGAATCTGGGGATTGCTTTGGGTGGTATAGTCATTTTCACAATATTGATTCTTCCAGTCCAAGAACATGGTATATCTCTCCATCTGTTGGTATTGTCTTTAATTTCTTTCATCAGTGTCTTATAGTTTTCTGCATACAGGTCTTTTGTCTCCCTAGGTAGGTTTATTCCTAGGTATTTTATTCTTTTTGTTGCAGTGGTAAATGGGAGTATCTCCTTAATTTCTCTTTCAGATTTTTCATCATTAGTGTATAGGAGTGCAAGAGATTTCTGAGCATTAATTCTGTATCCTGCAACTTTACCAAATTCATTGATTAGCTCTAGTAGTTTTCTGGTGGCATCTTTAGGATTCTCTAAGTATAGTATCATGTCATCTGCAAACAGAGACAGCTTTACTTCTTTTTTTCCAATTTGTATTCCTTTTATTTCTTTTTCTTCTCTGATTTCTGTGGCTAGGACTTCCAAAACTATGTTGAATAAGAGTGGTGAGAGTGGACATCCTTGTCGTGTTCCTGATCTTAGAGGAAATGCTTTCTGTTTTTCACCATTGAGAATGTTTGCTGTGGGTTTGTCGTATTGGCCTTTATTATGTTGAGGTAGGTTCCCTCTATGCTCACTTTCTGGAGAGTTTTTATCATAAATGGGTGTTGAATTTTGTCAAAAGCTTTTTCTGCATCTATTGAGATGATCATATGTTTTTTCTTCTTCAGTTTGTTAATATGGTGTATCACATTGATTGATTTGCATATATTGAAGACTCCTTGTATACCTGGGATAAATCCCACTTGATCATTGTGTATGATCCTTTTAGTGTGTTGTTGGATTCTGCTTGCTAGTATTTTGTTGAGGATTTTTGCAACTATATTCATCAGTGATATTGGTCTGTAGTTTTCTTTTTTTGTAGTATCTTTGTCTGGTTTTGGGATCAGGGTGATGGTGGCCTCATAGAACGAGTTTGGGAGTGTTCCCTCCTCTGCAATTTTTTGGAAGAGTTTGAGAAGGATGGGTGTTAGCTCTTCTCTAAATGTTTGATAGAATTCACCTGTGAAGCCATCTGGTCCTGGACTTTTGTTTGTTGGAAGATTTTTAATCACAGTTTCAATTTCATTACTTGTGATTGGTCTGTTCATATTTTCTGTTTCTTCCTGGTTCAGTCTTGTAAGGTTATACGTTTCTACGAATTTGTCCATTTCTTCCAGGTTGTCCATTTTATTGGCATAGAGTTGCTTGTGGTAGTCTCTTAGGATGCTTTGTATTTCTGCAGTGTCTGTTGTAACTTCTTTTTCATTTCTAATTTTATTGATTTGAGTCCTCTCCCTCTTTCTTGATGAGTCTGGCTAAGGGTTTATCAATTTTGTTTATCTTCTCAAAGAACCAGCTTTTAGTTTTATTGATCTTTGCTGTTGTTTTCTTTGTTTCTATTTGATTTATTTCTGCTCTGATCTTTATGACTTCTTTCTTTCTGCTAACTTTGGGTTTTGTTTGTTCTTTCTCTAGTTCCTTTAGGTGTAATGTTAGATTGTTCATTTGAGATTTTCCTTATTTCTTGAGGTAGGCTTGTATAGCTATAAACTTCCCTCTTTTGCTGCATTCTATAGGTTTTGGATCGTCGTGTTTTCATTGTCATTTGTCTCTAGGTATTTTTTGATTTCCTCTTTGATTTCTTCTGTGATCTCTTGGTTATTTAGTAACATATTGTTTAGCCTCCATGTGTTTGAGTTTTTTACGTTTTTTACGTTTTTTTCCGTGTAATTGATTTCTAATCTCATAGAGTTGTAGTTAGTAACATGCTTGATAAGATTTCAAAATTCTTAAATTTACTGAGGCTTGATTTGTGACGCAAGATGTGATCGATCTTGGAGAATGTTCCTTGCGCACTTGAGAAAAAGTGTAATCTGTTTTGGGATGGAATGTCCTATAAATATCAGTTAAATCTGTCTTGTCTATTGTGTCATTTAAAGCTTCTGTTTCCTTATTTATTTTCATTTTGGATGATCTGTCCATTGTTGTAAGTGAGGTGTTAAAGTCCCCCACTATTACTATGTTACTGTCGATTTCCTCTTTTAGAGCTGTTAGCAGTTGCCTTTGTATTGAGGTGCTCCTGTGTTGGGTGCATATATATTTGTAATTGTTATGTCTTCTTGGATTGATCCCTTGATCATTGTGTAGTGTCCTTCCTTGTCTCTTGTAACATTCTTTATTTTAAAGTCTATTTTATCTGATATGAGTACTGCTACTCCAGCTTTCTTTTGCTTTCCATTTGCATGGAATATCTTTTTCCATCCCCTCACTTTCAGTCTGTTTTGGGTCTCTTGTAGACAGTATATATATGGGTCTTGTTTTTGTATCCATTCAGTAAGGCTGTGTCTTTTGGTTGGAGCATTTAATCCATTCACGTTTAAGGTAATTATCGATATGTATGTTCCTATGACCATTTTCTTAATTGTTTTGGGTTTTTTTGTTTTTTTTTTTTTTTTGCAGTATGCGGGCCTCTCACTGCTGTGGCCTCTCCCGTCGCGGGGCACAGGCTCCGGATGCACAGGCCCAGCGGCCATGGCCCACGGGCCCAGCCGCTCCGCGGCATGTGGGATCTTCCCGGACCAGGGCACGAACCCGTGTCCCCTGCATCGGCAGGCGGACTCTCAACCACTGCGCCACCAGGGAAGCCCTTGGGTTTGTTTTTGTAAGTCCTTTTCTTCTCTTGTGTTTCCCACTTAGAGAAGTTCCTTTAGCATTTGTTGTAGAGCTGGTTTGGTGGTGCTGAATTCTCTTAGCTTTTGCTTGTCTGTAAAGCTTTAGATTTCTCCATCAAATCTGAATGAGATCCTTCCTGGGTAGAGTAATCTTGGTTGTAGGTTCTTCCCTTTCATCACTTTAAGTATATCATGCCACTCCCTTCTGGCTTGTAGAGTTTCTGGTGAGACATCAGCTGTTAACCTTATGGGAGTTCCTTTGTATGTTATTTGTCGTTTTTCCCTTGCTGCTTTCAATAATTTGTCTTTAATTTTTGACAGTTTGATTACTATGTGTCTCAGCGTGTTTCTCCTTGGGTTTATCCTGTATGGGACTCACTGCTTCCTGAACTTGGGTGGTTATTTCATTTCCCATGTTAGGGAAGTTTTCAACTGTAATCTCTTCAAATATTTTCTCAGGTCATTTCTCTCTCTCTTCTTCTGGGACCCCTATAATGTGAATGTTGTTGTGTTTAATGTTGTCCCAGAGGTCTCCTAGACTGTCTTCATTTTTTTTTTTTTCATTCTTTTTTCTTTATTCTGTTCCACAGCAGTGAATTCCACCATTCTGTCTTCCAGGTCACTTATCTGTTCTTCTGCCTCAGTTATTCTGCTATTGATTCCTTCTAGTGTAGTTTTCATTTCAGTTTTTGTGTTGTTCACCTCTGTTTGTTCTTTAATTCTTCTAGGTCTTTGTTAAATATTTCTTGCATCTTCTCAATCTTTGCCTCCATTCTTCTTCCTGGATCATCTTCACTATTATTATTTTGAATTATTTTTCTGGAAGGTTGCCTATCTCCGCTTCATTTAGTTGTTTTTCTGGGGTTTTATCTTGTTCCTTCATCTGGTACATAGCCCTCTGCCTTTTCATCTTGTCTATCTTTCTGTGAATATGGTTTTTGTTCCACAGGCTGCAGGATTGTAGTTCTTCTTGCTTCTGCTGTCTGCCCTCCTGGACCTATTTCTTAATATCTCTATCTTTAGTGATTTTAAGAGCTGCCGTTTTCCCTCTGGAAAGATGATGACTTTTTGCTTTGTTGCCTCAATACTTCAACCTCTCTTAAACTGTGATAACAAGAGTTTTCTGATTTGAGGTTACATATGCTGCTTTAGGAGTTGAAGTATCTATCCATCATTATTCCTCACAGAATTTTAAGGTTAATGATTGTGACTAAGATAATTAATTACCCCATGGCACATCTTTTAAATTCAGGTTTATATTTGGCTTGAGTTCCCTAGCTACTAATGGTTCCAGGTTCTTATTTAATGACCGTCATTTAGCCAATACACTTTTATTAAGTATGTTCTATATTCTAGGATATAGAAGCAAGATTAGAATGACAGTGACCCTTTGTTTTGGACTATCTTAAAAAGTGAAACTTCAAATATTTATCTTATTTCTTGGATCATTTGCAATAATCTGTTACAATACTAGATTTCTTTTAAGATGGCAACACATTTTGTTGACTCATGTTATTTGTATGCCCAGATTCCTCTGTGCTTGTATCTAGTCAGTTGCTTCCATCCTTGTAATTTATTACTCTGTTTTAATTATTCACTTATATTTAATGAACATTTTTAAAATTTAGGTTCACTTTGGTAATTATGCATGTCAGTTAGTTTGCTCCTAAAAGTAGTTTACTGGTTTTAGTTTATCTTTAATAAGTCTATATAGCTAAATGTACATCTTGGTAACATGGGATCAGAATTTCTGAGATTTATGTAATAATCCTTGGAAAAATTCCTTTTGATAAAATGTGGATTTGTTATATCAAATTCTTCTTGTGCTGTGTTACAATGTATGCGTGATAGTTCTTAACTTTTTGCAAGTTAAATTAAAATGTTTTCCCTTTGTTTTAGACCTAGAAATGCAAGTATGTCTTAGACTCTTAAAGCAGTACTACCTTCTCCCTCCCTTTCCTTTTGTTTATACTGAAAAGTCTTTGTTATTCAGATCTAGCGTTTGAGTCTTATATGCCATCATTCCATTTATGTAATTATTTGCTTTTAAATTTTAGCTGATTTGGATAAAATGATACACTGTGTCATGAAGGAGACTACTACAACATAAAGAGCAATAGAGGAAAATAAGCAACTGGTAGAGAATAAGAATACACAGCAGTTTCTCAAGTATGCTTGTTCTCTGATAAATTGCTTAATTTTCATTTTATAGGTCAAATTTTAAACACTGATCAGTATTTAAAGATATCCCAAAAAATAAAGTGCCTAATTTAGAAGTTTTTCTAACTTTATAGAAAGACTCATTTTATACCCAATTGACAAACCAGTCAGTATATAGTAATTAGTAATCTGTATCAAGTACTGTGAAGTTCAGTGGAGTTGGGAGATTTCAGTTGAATCTTCATTACTGTATTGTGTTAAAATATATGTAAGATTTACCATTTTAGCCATTTTCAAGTGTTCAGTGACATTAAGTATATTCACATTGTTGTGCAACCATCACCACTATCCATCTCCAGAACATTTCATCATCCCAAACAGATTCTCTGTACCCATTAAATACTAATTCCCCATTCCTCCCTCTTCCCAGTCTCTCGTGACCACTATCCTAATTTCTGTGCCTTTGAATTTGACAATTCAAGGTACCTCACATAAGTGGACTGACTCCTATATTTGTCCTTTTGTGTCAAACTTATTTCACGTAACATAATGTTTTTCAGGTTCAGCCACATTATAGGATGTATCAGAGTTGTTTTTTTTTTTTTAAGGCTAAATAATATTCAGTTGTATGTATATACCGTATTTTCTTTATCCATTCATTGGTTAATGGCCATTTGGATTATTTCCACATTTTGACTATTGTGAACAATGCTGCTATTATGTACATTGGTGTACAAGTATCTGTTCGAGTTACTGCTTTCAGTTCTTCAGTATATACCCAGAAATGGAATTGCTGAATCATATGGTAATTCTGTGTTTAATTTTCTGAGGAACTGTCAATACTGTCTTTCTCAGCAACTGCATTATTCCCACCAGCAATGCATAAGGGTGCCAATTTCTCCACATCCTCACCAACAATTTTTATTTTTTGTTTGCTTGTTTGTTTGTTTGTTTGTTTTTTGGCTGTGCCACTTGTGGGATCTTAGTTCCCCGACCAGTGATTGAACCCAGGCCACAGCAGTGGCTGAGTCGTAACCACTGGACCACCAGGGAAGTCCCTTTATTGTTTGTTTTTGATAATAGCCATCCAAGTGGGTGAACTGGTGTCTCATTTTGGTTTTGATTTGCATTTCCCTATGATGCATTTCTCTCTTATGTTGAACATCTTTTCATATGCTTATTCACCATTTGTATCTTATTTGCTGAAGTGTATATTCATGTTTTGACCATTTTTAAATTGTTTTTTGTTGAATTGTAGGAGTTCTTTGTATGTTATGGATGTTAGTCCCTTATCAGATACGTGAGTTGCAAACATTCTTCCATTCTGTGAGTTGCCTTTTTATTCTATTGATAGTATCTTTTGATGCACAAGTTTTTAATTTTGATGAAGTTTAATTTTTCTGTTTTTCTTTTGATGCCTGTGCTTTTAGTCTTGTGTTTTTTAAAGAGACAGAAGAGAGATTATGTACAATGGTCGAAGTCTAGAGAGATGAAAAGTACACTGTCTTGACTACAATAGAAAATGTAATTTCCTGTGTATCGACTGCAGGATGATAAAGCTAGAGTAGATTGGGTCAGGAATTTATGGAGTCTTTAATCCTCTGCTGAGGTGGTTTAGTTTGATTTGAAGACATCTGGTGCCTTTGGGAATGCAGTTACAAAAGGGAATAATAGCTAAACTTTGCTCCAAAGGAAAATTCATGCTGCTATGTAAAGTATACTAGAAAGTGCTATAATGTAATTAGCCTGAAGAAAATCTGTGGTCATGGGAATGATATTACTACCTTCTGAGTAAAGGAAATATGTAGATGTATTTTGCTCTCATGTTCACTATATGTAGTAATGTTTTTCCTTCTGCTTATTTTCCAAATGACCTCTTTTGAGGACAGTTAAGACCTCTGTTTTATCCGTGACCTTTTAAGGATGCGTTCTTTAGTGGCACAAAAAGAGAACTAGAAATTAAAGACACCCAAGAACAAATGGATTTGATTCTGAGTTCTAATTGCAGGTCGTTGTACTCTATTGTGCTCTAGTTTTATAAGCAGTTTCATAGTTCTGAATTAGATTGTCTGTTTCAGAGCATTTCTCTGGAATCAGATACAGACATTTAGATTCCAGATTCATTGTGTCACTAAAATGTAATGACCAAATGTTAATATCCATGTACTTTTGAATTATTAATACTTGTTTATAGTTGAAAAACTATTACTGCAGAGTGTGCTTACAACAGTTCTATCAACATCCTTTTGCTCTCAGATGATTCTAATAATGTAGTGACTGGAAGAAACTTGAAGGGTTTTTTGAAATAGGTTTTAAGGGGTTAGGGAAAAAAAGTTCTTTCAGATCATTATGAAGGGGTGTTATATTCATCAGAACACAACTCAATGAAGATTATCTCAGAATATATACACACAATTAACTATTCACTGGCTGTGACAGCTTTGAACAAATTACTTTGGAAATTTCTGTAGGTTTTTTAAAGTTGAGAATCATTTGATTATGCTCATCAACTTAACTTTCTTGCTAGATTTGATTCATGTGCTTATGCCCAAATGATATGTTAGGTTTTTTTTTCCCCTTATTTTTGCTTATTTTGCCTGTTTTCCTCAAGCAATTTGGTCATCTAAGTTACAGGTGAATGGTTTTCCTCCCCACTAACTTTAAAATATGGTGGTTTATCATTGGTATGTAGATTAAATGTAGAATTTTGCAACTTCTTAATTTGTGTGTTTTAAAAGTACTTTCTATCAAAAGACAAAATCAGAGTATGCAAAAGGAAATCATAATCAAACATCTGTTTACTTTCTTTTAAATTCTTTAATTAATGTTTGCAAATGTACTGCATGATAGCACATTTTAGTTTCTTAGAACTTTTACATTGATTAAACTATCATTTTTTTCAAGAAATATTAAAATCTTTAAAAGGTACTTGATTATAACTATGAAAAATGTTTTTGTTGGTAGGGTCAAAATCAAATTACATCACTACTATTTAACAGTTTATATGTGTTCTTAAAATACCTTAAGAGAATACCTCCATTTTGTAAAAATTAGAGTATCAAACAGTATAAAACATGAAATTAGAAGCCAGAACCTAACCATCTGAATAATTTATAATCTAGTTTAATGTGCTGGGCCACATTACATTTCAGTATAAGCTGATGTTTTAAGAATGTTTATAATGAATTGGGGGGACATAGGCTATATCAAAGGCTTTGAATCAAAATGTATAGAAAATATATCAATTGGAGAAATAGTTTTATCTTTAGAGGAGATTATTGGCATTAATGTTTTAGGAATATTCTCAAGCATTAGGAAGACTGGAAACCAATATGTCTTCTAGATTACTGATGTGATGTATACAGGTAGGAAAGTGTTCTCCACTACCTTATTTTTGAGCAATTATGCCTTAGTTCTTAGGCATTACAAGAATTTATGGATTTTTTCCCATAAAGTAATAAGATTAATACCTACATACATATGCATTCATAGATGCAGTCCTTCTTCCAGTGATTTACAGAGCAGTTGCTATTTATGCAAAGCACTGGTAGAGTTATGGGAGATAGATGTGACCCTGTGACTGGGTCAAGGAAATTGTAGTTAGGGACTTGGGACGTGGACTCAAATTAAGGTACAGAAAGTAAAAGTAGTGAAAACCAAAAGAAAAATTGAGATAAAATGTTCAGGAGTTAAAATGAGAGGTTATTAGTAGGTGCTAATTAGCATACAAAGAAGCATGATATTGACTTGATTAATGAGGCCGGGAAATATATTCTTCATTTATAAAATTACAGCTGCTGGGGAGCATCAAAGTTATAAATTAATCACTAGGTAGGCTAGCTAATGTTAACTTGGTTCTCTGCCACTAAAGAATTGCATTTTCTTTAATATCAACGTGTCTGGTTTTCTTATAATAGAATTTATTGAATGTAAGCAACCTTAACAATAATGGTTTATATTAGAATAGCCAGTATTGAAATGTAATTTAATATTAAAGTTTTCTTATAACCCTTTTGTTAATTACTTATTTAACTTGCCACTAAGTTTACCATGTTTTTACTATAAATTATTTTTTTACTTTAAGTAAATATCAGGATACCCATTACCTCAAACAGTACAGGTAGAATTTCCTTCTCAGACGCTGGTTAATTGTCTGTGTTGATTTTTGTAAATGTATATAGCAATAGTTTGTATCATAGCAGAGCTTCAGAAAACTGGGATATTTAAGGATTGTTCTTTTCCCCTTTGGTTATTTTCTTTCTTTCTTTTTTAAATATTTATTTATTTATTTATTTGGTTGCACCGGGTCTTAGTTGTGGCAGACGGACTCCTTAGTTGTGGCTCCATGGCTCCTTAGTTGCAGCTTGCCAGCTCCTTAGTTGTGGCATGCAAACTCTTAGCTGCAGCATGCATGCGGTATCTAGTTCCCTGACCAGGGATCAAACCCGGGCCCCCTGCATGGGGAGCGTGGAGTCTTATCCAACTGCGCCACCAGGGAAGTACCTGGTTATTTTCTTTGGAGATTATTTTAAGCATTAAAATAACTATTATTGCCAGAGTCCCTCCTTTTTTTATTAAAAAAACAACTTTCAGCTATGCATAAAGAAAATTGTTTTTAAAAAACTAGAAATTAGGTATTATAGCTATTTTAAGAAAAGCATATTTTTCATTGGCTTCCAGTATTATCATGTTATGTGTTGAAGTTGCCAAATACTAAAGGTGCTTTAGGTCATACTTAGCTACTTTATGACTGAAGTGTAATTTTTTTAAAAACTTGGTTAAATCATTAAAATTAACAAATATATAAGTGAACATGAAACAAAATTCAATAGATAAAAATAGGGTAACACAAAAAAGTAAGCCTCCTTGCTTTGTCCTCTAGCCCTGCAGCTCTCCCCAATGGTAACTATTTTTTTCACCTTGTGCCTCCTGGAAATTACCTGTACATGTAGAAGCATGCATATGTTGTATACTTATTGTTGTTTACATAAGGTATAGCATTCTGTATACACAGTGTTGTGCTTCTTGCACTGAATGGTGTATTTTGGAAATCGTTATATATAAGTACAAAAATACCACAGTATTTAATTATGTGGATGCCCCTTAACTTCTGATGAACATTTATATTTTTACTTTGCTTTATATACAATACTGCCATGTATTGTTGAACAAACACTGCTTTTGTTTTATCCTGTTTAAGATATTGTGTTAGGAAGTTTTTACTTAAATGATGTAGGTGCACTTTTTACATTTTAAAAATTTAAATAGTAGTATGTGCTTATTGAAACACTTTTATAAGAAAAGTGGGCACTTTTCCTTTTCATAAATTGGATTTCTGTATTTCAGGTTTAAAAGGTGACATAGCTATAATGGCTTTAATGTTTCACTTTTGAGGGCTCAAGTGTAAAAGATCTGCCAGTATATAAAAATTCTCTGACTTCTTCAAATTTTATAATCAGAAAATGCTATTTTTAAAAAAGAAGAAAGTCAGTACCTTTCTAAAGGTACTTTGGTAGCTTTTTGGTTTTTAATTTCCTTTGAGTACCACCATTTCCTCAGTGTGGAGTTTTCATTTGCTTACCTTTATTAAAATGGAAAATGACAAGCTCAGATCATTGCAAAACACTCGACCATGACACCAAGCAACAGGAAAATTATTTCAAAGAATATCAAAGTTTTCTTTGATTTTTAAGGAGGTAGATCAACTTAATTCATCCTATTATGTGATCTTTCTTTCTGACTTTAAGAAAATGTCCTTTGATTTCACACCTCACTTTTCAGATCAGATATTGCTCTTGTACCTATAAACTTTTGGTTCTTAAGTGATTTTCTTGGGCACCAAATATTTTGGGGGGTATAGCCTAATTAGTTTCAAAGTGCTAATGATATTTCATGTTAATCAGATAGAAGAAACACTGATATTAGTGGTTTGCAGTCTCCCTCTCTTCCCCTGTTCCCTGAGATTCACAGTAAATTCTAAGCTGATGTACCAGAGAGGCTCATAAAGTCTAGGTCCTCAGTCTGTAGTGTTCACCATCCCTCTGTTGCTCTTTCAGCTGCTTGGTGCTACTGAGTTCTGATCCCTGCTGTTTCTGCATAGGTTTTCAGGCACACTCAGAAATTGTCAAGTGAAATTACAGACTTCATAGCCCATGGTTATCCGCATTCTAAGGGTTCAGGGATCCTTTCCCAGATTCTCTTGCTTTTTCAGCCATTGTTTTTGTTTTTTACAGTAGATACTTAGATCCAGGTTTTATTGGTCCAGAGCACATTAGATACACAGGCAGTCTGACTGGCATTTAGAGTGTTTGGAATAGATGTGAAGCAGCACGATGTAGAGTTAATTGCATCTGGGTTTGAATTGTGGCCTGGCCACTTTCTTAGATGTGTGACATTAGGAAGCCACTCAGCCATTTTGAACATCAGTTTCCTCATCTGATAAATGGGAGTAACACTATAGATTTTATGAGCATTGACTAATAATATACATGGAGTACTTTGTTTACAGCTTGGCATATTAAAGGTGTTTATTAACTTCTGTCATTTTGTTTTTCATAATATTTTTGTTCATCTGTCAGTAGTGTGGGTATTGGTATTTATACTCCAGTCCTTTGGATTCCAGTTTTTATGTCTTCTTGCCTTTTAAGAATTTTATTTGTGATTCTCTTTAGATGGTATTGCTCAGCATATGTTTATTGAGTGTGTGCCAGGCCCTCTGCTAAGTATGTAGAGATAAAATAGACATGGTTTGTTCTGAGCAGTAAAGAGTTCATGGTCTACTCCCAGTAGACGAAGTAAATAATGTGTGTGTATGAGTAAGTAATGTTCTCTCCTCAACCTGTTAATGTTGGAGTGTGCCAAGGCCCAGGTCTGCCCCGTCTACACTTGGTTCCCTTAGTGTCCTCCTCCAGTGTTGTTGCTTGAGATACCATCTGTATGCTAAAAACTCAAATCTCCAGCCAAAACCCTCTACCTTGAACTCCAGATGTGTATATCCAACTATCTACCTAACATGTCCACTTTGATATCTAATAAGCATCTCAAACTTGCTATGTCAGACCAAACTTGAGGTCTTCTCCCACCCCCTGCCCACTTGCTCCTGTCTCAGTCTTCCCCTTCGTCTTCCCTCCTTTCAGTGGATCTGGCCCAAACCTTGACTGTAATGTGATTCTTCTTTTTCTCTCATAACCCACACCCGCTCCAACCACAAACCTGTTGGCCCAACATTCAAAATATATAATATATTCAAAAAATGACCATTTCATACATCCTCCACAGCTGTCACCCTGTTCCACACACCAGGATTGCTTGTATTATTGCTAGAGCCTTCTGATGGATTTTCTGGATTCCTCTCTTGATATTCTACAGTCTATGAAGACAGTAGCCTTAAAAAGGTAAGTCAGATCCTGTCATGCTCAAAAATTCTCCAGACCTTTTCCATCTCAGTAAAAGCTATATCCTTCTCAGTGGTCATTCAGAGCCCAAGATCATCTGATTCCTTGTCACTCTCAGACCTCATCTGCTGATTTCCGCTTTTCTCACTGAATTGAGGTCAACTGGCTTCCTTGTTATTCTCTAAACTAGCCAGTGTTCCTGTTACGTCATCCTGGAATGCCTTTTCTCCCCAGGTATTTTTATGATGCACTTCCTTGCCACTTCCAGGATTTTGCTTAAATGTCACCTCAATGTGGCCTTCCCTTACTACCCTATTTAAAATTACACTTTCCCCAGTATTCCCTACCCATGTCTCTTAATTATTTTTCTTTATAGCACTTACTATCCAACACACTATATATATTTTTAATATTTTAATATATATATTTTAATATTTTTTTACCTATTTGTATTGTTTATTATCTGTCTTTTCCCACTGGAATGTAAGCTTCATGAGGGCAGGAATTTTGCTGTTTTGTGCAATGAAATGTGCTCAGTGCCTCGAGCAATGCCTGATGCATGATAGATCTCAAAATTTTTTGTTAAATGAATAAGTGGGTGAATTCTGGAAGCTCAGAGGAAGGCATCTAGTCTTGGTGGAAGGCTTCCTGGAGGAGATGACTCCTAAGCCAAGCCTTTAAGAATGAGTTATTCTTAATGGTGGGAGGGCGTGAGGGGCAAAGATAGGAGGGCTATCCAGATAGTGGGAGCTATGTATGTAAATACCTTCAGGCACAAAAAGACTTGGAGCGTGCTGGAACTACCTGTTTGTACTGAGAAAGTATAAACTTTGAGATTCAGAAGGTGGTGCTATGAAACACTGGGGAATCATGAGGGGAAGCAGGTGTGGATGTGCCTGTGATGCTTTTTTGGACAAGTTTGGAATGCTGATGGAACGTCATAAGAGTTCCCAAGGAGAAAGTGTAAGGAAAGAACAGCTAGTACAGAGCCCTGGTGAGCACCAACATTTAAGGGCTGGCCAAAGCAAGAAGAGTACGTTCAGGAGAGAGCTGCAGAAACACAACAGGGCAGAGTTAAACGTCCTGGGTGACCACCAAAGCCATAGGAAACAGGTCTGTTACAATGTTTCAATGTACACTGGCTTTGGCAGTAAGAAAATCATTGAAGAGAGCAATTCCTTTGGAGTTAACACTAGTTTTTTGCTTAGCTTAACTGTATAGTATCTTCTGGGAAGTGTTTTCCACAAACACAGAACAGGAAAGTGCTCTTTCTCGTAGTGTCCTCCGTCAGCTCCAGATGTCTGAAGCTGACACTGGCATGAACCCCACCCCACAGCCCTGCTCCAGTCCATGAAATTGTACCTAGTAAGTGAAAATCTGTATGCATGTTTACCTTTTAGGGGTGCACCATGTAGCATTTGAATGATTTAATCCATTCAAATAATTTCATTCACTAAGCACTTGTTAAGTACTTGAAGTTAGGTCCTGAGGATTCATAAATAATTTTTAAAAACTTTCATAGTCTAGAGGAAGAAACGAAGAGTTAAGATATAGTGTGACAGACAAGTAGACAAGAGATACATACAAAGATCTGGGGAACAGCAGACCCCTTGCTAACATCTCCAAGGATGTAGAGGTTATTGCAATTGTCAGCATTTATCTCAGGAACACGTACAATTTTCCCCCAGCTTCCCTTTAGGGCTGAGGGAACATCTCAGTGGATGTCCAATGGTGGTCTCAATGCTGGTTTGCACAGGGGTTCCAGGAAAAAAATCATACCTTAGGAGTCATTTCCAGTGCTAGAACCAGGGGTGTCAGCTATGTAAGCAGAGGCTGATGGAAGTCTGGGCCTAAAGCCAGCTCTAGAGTTGAGCAGGGTATAGTAGGACTGCCTTGGGCTGTGGGTTAGGAAAGTCCACTTATAACTTGGGCTACTTCTAGGTACCTCAGGATAGGTAAAAATGGGTTTTGTGTATGTTCTGGAGCTACTAAGGAAATTTTGGTAGGAGGAGTCCTTGCATTTATTCATACAAATATTTTAGTGCCTAGTACCTTCCAGGTACTGTGTACCTACTAATCATTAAGAATATAATAGTGAAGAAGACTAGATCCTTATTAATGGACTTACTTTCTATGGTAAGTCATGAAACACATGCAGAATAATTTAAAAGTTGTGAATCGTATTAGATTGAATCATGTAAAATTGCTAATATTCAACCATCTTTGACCTATAAAAGCAGCAAATTTGTATCAATGCTGTGAAAGAAACAAGGGACTGAGCTGGGGAAAATAGGATGATAATCGGGGATAGGAAGGTCGGAAAAAGTCTCTGTGAGGAACTGGCATATAAGTTGCCACCTGAAAAAAGAGAAGCCTAGCTTTTTAAATTTAAATCAAGATGGCAAATGCAAATGCCCAGAAGGATCAAATGAGCACACTGGGCCTGGTGGGGGAATCTTCCCGCCGGGTCTAAAGAGGGCGGCAGCTCCTCAAAGCAGTGCTATTTTGATTTTCCAAGATAAGCCAGCAAACAGCTTTTTTAAAAAAGCATCCAAAGAATAATGCTTTAAATATTTAAGTAGAAATGTAATTTTATGTGAAATCTCTCAAATTTTACACGTCAGCTATTTAAAAAATTTTAGATAATGTTTTGCAAGCCAAACAATATATCTGCTCTCTTGGAAGTGGCCCACTAGACACCAGTTTACAAGATTTGCTTTAAAGCATTCCAGGTAGAGAGAACAGCATATGCAAAGACCTTGAGGCAAGAAAGGGCTTACTGGTTCAAGGAACTGGAAGGAGGGCAGTATGTCCAGAGCTAAGTGAGCCCAGGGGAGAGTTGTTTGTGAGATGAAGTTGGAAAGGAGCCAAATCTCAAGGAGCTCACACAAGCATAGTGGCAGAAGTGGAGGGACAGACATAAAAATTTAGTGTGTACCAGATAAGCGTGCACCTTGGGACCTCACCTGTGCCTGGAGGAAGGGACACACTTTCCTAATCTGTACAAAGATGTCATAAATGCTGCAGGTGTCCTTGGAGGTAGGTGCACTATCCCATTTTAGAGTTCAGTAACCTGCCCAAAGGCCACCAGAGTGGCAGAGTCTGCATTTGGGTTTGGGTTTCTTTGAATTGAAATCTTCCCCCCACCCGTTTTCAGAAACTACAAAACGCCAACTTTGCGATTGAGACATGTTTACATGACGGTGCCCTTCAGAGGATTTTCTTGTCTGCATAACTTAAAGTGAATGTATTCATTAGTTTAGAGGCCAAAGAAGAATGCTCTAAATGTTATGTTGAATACAGAGTAACAGTGACCTGGAGATCAAACCCCATCAAATTGGGGACCAGACTTATTCCACTGTTTGGTGTGGGCTAGTAACGCCAACCTGTGAAGAGTTTAGTGCTCTCATTTTCAAGAAAAGGTGGGTATAGCTTAAAGATTTGAAGTTGAAATATACAATTTATACCTGTGGGGGTGAGAAAGCATCCTTTTCTTTTTACTGAGTGTTAAAGCCCTCGAAATCAAATGAAGGGTCTGTGCTCAAGGGATCTTAGAAATCTAGAAAAAAATGCAATTTGAGAAGTGAAGATGGATATGTATAGAAATAGGCTGTTTGAGCTAGTTAATAGATGTTAAATAAAATATTTCAGAAATTTGGTGAGCAGGACTTCAGTGATAAGAACTGAACTTGGTCTAGAAAAAATTCAAGAGGTTGAGGATCAGATTGCCTGGAGAGTTTCAGCCTGGGACAGAGCCAGGGAGGAAGGTGGCCACAGCTTGAGGCCTGAGAAATAAGTCACAGTGCAGCCTTGAGACAGGCTCACAGTTTAAGTGAAACACCTGAGGAAATGCCTGTGGAGGAGATTGCTAAACTAGTTTACAGAACTAAACGTGATGGAGTATTTCATTAAAATTCACCAGTCATTTTTTTGGTCACATTACAATATTGAAGACAGAGAGAAAGTAGCATAATTAACAACTTTGTCCAGATGCTCTGTGTGGGTTATTTGATTTACCTTGTAGATAAAAATGGTTCTGCTTTGACTTTCCTAAGAATTCTTTTAAACTATTAGATTTTTGCCTGTGGAATTAAAAGGAAAATTGTACATTTAAGAGGAAATCACTATGATTATATTTTGCTTCAAGGTTAGTAGATTGTAATTACTGAATAAAGTAGGAGTTGGCAAACTTTTTCTCTAAAGGTAGGTCCAGATATTAAATATTTTAAGCTTTGCATGCCAAATAGTTTCTGTCACAAGTACACAGCCCTGCTGTTTTGGCACAAGAGCAGCCATGGGCGTATGTAAGTGAAGGAGCCTGGCCGCCTGCCTTCCAGTAAAACTTCATTCATGGACACTGAAATCCGACTTTCATACAATTTTATTTTATTTTTTATTTTTTCATACAGTTTTATATGTCATAAAATTATCTTCTTTTAATTTTTAAATCATGGTCTTTACAAAAACAGATGGGGAGCTGGATTTGGTCCATGAGCCATAGTTTGCTGACCTCTGAATTAAAGGATTTTAAAAACAGTTACGTTCTTCCAAGGGCCAGCAGTGTGGCTTTCTCAGCTGTCTAGATTGTTTTATTTCATGGTACAGGGGTCTTATTTTGTAGTAATGAAGAGATTTCCCTACACATTTGAGAAACTTCTAGCAGTGGTTCTCAAACTAGCATATATCATTATCACGTGCAGACTTTGTTAAAATGCAGATTGCAGGGCTCCTCCTGAAGTTTCTGATTCAGTAAGTCTACATGGTGCCTAGGAACTTGGATTTTTAACAGGTGAGGCTAATGCTGCTGTTCTGGGACCACACTTTGAGAATCACTTATTTAGAGATGAGGGTGTCAGACACGGTGGGAATAATACAGTTGCTTCTTTTACTCAGTGTCCTTGGAGTAGCTATTGACTTCTCTACCTAGACGATTTGAGACCTTCAAAATTCTAATGGTTCAAAGACCAAAGATAATTGGAACAAAATTTATAACTTCCCTGTCTATTGTAGTATTTTTCCTCCATCAATTTCTGAAAGTTTTAAACATTTACAAACTAGAGATTGTTTTACAACAGTGTCTAGGAGAAATATAAAGAAATCTGTTATTATATATAGTATATATTCTTATGTAGTATTATACATGTAAATATATATATAAGTACTCATGCATCCGTTTTAAAATAGTACATTGCTGGTAACTTAGGCATTCTGTATTCCTTCTCTATCATGTCTCCCTCTTCTTTGATTTTAACTGTTTGTATCCACAATATAATGTCTCCTTTTGCATGCCTGTGAACTTTACCTACTTTACATACATGCGCGCACACACATCCATTTTGATGAATATAGCTGTGGTTCATTCATTTTCGCTGCTGTGAGGGTGTCTGTTTTATGAATGCACTATAATTTATCCACTCCCCTGATAATGGACACTTGGATTGTTTCTAGTATTTTTTATTTTACAAACAATATAGCCTGAAATCTTCTTGAACATATTTCCTAGTAGTGTGAGCAACAGTATCTCTACCTAGAGAGGGGAATTGTTCAGTTACAGGGGCATTTCAACTTTTCTGTGTAACCAGCAACTTGTTTTCCAAAGGAAGGTTATACCCACACTGACTTCAACACACTTGAATATCACTAACTTTTTTAACTTTCTGCCAATTTGATAGGTTTAAAATGTGCTTTTAGTTTGCATTGTCTTGATTACTAATATAGTTCAGAATTTTTCTTAAATTTATGGGCCTTTCATGTCTCCTCTTTGAAGTGACTTCTTTTTTCCTGTTTTCTTTAAAAGTTTCTCCACCTTGTTTTGATAGAAATGTATTAATAGATTAATTTGGAAAAAAATTATATCTGTACAATATTTAAGTATTCCTAGTCATGAATATGTAATATCTCTCCATTTAGTTATGTCTTCCTTAATACTTCTCAGTAAAGTTTAAATTTTTCCATTTAGATCATCTATTTCTTTTGTTAGATTTATTATTAAGCATCTTATTTTTACTCTCTTTTTAGTACTTAATTTTAAAACTATTGGTGGCTGGTATATAAAAATGAAGTTGATTTTTGTTTGCTGACCTTATATTCAAGAACCTTGCTCAATTCTTATTTTTTCTCATAATTTGTGAAGCCTTTTGGGCTTTCTACATAAATAGTCATCTACACTTAATACAGTTCTTTGTCTTCTCAATCCATATAACTTCTTTTCCTTATCTTACTGAGTTGATTTGACTAAAGCTTTCAGTACAATGTTGAACATAAGTGCACCTCATTTCTGATTTAACAAGAATGCTTCTAACGTGTGCCATGACATAAGTTTGCTGTTTTGACAGATGACCTTTATCGGGTTAATGAAACTTCCTTTTATATATATACACCTGTTTTTCTAAGAGTTTTTTTAAAAATCAAAAGGGTGTTTAAAATGTATCAAATGCAAATTCTGTGTATATTGTGATAATATGTGTATGCTTTTTTGTCTGTTAACATATTGAATTAATAGATATTTCTAATATTAAACCAAGTTTCGTTCCTGGGATAACTTGATATGATGTATGTCCTAACCTGTGGTTTGGCACTCCACGAACACTGAGTCACCTGTATTGTGAATATCCTGCCCCTCTGATTTGTATGTGTCTTCCACTCACCGCCCCTCCAACAAGGGTTGCTGTTTTCTAGAGGTATTTTAATTTCATGGCGCCACCTGGTGGCAAACTTTCAACATTTCTGATGATGTCTCTTTGCTACCTTTCTTTTAGGCAACTGCATGTAGTTTCCTCTGTTATCACTGTAACCCCTCATTTAACTTTATTTTCTCTCTTATACCTTAATATTTATTCACTTTACTCCCCCATCCTCCTTCCTCTTGCTCCTCCAAATATTTTTCAGTATACTCATGCCAATCATTCTCTTTTCCGTCCTTTTTCTTCTCTCTCCCCTTTTGTTCCTTTATGGGTACTGCAAATCTACCTCAATTATGGTTAAGAATGATGAGAATAGTGCTGGTTACTAGGGTAAAAGATACAGCAATACATTTTAAAATGACAATTGGTACAATAAAGTGCCACCTCTGCTAACCTTCAAAGGCCTTGAAAATACTTAAAATTCTTTTTAAAGTGTTCTTAAATTCAAGTACTACTTAATCACCTTCTAATTAATTCTGCCCATTTAACATCAAAGTTCACTATTAAGGAAAAATTATAAAACTGCTTTGTTTCAGTGTTCCTTTATCAAAATGTGAGGGTTCTGCTGTATTTTGCTGCAAGACTCAGTTTTTCATTATGCATTAAACTGCTTGGAAACCAAACTGATCATCTATAACATGGTTTCCATAGGAAACAGCCCACCACAGATGCCCTTTTGATGTGTAACACATTTATAAGATAGAGATTACCATTTCCAATTGCTTAACTCTCAAGCATAGAAAATACTGTAAACAATATTCTCCCCAGTCAGAAAACTAACACATGTATAAGCTTCATTGGTTTAGCAATTTCTTTTTGGAGTTAATTGTGACTTTTGTCTTTGGTGTCTCTAAGGGCTATGTCTGAGAATGGCAGGTGAGTCAGCTGAAGCAGACAGAACAGAGAAAGTAGGGCTGAAATTGATCTCTTTAGCCGCTGCAGTGCTAACATGGCTGCAGGGGAGGTGGTTTTGATTGTGTGTTTGTCTTACTCACCCTAGTCTTAGTAGGCAGGTACAGTATATTGAGCCATTGCTTATTCATAGATAGCAAGTGTTGATTTTAAAGTAGGCACCAGGAAGTATTTTGGTACCTAAGTCTGGTTGGTGCCTGAAAGATATTTTAATCAAGAGAGAACCTCAAAATATAAAATCTGATCTTCAGCATTACTCTAATACTTAAAAAGATTTTGATGGCTTTGAGATCTGGTAGTCTTATGAAAATGACTAGTTTGTGCAGAGCTGCTGCAACTATTAGAATTCTAGCATCTTTTCAAAAGGGAGATTTAAAGTTATTCTTATTTGCACATTGTAATAGTAGAGATTCAAAAGTGATTGAAAAAGAAAAGTTAGAGGTTAAAGATTAGGAAGGAGATTACTTTGGCAATTTGGTTACGTAGAAGGCTCTACATAATGCAAGGTGACAAGGGTGCTTCTGGCTTCTGTACTACAGTATTTGGCTTCCTTCTGTGTTCTAAACGCTTTCTAACCTTTTGATGTCTTTTTTAAAAGGTGGGGACCCAAACTGTATGCATTGTTCCAGATGCGTTCTTGCCAAAGCAGTATAAAGCAAATGTAACAGTTAGGAAGAAGGCTCCCTCCCTCACTGGGTAAGTACAGCTGGCAGCCTTGACCAGGGCTAGCCCACCTTCCCATTAGACCTGCCATACCCTCTCCACTGCAAAAATGCTGGCGGGACCCCGTAAAACCTGAATCTGTTAATCCACAGCCCAGAGCCTTTCATCTAGTGAAATGCCAGTCAAAAGAGCTGACCCAAAGCCAGCCCTACCATTACAGCACCTAATCCCACCCCGTCCAGATTTTTTTTCAGTTGTTTGCATCTCTTTGGCTCTTTGCCAATCAAGAACACTGAGGTCAGATAGAGTTTATTAAAATGAAATTTTACCTATAATCTTGGTGAGCTGATTAGACACGCTACTTTAGACTGTTTGCTTACCTTTGTGAAAGAACCCCCTTGATGTAGAGTATTATAGTGCAAGCTCACACATATGACACTTGTGTGCTGCTAGAAGGTTTTTTTTTTCTTATTTAAAAAAATGTTCAGATCTACTTAAAAATGAAGTGCCATACCTATATATTAAGTAGAAAAAATCCAGAATTGGTTCGTAAGCCAGGTTAGTATTATGCATTGATCTCAATTTGGAAATATTTAAAAATCGTTGATCAACGTGATTATCATGATAAGAGGTTGTTTCAAAGTTCTTTAATTGATTTTTTGACCCGTCCCATTTCTAAATAAAACTACAGCCATGTGGTTTATCTTGTAGATCTTGAGTGGTACATTTGAGTTCCCCCAACTTGCTGATTAAACCTCCCACAATTCTATAAACCAATCTCTAGCTATATGGGAATATATTTTAGATAACACTTTAAAATGTGGAATAACTCTGTTATAACAGTATTATTTTTTAGGTTCTTTTCATGTGACGTAGAAAAATGGTGATATATGTTCACTTAGGCTGGGGAACTTTTAGAAATGATTTGCTTCTTTGGCCTTGACTTTATTTCTGTATTTCTTTATTTTCTAATCCCAAACTTCCAATACTTCCCTGCCCAACCCCCTCGCCCTTGGCAACCACAAGTCTGTTCTCTATGTCTGTGAGTCTGTTTCTGTTTTGTAGATAGGTTCATTCGTATCATATTTTAGATTCCACATATAAATGGTGTCATATGGTATTTGTCTTTCTCTGTCTGACTTGACTTCACTTAGTATGATAATCTCTAGGTCCATCCATGTTGCTGCAAATGGCATTATTGCATTCCTTTTAATGACCTTGACTTTTGGATTGCTGTGAAACGAGTTTAAGGTCATGCAAGAATCTCTGACATTCCATGACATCACCAAAATATTTTCATTGTTTCAAAATCCACTTGAAGTCCTTGTGACACATCCATCATTGTTTGCTTTCACTCGTTTTGAAAGGGGTGTTTGTGACTCCATAGAATCCAGTTAATCTTATTCTTGATATTTGAGCTAAAATCCTTGGTTAAAACATGTTCTTAATGATCCATAGATTGCCACAAACAATACTGTTCTTAGCTATTCATCTTTAAATCATTTCTTCCAGTGCAGGCATTTATGTAACTCTTTCTATTTTGTTTGCTGATTGGTAAGATCCTTCCAACTGAAATTTGCCTGATGTTTTGCAATTTTTCCTCATTGATTTTCACCCTTTAGTGTTTTTGCTTTTTAGAGCAAATCCTTTGAGTGAGTTTGACTCTGTTGTTGCCATCAGAAGTAGGAAAAGAAAGTTTCTGCATGACTCACCAGAAAAGTCAAGATCAAATGACAGAGGTTTTGAATTGTCCAAAGATGAATTTATTAAAGGATCAAGGGAGTTGGCAGTCGCTGCATCCTCCAGCTTGAAAAGTCACATAGTTGACAGCCTCAGAAGAACAGCTGGGCCCCCCCTCCTTAGTTGATTGTAGTGTTATTGACCCAAGAAAAAAGACAGGAACTTTTGACAGTTTTCCGGTCCTACTCCCACTGTCCTGAGGGTTTCTCCATCAGAATCCTCACCCTCTTGCTTGTGATTGGGCAGGCCCGTGGGATTATGGTGGCGAGGAATTACAAGGATAGCCATGGACGAACTGCAGCTGGCTGGTTTCTTCAGGGATAGAATACCCTACAGCCTCGGGTGTCAGGCTGTATCCAAATCATGAATCAACCCCAAAGGCCTCTGGTTGTCTGGTGCATCCAGACCCACAGGCTTCTTGCTCTCAACCTTCAGGCCTTGTCATTTCTCTGAGGTGCTAGGCTGATTTTAGCTTAGGAGGCTGAGTTAGACCTGATCTGATGACCTTCTTTCCTACACCCTGGGGTCGGGGGGTTGAGGGGGAAGTAGCCTGAGGTGGGTAAGACAGAGCTGGTGTAAATAAGGTGACCAATCCCTTGGGGACACCTGCTTCACAGGCTGCTTACTTCTCTTGTGATTCACGTCACAAAGGCTTATAAGACTGTGACATGAAGGGGAGTATGTTTATACCATGATCTCATATCCACATCATGATTCTGGATCTGAACATTGCAATATCTACCATGTTAGATTCCTTTTGAGACCAAAAATAGTTTTAGCAAGGCTGAGGTCAGAGTGTAGAGCCTGTGGAACCACCTTTGTTTTGGTGCAATTTGTACGTCATCGTGTTTCCTTGGTGACATTCCATCCCCCTTCATAATTCAGTAGTAAACTCTTGTCTTGGCTACATGTTACTGGAAAGGTGATCAGGGTCGTGCCCTTTTCAACCCTATCATGGTAATATTTAAAAGTTCAGTTTTCTTCTTTCTTGCCTAACTTTCCTGTTCACTTTCTGTGTCTTCACACAGGTCCCTGGCATCTGACGCACATGGCGAGCTTTAGGATAAGGTCGTACTAAGACATGCCTGATGTTCTGAATGTCTGTATCCCCCAAAGTCCATAATCTCAGCTGAAACCCGATGGATGAATGTTCCCTCAATCAGGGCTCTTGTTGGTGGTTCTTTCCACACCTCGGTCGACTGTTGGTTTTCCCTTTCTTGCTATTCTGTCTCTCTCCTCACCTCTCTCGATTGCCTTTCCTAGGGACAGACCTTAGAGAGACGGGCCAGGACGTGGGAACTCGGCACTGCACCTGGCAGTCCTCAGCCAGCATCCTCTGCATCCTGTCTTCAAGGTACCATCCCCGCAACAGATGCCTGAAGGCCCAGGCTTCTGAGAACCCACTTGTTTTCTGCATGACTAGCTTGTAAAGAGGGATATGCGGAGAACTTTCCACTTAAAAAAAATGTATGTGACTTATTTTGGGCTTCGAACTGAGAGCAAAATCAGTGGTATGCAGCTCTGTTTCCTGGAACACATCTGTGGCATCTGGAGAAATTGTTGCAATACTCCCTTTCCTGTCTGGGCTGTTTGTATAACTGTATATATAAATGTAGCAATAAATATATTCTAACATCAGCCTGGGGCATTTAGTTTCCGCTTGATTCTGCACACCGATGGTAGGCAGTGAATATCACATTCTCGAGGAATTGCCCTACTGACCAGCGGGCTTGCCTGCCCCTTCTCAGTTTCTCATCTTCTCTGATTTCACAAAGTGTTAGCTTGGAATTGGCCAGTGTTTGGAGAAAGAAGGTTGAGGGGTGCGGTGGCAGAGCTGGGACATGAAGCCACATTATTAATTCACTAGGTTGCACTATTCCTGACGCTCCGAGGTGGCTTGAATGTCTGAGGACTGAAGCTTAGAGGATTGGGTGACAATTTGCAACAGGAGTCAGCTATTTTATAGTCACTCTTAAATCCTTCAGGAATGTATTGTGCTTGGATTATATGACAGGTACTCACCTGCCAGTCACAAAGTTACCCCTTAAAGATTTTCGGAAAAACCACACAAAATATGCCAACATGATATTGAATTTTCCATCTGTCCCTGAT
Organism: Delphinus delphis; assembly: GCF_949987515.2. Taxonomy (NCBI): domain Eukaryota; kingdom Metazoa; phylum Chordata; class Mammalia; order Artiodactyla; family Delphinidae; genus Delphinus; species Delphinus delphis. Next base: position 23,948,217 of record NC_082690.1, read on the forward strand.
GTCTTTCGAGGGCACTAAGTAAGTCTGGTTGTTTTAGAAACAGTGCCCTTCTAAAGTGGACACATAAGCAAATAAACTTTTTAAATGCTGTTTGTCTACTATCAAGAAATATTTGTTCCCAAACTGCTCTCATAATTTATTTGAAATCTTTGCTTATCAGGCATTTTTATAACTTAAAAGATAACCAGGGCTTCCCTGGTGGCGCAGTGGTTGAGAGTCCGCCTCCCGATGCAGCGGACACGGGTTCGTGCCCCGGTCCGGGAAGATCCCACATGCTGCAGAGCGGCTGGGCCCGTGAGCCATGGCCGCTGAGCCTGCGCATCTGGAGCCTGTGCTCCGCAACGGGAGAGGCCACAACAGTGAGAGGCCCGTGTACCACAAAAAAAAAAAAAAAAAAAAAGATAACCACACAACTTCGTGTGATTCTTATCAAATTGCTGTTTGCCAGGCCTCTCCTCGATTATAAGCGGCAGGTGGTGTAGAACCATTCAGCCCTAAGGCCTGGGGATGCAGTGGAGCCAGAAGCTGGTGTCCTGTGGCCAAGGTTCACAGGCAGCACCCGAAAGACTGCGTGTTATGTATTACTACAGACTGGAAGTGCTTGAGGAAATCATCTGGTTGGGGTCCTTGAACCACTGGTCAGGTAACTGAACAATCATGCCAGGTGTGTTCTTTCACCTTTTAGCAGATCCATCAGAGAACCTGAGGCTCAAGGTCAACAGGTAAAGAAGGCACAGCGTGGGCTGCTGCCGCCACAGCAAATTCCCATGTGCTACCACCGTACAGACCTCTTCCACACACAGACTGGTCTGGCCCGGACTGGTAATACAGGGGGAAACTATTAAAAAAGAGACAGGACATGGGCTTCCCTGGTGGCGCAGTGGTTGAGAGTCCGCCTGCCGATGCAGGGGACGCGGGTTCGTGCCCCGGTCCGGGAAGATCCCACATGCCATGGAGCGGCTGGGCCCATGAGCCATGGCCGCTGAGCCTGCGCGTCCGGAGCCTGTGCTCCGCAACGGGAGAGGCCACAGCAGTGAGAAGACCGCGTCCCACACACACACACAAAAAGGACAGATTATCAGTTGCTTCTGGTTATAGTGCGATTATATAAACATAATTATAGATAATGCCGTATAACCAGCAGTTCATAAGCTTGTTCATGGAGCTGTGGAGGGTTGAGGGTTTTCAGCCAGTGGGTGTCAAGCCTGGGCATGGGTCGTGACTGAGACCCTGGATAGGTCACTTTAATGCCCTGGGCCTTTGACGCGTCTGCCGGAAAATGAGGTGTTTGGACTAAATGATTTCTAAGATCCTTTCTGTTCTTTGAGTCTCCTCCTTTGGAAAGGGAAGGGAGTTAGCCTACTTTCAATGCTAAAGAGGAAGGTCATGGGATGGCATAGATGGGCAGCTGAGAGGCAGAGGGGAGTTATGAAGATCGCTTATTTTCAGGTAACAAGAAATGCATGAAGATAACGACAAGTTAAAGCACCATTTTCGTCGCACCCCTTCTGAGGAAACATGTTTAGCTATCACTTCCCATGGGAGAGGAAACTGGCTGGATTTCTTCCTGGGCTCTCTTTTGCGCTGGGCAGAAAGGCTGCTGTCTACACTGCGTGCTGGGACGGACAGGTGGGGACTTGAAGCCTCAGAACCAGAAGCCACTTTTCTTCAGGAGCTGCTCACACCCACCAGGCCCTTGTGAACTGCTGGACTTCAGTCCTGGTCAAGCGAAGCTGACAGGGGTGTAGCCACCCAAAGGGAGAAAAGCTGATCTCTTCCAGTCATGAATAATCCACATCCACTCTTAGGAGCGCATTGGTGGGCAGACACTACTCTTTAGCACAACACTCCCGTCCTCTTGGCCCCCTCGGCCCCCTCCTTCCTTTCCAGGCAGGTGGGATGGATTGCTTGAGCAGTGAGTTTGGAGAGGAGCCGTGTACCCAGTCCTGTTCTCTGTCCACAGGAAGCACACATGACTGTCAGCTCCTCCATGCCCTAGTTCTGCTGAGGCAGGCCCAGGCTCCCACAGGAGAGGGGTGGCTGTCTCATTTGGGATTCGATATTAGGGAGTCCAGTTGCCTTAGGCATAAGCCTAGATTCCCAGCATTAGCTTCATCAATGATAAAGGTGATCTTGTGGGCTTCACCTGCTCATTCTTTTGCTTTAATTCTGAATTGATTTCACCCAGTGCTTTTTACTTTAAACTTTATGAGCGTGATTATCGTCCGGAGGCTTTGTGAAACCACAGATGCTGGCCCCACCCCCAGTGTCTGATTCTCAGGTCAGGGGTGGCGTCCAAAGACGTGCACCTCTCCCAAGTACACAGGTGAGGCTGCTGGACCGGGGACCACACTTACAGACCTAGGGGGCGCCAGAATGGGAGAAGGAGTTCTGTTTACTGGTCCTGTTAAACCCTAGAACTGAATGTTCTCAAGGCTATCTGGGTCAGCCGGGCGCCCTTCACTCAACTGGGGCCAGCAAACACTCTTGGGTCTGTATGAGTAATTCTCGCAAATCAGTGTCGTCTTCTAGCCCACAGCCTTGGGCAGGAACAAATGGTTATGGATTATATTCATTTCTGTTCTAAGTAAAACACAAGATGATTCAATGCCAGCCATAAATCAGCCCTGAAATGCGGATTTAAAAACAGAATCCAAGATGTGTGTGTGGTTCTCCTTTGATAAAACCTTGCAGAGTGCCGTGCACAAATCAGCATTTAACTGGGACTTCTTGTTAATGCTGAAGCTACTGCATTGAAAAAACTTTTCATTGAAATATAAAGTAAAAACATTTGCAGTTTAGTGGACAGTGTGAAGAATCTTCACAAAGTGAATGCATTAGTGGAATCAGCACAAGACCAGAAAGAGAACATTTCTTCCCTCCAGAGACCCTTGTGCTTCTCTGTTACTAGATGCTCCTCCAAGGGTAAGTGCTGTCTTGAATTCTAACAGGAGAGCTAGGTTTTACTACTATGTTCTTTATATAAACGCAGTCATTCTGCTCATACTCTTCAGTGAATGGTTTCTTTTACTCAACAGACTCATGGATTCTTAAAAATCACATGCGTCCAGTGTGCCTTGTTGCTTACCTCTCGGCACTTCACTCTGGCCCCTCTGGCCACTGTTATGGGGCTGTGCCCTGCTCACCACCGTGCATTCCTGGCCCGCCCTCACCTGTCACAGCTGGGCTTCTCACCCCCAGGTCTTCCCGCAGGCTCTTGTCCCCGTTTCCATTAGTCAGAATGGACGGGGCTCAAGCCTGGTCCCCTACAACGCCCAGGCCTCTGAGGCTCGTCCCTTGCTCTGTGTGCATCTGGGGCCACGTTGCTCCCCGCGTCTCTGCAGGCACCTGGTTTTCCCTGCACCGTGCAGAACACATGGTTTCTTAGGCACTGTCGCAGGCGGGTAGAGACTGGGGACCCCCATGTGGGCTTCCCACCACCTGCCCCGGTGTGACACGTGTCTCTTCTGTTCGTATTTCACTGGTCAGAAATAGTCACATGGCCCCTCTTAGCTCCAGGGGGCCTGGGAAAAGTAGGGGAGCCCAGGGAATATTTGGTGAGCATCACTATCTCTGCTACGCTGTTCGGTTGGACTTTTCCAGGCCAGAGTCTGTCCTCCTTTGCCCTCGGGCACTCACCACGCTCCCTCTCCTCTGCATTATCCTACAATATTTATATTCTCTACACCACTGGTTCTCAACCAGGGCGATTTGCCTCTCAGGGGACATTTGATAATGCTTGGAGACTTTTTTGTTAGGATCTGCGGATGTGTATGAGATACTGGCATCTAGCAGGGAGGGACCAGGGATGCTGGTAAACATCCTACAGTGTGGTCCCTCAAAGAATCACCCAGCCCCAGGAGTGCCAGACCCCCCCTGCTGAGAGCCCCACTGTCCCTGCTGCTGCTTCCCTTGTGCACGGATCTTGCGTTACTCCCAGCAGATCACGACGGCGTGGGAAGACAGCCAGGCTGGACTGTGGCCTGTGGCCTGTCCCTTCGAGGGGGCCACTAAAAGAAATGAAGTAGGTGACCAGGGTATGGAGTGGTGGTGGAGAAAGAAGGGGACAGGAACAGTTTACCCAACCTCCTCCTCAAGGACAGCAGGTCTGGGTGGAGCCCCTCACCTGCAGACCCTCACTGCACACAGGGCAACACTGACCTCAGGGGCCCCTGAGAGGAGCCGGGGCCCTGGAACGTGAACACACAGACCTCTTGCACCCTGAACCTCTCGCATCTCTTTGGCACCACCTTTTTCCGGTGTGGTGGCTGGACCAAGGAGCCCATGTTAGCAAGTGTGAGTCATTACTCTTCCTGTCCTCACAGGGGACTGGCCTCTGTGGCCTGAAGTGAGACTCATTCTAATTCCAACTCTGCCATCTTCTGCTGTGTGAGTTTGGGTAACTCGTTTAACCTCTCTGGGCTTTACTTTATATAAACAATAGAAAGTACTTTTTTTTTGGCTGTGTTGGGTCTTTGTTGCTGCATGTGGGCTCTCTCTAGTTGTGGTGAGTGGGGGCTACTCTTCGTTGCGGTGCACGGGCTTCTCATTGTCGTGGCTTCTCATTGTCGTGGCTTCTCTCTTGTTGCAGAGCATGGGCTCTAGGCGTGCAGGCTTCAGTAGTTGCAGCACGTGGGCTCTGTAGTTGTGGCTCACGGGCCCTAGAGCATGTGGACTTCAGTAGTTGTGGCATGCAGGGTCAGTAGCTGTGGCTTGTGGGCTCTAGAGCGCAGGCTTAGTAGTTGTGGCACATGGGCTTAGTTGCTCCATGGCATGTGGGATCTTCGCGGACCAGGGCTCGAACCCATGTCTCCTGCATTGGCAGGCAGATTTGTAACCACTGCACCACCAGGGAAGTCCCAGAAAGTACTTTTTATAAAAGAATAAATTGATTTTTACAACACATTTTTTTCTCCACAAATAAAGTCTGTTGGTCCTCAGAACCCATTTTTGGTTCCCTTTGGCTTAATTTAATGCAGCAGTGCTAGTCCTATCACCCTGGGGAGCCTGTTCACTTGGCCCAAAAGGTGACCTGAAGGTAGAAATGAAGAATTTGGGATGAGTGTCGAGGAGCATTTGTGCGTGACAATGGGGAACAAGGTCACCTGAGAGAAGGCGGCTCTTTCACTCATTCATCTGACAACTGTTTAGGATCATCCGCTGGGTCCCCCAGGCAGTGGTCTCAGAATGAGTGGTTGAAAGGGGTCCCTGGCCTCCCACTTCCCCTGGCACCAGGGCCAGGCCCAGTGGTGCCTCACTCGCCGATAATTCATGGTAGAATTGGAAGCTGCAACTTTGTCCTCCAGGAAAGCTGCTCAAGCAGCAAGCCCAGCTGCTGTGCCTTATCCCACCAGCTACCTTTCCCATGTTCTGTCCTTGTCCTGAAGCCACCAGGAGTGGGGGGGCGGGGGGGAGAGTGGGCTTTGGGAGGGCAGGGGGGGGCCTAGAGCCTACAGATGGCCACGTGGGGAGTGTTTGTACTCAGTCATCAAGTTCACTCTCACGTGTGCCCGTGGGTCCAAGGTGTGAGGTGACTAACAATGCCTGGGAGTAAAAGCTGCCCTTTTCTTCAGGCTCCTGCTGGGGATGCTGGAGCTGATGGAAAATGACTCTGCTGGGGCTTCCCTGGTGGTGCAGTGGTGAAGAATCTGCCTGCCAATGCAGGGGACACAGGTCCGAGCCCTGGTCTCGGAAGATCCCACATGCCACGGAGCAACTAAGCCCGTGCGCCACAACTACTGAGCCTCTGCTCTAGAGCCCATTTGCCACAACTACTGAGCCCACATGCCACAACTACTGAAGCTCACGCGCCCAGAGCCCATGCTCCGCAATAAGAGAAACCACCGCAGTGAGAAGCCCGCGCACCACAATGAAGAGTAGCCCCCGCCTGCCGCAACTAGAGGAAACCCGCGCACAGCAACGAAGACCAAACACAGCCCAAAATAAATAATTAATTAATTTAAAAAAAAAAAAGAAAATGACTCTGCTCTGGTAAATGTCACCCACGTCTGTGTGGTGACCAGGCCTTGGACACCTCCCTTTCCTCGCTCTGTTGGGAGATGATAGCTCAGCTCTGGACTGCACAGCTGTGTCCTGACTTTGTCCATTGAAGGGTGAGAAACCCTTCAAATACACGTATCGTAACCCCAGGGCACAGAGCCCTTGACCCCACTGCCGGCCAAGCCCTGAGGCTCCAGCTCCCCGACCTCCTGTCCCCCCAGGACCAGGGCAGTGGAAGGGGCCAACCTCAAGTAGCTCATGGCTTCAGAGTTTGAACCTGCAGCCCTGCACCCCTGAGTGTGTGCAGCCTGGGTCCCAGCCACCACCTGAGCAGTGCTCACTCAGGTAGAGCCAGGCTCCCTCCCAGGTGATGCCTGCAATGTGATCTGTTCCTTCATCACACACGTATTGAGCAACCAAACATATCAAGCCCTTGCCTTCCTGGAATTCTGTTTCCAGCTGAGGAAGATGAGTAGTAAACATGCTACGTAGTGAGAAGGGCTGCGCAGAAATGGAGATGGGCCATGTCCCTGAGGGAGCGCCGGGGTTGCAGTTCTACTGGTGGTCAGGAAGGCCTCCCTGGGGAGGCGACACTGGAGTAGAAATTGAGAGAAGGATCCATGCAGGTAGCTGGAGGATAAACCAGGCAGAGGGAAGCACAAGTCAAAAGGCCCTGAGATAGGAGGGTGCCTAGTTTTGTAGCTATAGAAGTAGCTAGAAGGCCAGTGCAGGGGCTGCAGTCCCACAGAGCAGAGCCAGGGTGATCATGGTGCTATTTGTTGTCCAAGAAGTGGCCTGGGGAGTGGGTGACAAGGGAGGATGGGACCTGCCATCCCAGAGGTGATGGGAGAGCGTGCCAGCTGGGAGCAGCCTCAGTTCTGGCCCACAGATTCTGGAAGGTGCAGTGCGGGAGGAGCAAGTCCAGGCCCAAAGCTGGAGGTGTTCAGGAAGTCCTTGGCCATATTGAGGGGACCGGGTGTAGTCTGACCTGGCTGCCACACAGAATGATGGGACCCGAAGGACAAGGCACATCTACACATTTGACCTCAAATTTTGCAACTGGGTAGCTTTCGTCAAGAGCGGTGTGCAGAAGCCTAAGGATAAAGGGTGCCCTAGGGAGGGTTTTCAGTAGGGAAGTGACTGTCTCTATTTATAATATATATACAGAATATTCTGGCTGCTCTGTGGAGAGCAGGTTTGTGGGCAAAAGTGGAATTGGGACGATGAGGCCTTAATGTTCTAGAGAGAATTTATAGGCCAGGGAACTGACATTTGCTGGGCAGCCGCTCTGGGCCAGCGCAGGACTTTAGGGTGTGGCATTAGTCGCTACTCTGCCTCAGGCGCAGGATTTTACTGTCATGAAGGCCCACGCCGCAAAGCCCTTGTCAGCATCACCCGCATAAAGGGCCCAGTTTGATTGGGCTTCAGAGGCGTGTCCAGCCGTCCTCCGCTCCCGCCCACTGAACGGGCCTTGTTTCCACCCTCAGGCGGGCGGGCAGGCAATTGCAGCCAGCAGTCTCCCCATTGCCGACCTTCCCATCGTTTCAGCCTTCTCCCCAAGATCGTGATCCTGTGTAAAAATCTTCAGTACTTCTACTGGCCCAGGTATTGCCTGTTTGTGGGGACCTCAAACACGAATGGCTTCAGGAGCCAGGCATGACCTGATTAGGGGGTGCGGCCCTGGCAGGAGGCGGTCAGTGGAAAGCACCACAAGAAAGCTGTGCCCACGCGTGTGCATCCGGCATCCCACCAGGCTCGCGCCCCCCACTGGCCATTCTCAGTTTAAAGGCCCCCACCCTGAGTGTCTACAAGCTGGCCTCCCGTTCTCCTCTCCATGAACTCAGTCCTTCGGCCGCTCTGAACCTCTCTGTTTCTGTCCTCGGAAGTTGCTCTGTCACGTCTCCCCGCCCGGTTAGTTTCTTCTGACTTTTATATTTTCTGCTTCCCCAAAGCAGTCGACCTCTGGGACCCAGGTGCAAGGCTGCTTTCTTTGTGAAGCTTTCCTGTCTGCTGGGAGGTTGTCCAGGTGGAGGAGCCTGCAGGACACAGCCCAGAGGAATGAAAGCACTTGTAGTACACACTTTGCAGGGTCAGTGGTCACGGTGGGTGTTGGGGGACAGAGGTGCACTGGATATCACTGTGACGGGGGCTCTGAATATTGTAAGGAGTTCTGGCTGCGTCACACAGGAAGTGTGTGCGTGTCGGGTGTGGGCCTTCAAGGGCTTCTAAAGTGCTGGTTAACTCTGGTCTGGCTACAGGGAGGGGGTGGATCTGAGGGGGGCCGCATAGAGAGGCCGACCAGGGAAGCGGGGTTACTAGAGGCTGAGCCAGCACAGTGGGGAGGCTGGGCAGGAGGTGATGAAGTGAGATCTGGAAAGGGTGGCATGGAGGCCTTGCAGAGCTGCTGTGTGTGCCCTGCAAGCTTTTGGGGGTGGTGGGGGAGGCAGAGGGAGGCTGGGGCCAGGCTCAGGGCTCTGGCTGGAAAGGGAATTCACATCTTTCAGCCACTATTATGTCCCAGGTTCTAGTTCTTATTTGATTATACTGACACCTCTGGAAGGTGGGTAAAAAGATCCCCCTTTTTAATAGAGGAAGTAGCTGAGCCGCCTCGAGATTAAAGACCTGCTCAGGGTTGTAAGTGTGGCAACGGGGCACTACGTTGGCAGCCAGGTCTGTGTGTCTCCAAAGCTGCTGCTCTGCCCACGCCTACCCTCCCCGCACCTTCCCGCCCAGGACTTAGCGCCGCTGTTCCCCAGGCCAGAGTGGCTGGACTCTCACCATTCCCTCTCGCTGGTTCCCTCCACCCAGCTCTCTGTGCTGTTAGCGTCTGTGCTTTGCCCCAGGCCCTAGGCACAGTATTACTGCCAACTACAAGTTTTTGCTTTACAACCCAAAAGACCCAATGTGTCTCAAAACTATTTCATTTCCCCTGGGACCGTACAGTTAGCCTCCGAAATGTTGGGTCTCTCGAGGGGAGGGCCGTGTGGACAGAACTTACCGGTGGTAGCTGGGGAGGTGTTGCACTTTGAACCCAGGCAGAGCAGGGGAAATTGTCTTGTGCCTCCCATTCAGCAAAGGAGGCTCAGCAAGGCAGTCTGATGACACTGCTACCTGTTTAAGTGAATACACAGACCTGCAAGATGGGCCGCAACTTTGGAACCACACCCACAGGGCTCCCCAGGACCTGAGCAAGCGGGCTGTGGCGACTGCCCTCTAACTTCTGCTCGGGCCGCTAGAGCTGGGTTGCTCGATCCTTGAATGCACATATATTTTAACGACAGAACTAGAGCCTGTGGCTAGATTCAAAGGTTCCCTGAACCTTCCCTTTAACCACCTGGCATTTCCCACTCCCAATCTGGGAAGTGGCATCAGAATTCTGTATATTAAATTGTTCGAGGGATGGGGGGGGGGGGATCTTTCAGAGCCAGTCACCATCCTCTTCTTTCTTCTTTCCCCAGGCCCACGGCTACCTGGTGATCTCAGTCCCCAGGCAAACTCTGGCTGGGGAGGGTGAGGGGGCAGAGCTGAGGATGCTCACCTTTCTGGGTGACTCAGAAGCAGGAAGAGAGGGCAGGGCGTGTGAAGGCAAGAGCTCTGCTCCAGGGCCCGTAAGAGCCTGGGACTGGTGGCCCTATCACCCACGCTGCCCCTTGGGCCGGTGGCCTCGTCCAGGCCCTCTCTCGCCCCTCCCACAGCTCCCCGCCTGCCCGAGCTCCACATAATCCATGAAGTTGATCTTGGACTAGGAAGTGCATTTTTCTCCACCCCCCTCCCTGGGATTTCAGACTCAAGCAGCAGTAAGCGGCAGCTTGCAGCAAGTAACAGTGAGCGGTAGCTGGAAGCAAGAGCTTAGTTCCAGGACCGGGAGTCCTAACAACTAGACCACAGGGGCCAGCAGCTAGGGCCTGGATCTCTAGTTCTTGCCTGCCTTGTCAAGAATGAATTCAGGCGAGGAGGCAGAAAGTAAAGAGAAAAGTAAAAAGTTTATTGGAAAAGCAGAGTACATGCGGAAAGACACACGGGTGAACTCAGAGAGAGTGGCTCCTTTGGGAAGTTTAAGTCCTTTATAAGGGGGCATTTTCTCGGGCCTTCGTCTCCCTTCTGGCCAGTCATCTTGCTTTGTCCGCGAGCCACCGCCCCCCGCCCCCATTTGTCTCAGGACCCTCCCCTTAGGTGCGCACGCACCTCTCAGCCAAGATGGATCCCGATGTGTAGGCGTCTGAGAGAGGCAAGAGTCACCACGGCCTGGAGTTGTTCCCTGACCCCCAAGGAGTCTTTCTGCGCATGTGTAGTGTCTCCCTTGCACCAAGGAGGGGGGAAGCGGAGATCCTTTGATCCTTTACTCGAACAAGGTTTTGCCCCTCTTTATTCTCGCCATGACTGTTATCTTAAGGTGTCTACCAGAGACAAAGCTTGGCTATTTACCCTGTCTCTCTGTCCTTGCTTCTATCTCAAGAGAGCAAACAGGAGGCTGATTTTAAATGTCTGACCTGGAGCCCACCTACCTCCTGTGTCAGGAAATGCAAGCAGGGGCCTAGTTCTAAGTGTCCGGCCTGAAGCCCACTTTTCCTGCCTCATGAAATGTAAATAGAAGGCCAGTTGTAGACGTCTAACCTGGAGCCCATCTATCTCCTGCCTCACCTGCTTTATAATTTACAGCATTGTAACGTGTGCTGCCTTCACAACTGTGCAAGGTGCTTTGTCATGCTCTCGTTAATTTGGTAACAGACAAAGCAAACCAATAAATCTCTGGAGTTTATTGAATGGCATTTCATGTACTTACAAAATTGTATTTGCCATCTCCCTTACTCTTTTCATATGCGTATTTGAAACAATTATTGAAATGAATGATAATTACATCTTTGGAGAGTGGAGGGGGAGCGGAGAGCTTTGAAGGCTGAAGTGGTGACAAAATCTGTGCCCGGGACTCGAGTGTCTGGTGCCAGCGGCCCGAGGGTGGAGGGCGCCCTGTGCTCTTGAGCCTAGCCGCTCCGGCCTCGGGACCAGAGCGCGGGAGGCCAGGGGTCGGGCGGACCGGAAGTGCATAGCAATATTTTATTTCCCCTTCTTTCAGTATTCTGTCCCTCATCTGGCTCTCCTGGGGACCTGGGGAGGGAATTTGTTCAACCACCTAATTAAACTTTTCTGTTTCTAATCTCATGCTGAATTTGTGCAAATAGAAAGCATGGGAAATGCAAATGGCAGCTGCCTCACATAAAAGGTGCTGTGTGTGCAGAGGGCATTGTCAGGAGTCTGAAAGCTAAATGGGGCTTCTCAAAAGACACCCGCGAAGGGCTCTGTGCACGACTGGAAACATTAGAAATGAATGTACTGCCTTTTACTCTCGAGGCCTACAAAGAGCTCTGAGGAGTGAAGGCAGGGGTCCAGACTGTAAAACAGCTTCCTTCCACCACAGAACCCATTAGTCTTGCTCATTGGAGAGGCTGCAGGTCTGTGCGCTGAGCCTGGCAGCTAGCTTGGGTCCTGGGCCAGGGCTGTCCTCACAGACCTCCGGACAGGCAGCTCTCTGGGTAAACTTCCTTCCCACGCAAGAGCCATCTTTGTCATTAAGCTACACGAACGAACGTGGAAGGTGGCCGGGGTCGGGGGGGGGGGGTCTAGTGAAGCAGAGGAGCAAAAGTTCTAGTTCAGTTTTCCGGGCCTTGTCCTGCCCCCAGGTAAGTCAGCATGTTTAAGAATGTGCAGCTACAGTGCCGCTGGTGATCATTCCTCAGACCCAAATTCTAATAAAATACACACCAAGGATGATCATGGGCCCATTCCTATTACTGTCTTCCAGCAGAGTAAAGAGAAAAAAGGATTTTGGAAGCATGCAGAGAGGCATTTGCCTTTGAGCAAGTGCTTTAAAGTCAGTCTTCTCATTTCTAAAATAGGGATCATGCCTATTTCATGGGATTTTAGTTTAACTTATCTGTAGTTAATCTAAAACCTTCACATGTGAGTGGTCTCCCCACCAGCCCTATCTCTCCAACTTTAAGAGCAGCAGTTAGTTATAAACCAGGAGGAAATAAGTTGAAAACAATCACCCAATTTCATCTGACACCTCCCTGGAAATGTGCATCATCCACCTGAGACCACAGAGCACCGGCTTCTCTGTCCAGACTGGCTTTGCAGATTCTGATAGTGAGGGACCAACATCCCCTTCCACTCAGGTCAGGGGAGAGGGGTGCACACAGGTCTGCCGAGTGTCATCTTCAGGAGCAAAACTGGAGCTCAGAGGGGGGTCAGTCATGCAGCCCACAGCCTACTGAACTGTGAGCTTCTGGAAAGGTGGACTTCTGTCTTATCATTGTTATTTTTCTTATTCCATTTATTTCCCCATTAAGATATTATACCCTTGAGCCAAGAAGGGCCTAACAACAGGGGTAGCAAGGACATTGGGTGCCAAGAACTCTTTAAAATGTCACTCCTGAAAGGCCTGTGGGCATGGAATATATATTACACTGATGGCTAAAATCCAACTCCTCTGCAACATAACGTATAGATAGGAAGGCTCTCATGAAAACATCTGAAAACGACTATGTATAAGCACCTCGCGTTCACCTAACAATGGCTGTAGTTTATTAAATGCACACTATGGATCTACCTGTTCACAGGGTTGACTCATTTAGTCTTAACAAACCTAGGGTTTGGGCCATTATTACCTCCGTAACTTGCCTGTCTCTGCCTGTAGGATGTGTGCAGTGGGATCAAGCCTCCAGAGGCTGTATTCTTAATGCCCAGGTTGATGGTTGCATGTAGAGAGAAATACATTTTTTTAAAAGGTTCCTTTAAAGATCTTAAAAGAAAGCCTTCTTTAAACTGTTGAAAGACTAAAAAAAATCCTTATAAAAGCCTTAAAACACCAAATGAACATCATTAACTCAAAAACAGCATCAAAGACTGAGGGCATAAATGCTATAAAGTACATACTTTAACTAATGAGAGGCCCAACTAGAGGCATTTTGTTTTGTTTTGAATAAATTCACCATTGCAGTTGCTTTTTACAGTCTCCTCTTCCCAAACGTTACTTGATTCATCAATGTGTATGAATCCTTCCTCTTTAGACAAAGGTACTTACTAGGTGGGGGAGAAATAAACTATTAGCTCTAGTCAGCACTGTAGCCTAATCTCATATTCTCCAATATTCTGAGCTCAGATTCTCCCACCTAATACTTCTTGTGGATCTGCTGAGTTCCCTGCCAACCACAGCTGAACATCAATAATCAAATCTGCTGACAAAGTGGAAATAAGTTACCTAGATGCATAAGACCCCAGTTAAACAGTTTAAGTGGGAAAAAAGAGAATACCCGACTATGGCAAATAGCAACTTTAGGAAAAAAAATAGTAAGAAAAGCAAAAGTCTGAAAAGCATCGAGGGAAAGAGATCTGTCATCTGAAATAAAATGGTTTCTTCTACACTGACACAGGACATGAGTATGTTAAAGCATGCAGATCGTGAGATCATTTCAGAATTGTGACCATATCTGAAATGGAAAATTCCTAGGAGGTCACAAAAGAAACGAAGTGAACCTATTGGGGGCAGCATTAGTAAGATACTAAACTTGATTCATGCAAGGAGAGATGCAGAAACTAGAAAGATCTATAAAACAAAGACTCACTGATGGAAATGATTAGAACCGTAAGGTAGGACTCGTTGTCTTTGGCATTTAATTTCGATTTTCATATGAATTAATTACGGTTCTAACATAACCATTGATACTGAATGTGTGCTTGTCCTACAGAGGACGCCTGTGTCACTAGCCACTGAACGCAGGGAGGCCAGCCGTGGGACTAGGGAAGGACGCTTTTACTTATGTGGTGTCTGTGCTGCTGCATGTCCAGTTTTTCATGAAACAAAAACAAACCACCATAAGAAAAGTGAATTTTTTAATGTTTTTTCTCAGTGGCAGAATCACATAGCTGTTTTTATTCGGATTTCCAGTAGGTCTAAAATACCGCTTTTTGGAGTTGTAAAAATCCCATTACACAAACACACAGAACAGGCATAGGATAAATAGAATCACATCAGTTTATCAGACGGTTGCTCTAAACATATTCTTTGTCTTATTTTCTTATAAGAAAAGTTTGAAGGATCAAATTGGAACTTGTACGCTCAGCAAACAACTCTGGTTTGGGAGGAGAAAACCTAGAAGGAAAAGATAAAAGCAGTAACTGGGTTCACTGGCAATGCCGTGTCCACATCTCTGCGGAAGTGTGCATGTGTGTATTAGCTGGGACGTTTATAATTTCCAAAAACTTTAGGAAATCTAAAACATATTCTTTATAAAAACAAACCATTGCTCTTCAATGTCTTTTTCCCTTGAGGCACAAGCTCCTTCAAGAAAGGGGTCAAAAGCTTTAATGAATAATTTGTTATTCACCTGAAATATCTGGACAGAAAATTGGCAAATTGGGTACATGGTTTAAAAAATTTTACACATTCTATAAAATTGAATTGAAACATGCACAGACTTTTTTTTTTTTTTTTTTTTTTTTTTTACTGCCCAATTGTCAAGTGGTCAAAACCTTAAATTGTTTTTAAATCCTTTAAAGACTAAAGACCTTAGGGAAAAAGCTGCTTCCAACACACGAAAGTGTTATTATAACGGAAGCAGAAAGCAGGTGAACAGAAGGCATTAAAGAAAAAAAATTCACCATTTAAAACAGTAAACACCTGTTAAAAGCTAGAGTTATATTCCAATCCTAAAAGAAAGTATAATTACTTAAGTGGATGGCAATGTTCAAAACTTTACTGTTCCGGTGGAAATGATATTACGATGTTAACACAATTTATGAAGCACTGTGAATGAACATGCTCAGTGGTGTGTACTCCAATGAATTTAAAAATCACACAGGATAATGTTAAGAATATCATTCACCAAGGACAGTCCTAAAGTGTCTTAAAAAGATCTATACTAAAGGTTTGGACAGAGAAAGCAGGGATACACTTTGTTTCCTATAAAGAGAGTCACAATACAGCAAGTGCACTCACAATTACACTAGTCACAATTTTTAATTTTACAGAATAAAGTTACAGTATGTAAACTTACAATATATTGATCTACTTTAAAACCATTTTTGATCTGTCATTTTTTAGAAATCAAAAACTAGCAGAAAAATGTAACTGATAAATGCAGTCTTTACAGTATTTTATGGCCAATTATATGCTAATTTTCAAAACACAACAGAATTTTTGGTCCATTAGGCCCTTAAAAAAACAAAAGGCATGTAAGGATTCCCATTTATCAGTAGAAATAGAAAGGTCATGAAAAAACTCCAATAATTATTACAACATCTTTTTACACAATGCTTTTTTTGGGTGGTTAAACACAAGAAATATCGCTAATAAATAATGGGTGTGACCAGGCAAAAAACATAAGTGGATTAAGATGCTTTCATATGTGACTGTCTCACAAATCTTTCGAAGGCCATCAATAACGGATTTTCTTTGAATGCCAACTAAAATATAATTATTATTTCTTACGTTAACATATTTCAGGATTTACTGCTTAACATGCCTGTTTTTCTCCCTCTAGGGCAGGAATCAGCAAACTATGGCCCACAGGCCAAATCGGGCCTGCCGCCCCTTTCTGTAAAATAAAGTTTCATTGGCATACAGCCACACTCATTCACTTATATATTTTCTGTGGCTGCTTTTACACCGTAAGGGCAGAGGTGAGTGGTTTATAGAGACCATATGATTCTCAAAGCCCTGGATTATTTACTATCCCATCCTTTACAGAAAAAGCTTGTCAACCCTTGCCCTAGGGGGTTTCCCAGAGCAATCTAAAATAACGCATATGTTTCTCTACTTTTATGAACACTCTGCTTTCTCTTCTTCAAATGCACGTGTGTAGTTCATGTATTTTATACTTCATTTTATTTGTTGGTGTATACCAAAGAAGCTCAACATCCCAGCTGAGTTCCCATGTTTAACATATTTGGAACATAACTGATCTCTCTGGCCATAACCTGTTTGATTCCAGGTCACTCAGGAATTTTCCAGGAGTTGGAGGATAATAAAATGGATGAGCCACATCTAACAGAATGGCCGGGAAACTGTACATCTTATTTTATCTTGAATAAGGAAGTTGAATAGCAAAAAGAATAATAAAAACCAAATATCCCTTAGGGTATATGCCATTAAGTCAGGGGAAAGACAGCTCAAGCGTTTTCAAAACACACACAAACATATCCAGGGCCATCTTCCCACCTATTACAAACTAATGACTACAACATAGAGTATATTTGTTTTATAAATATATTACTGTCTATATACATATAGATACGTCCATAAAAGACATGTTAAATAATTATCTGTATAAGCAATACTACTTTAAGTTTTTTTTTTGTGTTTTAAAATTACACATTCTATTAAAATTATCAAAATAATTCTTTAAAAATACCAGGAATAAAGCCAGCAAAGAGTTGCTTTCCATTCAAGTGGTTCTAAATCTTATCATTGGTCATCCAGACTCCAGACTTGGTTGTCCATAACTCAAAGAAACAGTTTAATTAAGGAAAACTTAGCCATCAAAAGCGTAACATTCTCCCATTTTTAATACTTCTTAACAAATATGTATGCATGTATGTATATATATATATATAAAAACACTCTTTTTAGTTATATTACATATTCTCATAAATGAATTTTCATAAAAACACAAAGTTCAAGTTTCTACCAGTATCAAATATTTTATACTGGTGTGCATTTCTTTCAAATGTTTAGGTCAATGACAAACTCTATGAGGATACAGTGATCACAAAAAGGAAATTGAAAACTTAGATGTCACATGCAAGAAAGGAGGAAATACTAAGGGCCAGAATTTGGCCAGTTGGGTACTACTCCCTCTGTACTAAGACACAGAGACAACAAACCGGCTAGTTACTGTGTAAAACAGTCAACTGTCAATTATTCAGGGGCAGAATATTCCAATCTGAATCCTCCTCTTCTATCAGTTGACCACTTCTACTACTTACTAACATTCCTCTCTCCGGTTATTTGTTAGCAAGTCTGAAGATACGATTAAGGTGAAAGTTTTGGCTAAAATGAAGTTTTGGGATCAGCTCTGAATTTAATTAATGATGGATCCTTTTACTTATTGCTTTAGATAATTAAGAAATTGCTGCATCTAAAGTCAGCCAAATATCTCATTCTTAAGCTCTGAAAGCAACATCGGTGCTTCAAAAAAAAAGCGCGGGTGGGGTGGGACAAATTTCCTGTTGACATAAGAAAACTATTTCTTAACTCACAGTCAACTACACTGCAGGATTTCAGCGTGACTATTCAGAGCTATTCACGTCAGGCCACGTGGCGGCAAGCCCCACTGTTTTTTCATAGTCTAAAATCCGGAAAGCAATGAGAGCTACTTAGCTACAGACATGAGGAGGTCAAATTAAAGGGTGTGTTACACATTTCACCGAAGACCTCATTTAAAGAAATTTCATAAAATTTGGCAGAATCTTCAAATAATTCAAATGCAAAAATTAAGAAAATGGAAGCAAAACCTACTTGTACAATTTAAAAATGATTTCATACTAAAAAAAAAAGCAAGCTTAGAATAAGACTGAGATGAAAGGTACTCCACGTTTGTAACTCTACTTTTGGCACTGGGTTAGCATCTACATTAAACTTGTTACAGAGAGTGACCGACAAAATCAGGAGAACGATTTCACAAGTGAGCAGGTCGCTCAGAGGACGCCTCGGTGGGTCCATGCGGCCGTGCCCGTATCCTCTGCGGGCGCAGCGAGGGGCACCTCACCTAGCAGGCGGCAGCAGCGACTGTGAACCCCACTTTCCTGAATTAGGTTTGCTGAACATGGTTCAGATTATTGGATATGTCAATATGCACAATGCCTTTTAGAAGCATTTACTGTAACCCAAATCCTACTTCATGCGACACACAGTGTCACACGAGTAGTGAAAATGTTGTCCTAGTCAAAGGTGCTTGGACGTTATTTTCAGGCAGCATTTTACCTTTATTTTAAGTTAAGTTCACGCTAGATAAGTTTTAGGAGAAAGAAAATGCCAATAAATTCATTTAATATATTTTAATATATAAAACTAAGACAGACACTTTTATTTACCTAAATTGTTTTTATTTTCTACCCTATTCTAGACCTCAATTTTACTTTAAAAATTTGTATTTAAATAAGGGATAAAATGTTGCCCAAAAGTCTAATCATAGTTACACATCTGTGTTTTAACTAGATCTACAAATCAAAATAGTTCTTATAGTTAAAAAGATACAATTTGTATCAACAGTAAAAGGTACTTTCTGGTTTTTCAGGGCTTTACTTCAAACTGTAGCAGGTAGAATAATAAGGATAACCAGGGCATCTAGGCACACTCCAGAAACAGATCGGAATGCGTCTGTTACACTAAGTAAAACTCAAAAACTGGAGGCAGCGGTGAAGTCGTGTCAGTCACACAATTGTCTGCCACTGATTGCATCATCTCTCTTCTAACCAGCGACAGAAACGAATCCACGCTCAGCAAAACCCATGACTTTGAAACCAGAAATATCCCTTACTAATACGAGAACAGACTTTAGTCTGTATCTAAAACTACACTATTTGTGGCAAGAATCTGGCCTTAATAATATAACAGGCCCCCCCAAAAAACTACCTTCAGGAAAATGGAAAATATACAGTATTTTACAAAAATTTTAAGTTACCATTTACAACTCCTGCATCACCATTTCTATAGTGCAGTATCAATAAATGTTGCATATCCTCAACACATAAAACCACCTCAGGCCAGCCTTGATAAATAGCAGGAAAGCTAAAGGGTATATTAAATATAAAAGTTGCATTGAGAATAATTAGATTCGTTAAAAACAGGCAAGTACTGCAAAAGGGTTATTTTATCCAGTATTGTGCCCCAAAACAAAAAGACAAACACATTAAAAAATACAGGTTAATGGAAGTCTAGGAATTCAATTCCATTTCTACTGTCCAGAAGCACATCATAGCTGGATAACAAAGCTCTAAACTGTAACAGTTGATGGCTTTTGCCTTTTTTATAAAAAAAAAAATGGAAACAATTTTTTCCATTGATTGCATCTGCTTTCCTTTAAATCAACCATATTAAATTAACAAATTACTTAACACAGAAAATCCAAACGAAAATAAAACAACGAAAAGTGCCATACTGTAAATCATTCTAATATATACTGTTACCCATTTCAACATAAACTGGTAACTTTCATTTTGTTTAAAATATAAAGTCAGTGCTGTAGTATATCTTTGTTTCTATAAATAATGATTATAGCACAAAGAAGCCCACTTTCCCCAAATAAAAATAACTTAAAAAGCTGTAAAAGATTCCAATTATGCTTGGCTTGAAAAAATAGTTTGCTAGGTCTAGTCAAATGTTCAACATTCTAAAGGTATTGTAATTGCTTGCAATTGATAGACAAACACCAAGTTAATAAAACATGAAACAAGGATAAAAAGTGCTGCATATAAACCCCTGATGCACCAAAGATTAATATCAAAGATCACAGATACATCTAATAAATCAAACTGGAAAAATCTCCAGCCAAGGATATAGCTTTAAAAAGGAAATGTTAAAAAAAAGTTTGAATGTAAAGCAATCCCGTGATACTTCCACTATGTGGGGCTATACATACAGATTCCATGATACAGTATTTCACATAAATGGATACTATATAACCTCCTTGCTGAGAAGGAGATCACATGTGCTATTGTAGCAAACCTCCCTCAGCATTTGAGCTGAACAAAAAACTACTAAACACCACAAAGATGCATCATCTTTCAATAACCCAGCTGTGATTTCTCCACTAAAATGGCTGCAGCCAGCTGCTGGGCATCTGTCATGTGAGGGTTCCTTTTCATGACAATTCTCACAAGGTCAGGTGGGAAGATGTTGCACAAGTTGATATAAATCTTTTCTCGGCTGTCTTGGTACCTGGGGGGGTCTTGCGGCACTCCGCAGTACGGGATGCGCCAGGTGGGCTCCGGCTGCTCAGGGAGGCTCTGGAAGGTGAACTGCTCGTAACACGGCTGCGTGGAGGTGTCAGGCAAAGAATAAGTCTGCCGGTAGCCATACACATCGATCCCGTAGCTCTGCCTATCCCAGCTTCCCAGCCCTTCCTGGCGGGTGTAAGGCTTTCTTTGTCTGGAAGGAGAACTGTCATACAGCCGAGAGTCAGAAATGCTGTCTATTCTCGTGGCCACCAAGGACCGCCCCAGGTGTGGTGCCTTCGAGTGCGCTGAACTCGGAGGAGACGGGTAATCGCCAGGATAGCTGGACCGGGCCCCCACGGCGGCGTGCTGCAGGTGCACGGCCAGGTGTGGGAGGGGAGGTTTGTGATGGTACTTTGGTTCTTCGTGACTGTAACTCTGCACTCTGGTTAAGGGGTCGTGGAAATTCTGCAGGAAGGGCTGAGAATTAAGGCGGCTGTGAGGGTGCATGTGTTGACACTTCAGATTCTCCTCCAGCTGCGGGTCAGGAGAACTGACATAGGAGCGGTCACTGTACCCCACATACGAGTCACTGCTCCCGCAGCTCATGCTCCCTTCACTGCTGCAGTCAGAGGCGACAGAGCTTATCCTATAGTCTGTGTCTAAGGAGAAACGCCTTTCAGGACTTCGTGGGCCTGAGATACTCAGATTTGAATATGCATTCAACATGGAATAATATCCGATGTCGACAGGCGAGTCACATTTTGGATACTGTTCATAAGGCATTGGCGTTCCATGATTTTTGGTTGCCATCAACATTGGAGGATATTGTCCCTGTGATCTTTGATCCTGAGGTGGGAAATGAACTCCAGATGGAAGGCCATTGCTTAAAGATGTAGTGCTTTGGGGTTTTGCGGTAGAAGTAGCCGGTATACTAACTAAGGAAGGTACAGACCTGGTTTCCAGTTTGTTTTTGGTGGGAAGCTTTTCCTCTAGGTCTTGGTAGACTTGAGTCCTTATGCTTGGATCCGATTGCCTCTTTGGAGCACCTCGCTTAACATCGGAAGTGCTGTCGGCTTTAGTGCTGCAGGGGACACTGTTGCTTTTCACCAGTCCTCCTTCATTTGCAGTTTTGGCTGCTGTGTTTCTAGACATGGCACGCAGTTCATCAGCCACTGACCGCTGAGGCTGACTGCCCCTTTCTGGATGATAATATTTGCACTTGTGTCCATAGGTACACTTCTTTCCTGTGAAGAGTAAAATCAGTTAGGCAAAGGGCCATTCATTCCATCAGACCCTGGACACCCAGTGTGGCACTGCTCTTTTAACGTGAAGAAGAAACAAGGGCAGAAATGAGAGCTGTGCTCACTGCTACTCCGCTACTTGTTTCTGAGAAATGCCGCCTTTCAGTCTTCCCCCGTCGGCACTATCAAGAGCAATAAGAAAGTTGGCTGAATGAGTAACAATCACCTCCAGAGTTTTGGTTAATACCCTGTGTCCTTAATTCCTACCTGCCTCTTCTCTTCCACTATGACTCTGCAATCAGTAGGACATTCTGTTTTGCAGAACATAATGTACTGCCGTGATGTGAAAAAACCAAGCTAATCTGATGTGTAGCTAGATGAAAGAACCCCAAATTTTTATCTACCTGAAAACTTACTTCATGTAGAGTTAACCAAAACCATGTTTTAATTCAGGGAAATGCATATGTGTTGAACCCAGCTAGGTAAAAATAATAATTTTTTCACATAGACTTTCTTAAATTTAATTACATTCAAAAGAACCACATACTATATGCCATCCAAATTTATTTTTAACAGCAAAAGTTTAACAATATATTGTGTTCTAAAGGCATGTATTAAATACTCATAAAGAAAGTTACCATATGGACAAGGCTGCTTTTTGTGTTCAGGAACAATAGGTTTCTTCCTCAGAAAATTATCCAGGCTTGGACCATGTCTGCCAAGAGGGTCATCTGGGGGCATGAACCTGTCATGGATATAATACAAAATTATACCTAAGTAGGAGGCTGACAATTTAATTCTAAAGACAGAGTGTAAAGATTATTCACCCCAAGGTATTTTTTTGAAATTTTAATCCAAGTATTTTGATTCAACATTTATAGGATAGGGACTTCCCTTGTGGCGCAGTGGATAAGAATCCGCCTGCCAATGCAGGGCACACGGGTTTGAGCCCTGGTCCGGGAAGATCCCACATGCCGCGGAGCAACTAAGCCCACGCGCCACAACTACTGAGCCTGTGCTCTAGAGCCTGTGAGCCAAAACTACTGAGCCTGTGTGCCACAACTGCTGAAGCCTGCGCGCCTAAAGCCCATGCTCTGTAACAAGAGAAGCCGCCGCAGTGAGAAGCCTGCGCACCACAACGAAGAGTAGCCCCAGCTCGCCACAACTAGAGAAAGCCTGCATGCAGCAACGAAGACCCAACACAGCCAAAAATAAATGAATAAATTTAAAAAGATAATAAAACATTGATAGGATAAAAAAACAGTACAGGAAGTTTTCTTTTCTTAATGAAAACAAAATTAAAATGTTTCAAGCTGAACCTGTATTTGTTTTAATTCAAGTAAGTTTTGAGCCTACCATGTTCTAATTAATTCTTCCTTTTCTTAGTCTTGGAATTTTGTAAGGACTTTAGAAAATGACTACAATGACATTTTAGGAGAAGTTTTATGAACATTAATCTTGTGAAGCAATATGAGGCAGGTGGGCGCCAGGAGGATCAGCTGAGGGACAGAAGGGAGAGGTGGGAGAGAGGAACGGGAAGACTGAAACTACCCAAACATCTAGTACATGTTGGACACCCTGCACACGTCACTACATCTCATCCTCACAATTTACCCTTGAAGTGTTAGTTCCACGTTACAGATGAATACACTTTTCTAATCTAGGCTTAGATGAATTGAGTATTTTTATCTCTGTTCACATGGCCTAGTCAAGATTCAATTTGTCTAATTCCACATTCATTCTCTGCCCCCTATAATAAGGTGCTTCTCAGCTGAGATAGAAAAAAATCTTACGGAAATAAACTTATTATTTTGGATTAATTGTCCAATGGAAGCAAGAATTCATGGCATGAATACTGTAACAAGGTTATGATTGCAGTTTGACTACTAGTTATGTCACTGTTTGAACATGAAATAAACCAAGTGTTTACCCATAAAATGTGAATAATGTTTGAACTATTAAGGGAGTGTCAACATGCCTGAGTAATAACACTTAGCAACTATGATGTTTAAGATTATTATAAAAACAATATGGCAACACGAAAAGTTTAAAAATAGAAGACAAAATCACTCAATCCTACAATCTTAACACAATTATTTTCCAGTTACGTGTTGCATTTTAGTCATTTTCCTGTATGTACATATCACTTTACAAACACAGATGTAATTTTATGCTTTGTCTTTTTAACATAAATATTTTTCCATGTTTCTTAACAGCTTTCATAATCATAATTCTGAATAGCTGAATAATATTCCACTAGGAGATGTATTGCAATTTAATTGTTTTCTCTATAGTAACTTTAGTTGCCTTTGAAGTCTTGCAATTATAAATATACAGAAATGAACATATTTGGGCTTCCTTTTTTCCTCATTATATACTCTAAGAAATGAGATTATTGGTTTGAGAGGGTATTTTTTTTTTTTTTTGTGGTACGCGGACCTCTCACTCTTGTGACCTCTCCCGTTGCGGAGAACAGGCTCTGGACGCGCAGGCTCAGTGGCCATGGCTCACAGGCCCAGCTGCTCCGCGGAGGCATGTGGGATCTTCCTGGACCGGGGCAGAACCCGTGTCCCCTGCATCGGCATAAGGCATATGCAAAAAAGTTTTTTAATTTTATGAATTAAATGGGTGAAAAAATATACTCTTCGTAGATTTAGTTTGCATTTTTGATGATCAACAGGTGAGCCTTTCCCACATATTTGTAAATACAGTTGACCCTTGGAAAACATGGGTTTGAACTGTGTGGGTGAACTGATCCTTGGGTACTTATTTCTCAGGAGACAATCTTGTTCATGTCATCTGTCCATTCATCAACTTAATCGTGACTAGTCTTATATTGCTTTAAATTTTTAAAAATCATATATTTCAAAAATCATATATTGAAGTAAGTTCTCAATGCTCTAAGTCGATTTCAAAAGGCAGGGTTCTAGCGGTCAGTATGTTCTACATCTGCATCCTCTGAAGATGGCCAGTCTCCCTGTGTCAGTTACTCCCAGTCACTCAGCCGCAGAAGACCTGCTCTGCTAGTCACTTATGGGGAAGGGCAGCCTGCGACTCACACAGGGCCTCCCGAGGCAGGACTCTGCCGTTTTCTTACTCTCACTGAGGATTAGTGGGGACATCAGTGGTTGGAAGAAACTGTCTTAGGTCTGGTCAGTGGCAAAGAGAGAGGGCTTCTGTAGCAGCTGCCCAGGGATAGTTATATTTTCAGGGAAGCAGTGTTACTGTAAGTAAGTGGTTTTACTTACTTGTCATTGACAAATGAATACATTAATAGTCGCTCATCTATGAACTTTTTCCATTCTGGTTTCTCATTTGCCAAATCCCTGTAGTTATCATTGGATACAATTATACCATCCGACTCAAACGCCAGCTTCACGATGAACCTGTCATCATAGCACACCACTCGCCTCCCCTGCACTCTCCGGGACGGTGTGAACACCAGGATTTTCTCCTTCTCTAATTTGCGTAGAACTTCTTGATCTGCAGGAATAATCAGGGTAGAATTTCAGTAATAAGTACATACAAAACACATCTCGCAACCTTCATACAAAGTGAGTGTTTATAACATGAACTGGATACCTGTAACCACTTAACTAGGGATTATGATTTACAGTTTGTAGATGTAGCAAATTTGTAACTCCCAGTAATAGTTTTTCTTCAGGATTTTCAATAAAAAAGGTTTAAAAAATAGCCAAAAAAGTGAACCTGAAAAACATGAAAAGTTTAAAAGCATAAAACCTGAACATGACTGAGCAAATTCTGATTTTCATTACATAAAGCTTTTGCTTGATAGCTGGAGCCCGCAGCTCTACACTGTGAACCAACTTCTCACACATCCCTAGCACTACGCCATCCTAATGAAGCAGGTGTGTTGGGTTCCGGTGTGAGCAACAGATTCTTTCCCCCAAATTTGTTTATTCTGTAGTGCTCGTTTTCTAACTAGTGGATGTGATGGTGGGAGAGTTTGAAAAGTAGAAGAGGTGGAGGTAGCAAAGGGAAGAGTCTTAAGATGCAGAAGGTTCAAAAAGGAAGCAGGCAGTGAGGTCAGAACTGTTGTTCTGGACATGGCTATTCTGCATTCTGTGTCCTTTCCTGTGAAGCAGGTGCTAACAAAGGCCAGCAGTCTTGTGGGGCTGGACTGAGTGAATAAGAAATTAGAAGTGATTATATGGGGAAAACAGACATTGATTAAATATGGACAGGTAGGGGAATGCCCATTTTCTCTTTGGTGGGCACACTCTTTCAGTACTTTCTAATTCTACTGACTTGTTAGTGGTTTTTTAAAAAAAAAAGGTGCCAGAACTCATATTTTGATTAATGATAAAATTCTCTCCTCACCATGCCTTCCTTCCTACCTTTGCTTTTCCACTCCCTGACTCCCCACCCCTGTAAATTCTGGCACAGAGTGCTGGGTATAAGCTGACAGATGTCATGAATTTTTTAAAACAAAGGCTCACTTCTCCTCAATGCTTATTAACTGGAGTTACTAATTAAAAAAAAAATCTCTCTTTTCAGCAGATGATCACTACATGCCTACTCTATGGTATGTGCTGTCTAAGTGTCAATGGCCCTCAAGATGAAGAACACTTTCTCCTCAAGGAGGCCTCAAGTTATTGGGCCGGACGAGCCTGTAAACTGGGAGAGCAGGGGCTGTGATCGCCACAAGAGAAGTATGAGCAGGGTGCGGGGGGAGGGGGAAGGAAGAGTGACATGGGTCAGCTTGGCATACAGACTTCATGACGTTCCAGACAAATGAGTTCATTAAGACCAGAACTTTGGTTTAGGAAAGCAGCAGAGTAGAAGTGGAAGAAATATGAATGTCAAAGTCAGCAACTCGTGGATAAATCTCAGGTTCTGCCACTTTCTCTATCTGGCAATCGTGGTCTTATTGAACCTGCTCTGTCATGTCCTCAAATGCAGATTGTAGGCCACGAGGAGTCAATGAGTTATCACATGTAAAAGCACCTAGTAGAGTGCCGGGCAAGCTCTCAATAAACACTGTGTCCTTCAACTTGATTTTGACTAATAGATGCGTGTAATTATTGATCTCTTTTGAAAATCTTTTGAAAATCACAGAAAACCAATACAAAATCAAAAGCCCAGTCTCAGCCACAGGATTTGCCATATTATAGTTATTTTGTGTGCCCCCTAACAAACACTTTGAGGGCTCATTTATCTGTGTGCCCATCAGCACTCAGCACAAGGACATATTAGCACATCAGTAGATCCTCAATAAATGTCTGTGAAAGGAATATGTAAGCTACTTAAAGATGTGTATTTTGAGGGCTTCCAGTTTATTCACTGTCCATGTTCATGCATAATCCGTGGCCCTTTATTTGTGTTTACTTGTATAGGATATGCCTGGATCCTGGAAGCGACTGGAGGAGTGAGGTGGTGGCCTAATAGTCATCACCATCTTGCTTAATTTGCATTTCTTTACCAGCTAAGGAGGTTAAAAGGACACTAATTAGGAAGAAAATTAGTGCTAATTAATTGGGATAAATAGTCCTAACCTAAATAAATATGAAGTCAGTCTAGCTGGTAAGTTAACTGAATCTCTAGTTCCTAGCACAGTATCTGATACATAGCCTCGTGCTTGCTTGTTAAATATTTATTCAATCAATGGAAGCCTGGCTAACGCGCTAGTTTGAATCTATACTGAGGACTTTAAAATATTTCTTATCAAGTTTCTTTTTTGGTATGGTGAAAACAGACTGGACTATTCAATTTACCAGGCATTATCTGGTTGAGGGTTTTAGTCAAAAGAATTATTACCTGGGGGAGAAAACACCTAACAACCTCTGATTACAGTGGTACACATTTTACAAAGTAAACTGCATACTGATGAGTTCCAGAGACCTGGCGTGCTGGTATTTTAAAAATTAAACTCAGCCACATCTCACACTGAGTAGTACCATTTTCCCTTCTTGATCTCATATTCCTTTCACACTCAAGAAGCTTTCATTTACGTGTTTAAACATTGTTTTTTCTTTTTCAGTTTATCTTTTCCCTGATTATTAACGTATTGTAGTTTCCTGTAAAAAATTGGGAAAGTAAGAAAAAGTAAGAAGTAGGGAGAAAATAAGAGATCATAAGGACATGACCCAGAGGCAATTACTGTTAATATTTTGGCATATTTCCTTCTAATCATTTTCTGTGTATTTTTTCCTTCTATACACGTGTATATATGTATGTATGTATGTATATGTGCACACACACACAATAACAAAGGCTGCCTTTTACGTAAGATAGCACTTCCTGAGATCATTAAAAATTCTGCCTAAATATTCTAATACTACATATTCTATCATATAGATATATACTTATTTATTGAGCCATTCTTCTAATGAATGTATGTTTTTCTTCCATTTTTTTTTCTAACTAATATTGTACTGGATGTATTTGTGGTCTAAAATCTTTGCCTGTACCTCTGTTTATTTTCTGCGGAATTATTCCTAGAAGGGGAACTAGTAGATCGAAGTATTTACACTTTAAGATCAAACTTTTCCTGAAAGGTTGTAATGATCTACATTTCCACATCAGTATAGGAGTAACTCCCTCCGGGCACTGAGTATTATCAGTTTTTAAATCCCTGCTAATTTGATGGGTAAAAAAATAACAGTTTTTAAAATATTCATTTCTTTTTTTTTTCATTTTTTTTTCATTTCTTTAATTACTAATGAGGTTGAACACTTTTTCGTCTTATCTAGCACTTGCATTCTTCCGTGAACTGTCTATTCCTACTACGTTACCAATTATATACTGTTTTATCAGTGTGTAGGAGCTCTTTATATGTTCAGGACATGGATTCTTTGTTTATTTGTTGTACTTTTTCTTAAGCAAATAAAAAAATTTTCTCACTGTTAAGAGGACGTCCCAAAATACAGAAGTTTGATCCAATTAAATCTATCTTTCCTTTCACAATTTCTTCTAAAATTTTAATTTTAGAAAGGTCTTCCCCAGCCACTCAAAGACATTTATAATCTCTAATGGAGATTTTTGACAATTAATTCTTCAACCATCTGCATTATATGGTGTAAGATAAGGATCTAAATATGTATATTTTTTCCAAAGAGTTATCCAATGTCTTGGTACGGCCAACTGAATTATGCCCACCCCTCCCACGCTACAGTTTATATAGGCTAGGGTCTGATTCCATGGCTCTGAGTTCCACCATAACTTGTCTATGGATTCTTATTCTAATTTAATAAAATTTAATAATTATAGATAAAAATAAAATAATCTTCCCTTGGGGTACATGGTGGGTGGTCACTCCATTTGTTTTTATTTTTATTGGAGTATAGTTGCTTTACAAGGTTGTGTTAGTTTCTACTGTACAGCAAAGTGAATCAGCTATACATATACATATATCCCCTCTTTTTTTGATTTCCTCCCCATTTAGGTCACCACAGAGCACTGAGTAGAGTTCCCTGTTATACAGGAGGTTCTCATTAGTTATCTATTTTATACATAGTATCATAGTGTATATATGTCAATCCCAATCTCCTAATTCATTCCACCCCCCACTTCCCCCTTGGTATCCATATGTTTGTTCTCTATGTCTGTGTCTCTATTTCTGCTTTGTAAATAAGATCGTCTATACCATTGGTCTCAGATTCCACATATATGCGTTAATATATATTTGCTTTTCTCTTTCTGACTTACTTCACTCTGTATAACAGTCTCTAGGTCCATCCCCGCCTCTACAAATGATCCAATTGCGTTCCTTTTTATGGCTGAGTAATATTCCATTGTATATATGTACTACATCTTTATCCATTCCTCTGTTGATGAACATTTAGGTTGTTCCACATATATGCGTTAATATATATTTGCTTTTCTCTTTCTGGCTTACTTCACTCTGTATAACAGTCTCTAGGTCCATCCCCACCTCTACAAATGATCCAAATTCGTTCCTTTTTGTGGCTGAGTAATATTCCATTGTATATATGTACTACATCTTTATCCATTCCTCTGTTGATGAACATTTAGGTTGTTTCTATGTCCTGGCTATTGTAAATAGTGCTGCAATGAACACTGTGGTACATGTCTCTCTTTGAATTATGGTCTTCTCAGGGTATATGCCCAGTAGTGGGATCGCTGGGTCATATGGTAGCTCTGTTTTTAGTTTTCTAAGGAACCTCCATACTGTTCTCCATAGTGGCTGCATCAATTTACACTTCCACCAACACTGCAAGAGGGTTCCCTTTTCTCCACACCCTCTCCCGCATTTATTGTTTGTAGATTTTGTGATGATGGCCATTCTGACCGGTGTGAGGTGATATCTCATTGTAGTTTTGATTTGCATTTCTCTAATAATTAGTGATGTTGAGCATCTTTTCATGTGTTTGCTGGCCATCTGTACGTCTTCTTTGGAGAAATGTCTATTTAGGTCTTCTGCCCATTTTTTGATTGGGTTGTTTGCTTTTTTGATATTGAGCTGCATCAGCTCTTTGTATATTTTGGAGATTAATGCTTTGTCAGTTGCTTTGTTTGAAAATATTTTCTCCCATTCTGAGGGTTGTCTTTTTGTCTTGTTTATGGTTTCCTTTGCTGTGCAAAAGCATTTAAGTTTAATTAGGTCTCATTTGTTTATTTTTGTTTTTACTCTCATTACTGTTGGAGGTGGGTCAAAAAAGATCTTGCTGCGATTTATGTCAAAGAGTGTACTGCCTATGTTTTCCTCTAAGAGGTTTATAGTGTCTGGCCTTACATTTAGGTCTTTAATCCATTTTGAGTTTATTTTTGTGTATGGTGTTAGGGAGTGTTCTAATTTCATACTTTTACATGTAGCTGTCCAGTTTTCTCAGGACCACTTATTGAAGAGGCTGTCTTTGCTCCACTGTATATTCTCTCTTCCTTTGTCATAGATGAGGTAACCATAGGTGCATGGGTTTATCTCTGGGCTTTCTATCCTATTCCACTGATCTATATTTCTGTTCTTGTTCCAGTACCATATTGTCTTGATTACTGTAGCTTTGTAGTATAGTCTGAAGTCAGGGAGCCTGATTCCTCCAGCTCTGTTTTTTTTTTCTCAAGATTGCTTTTGTTATTCTGGGTCTTTTTTGTTTCCATACAAATTGTAAAATGTTTTCTTTTAGTTCTATGAAAAATGCCGTTGGCAATTTGATAGGGATTGCATTGATTTGACAAGTGCTGTTGTTTTCTTCACACAGGTTCCTCAGTTTTGTTAATGTTGGGGAAGAGAGGGGCAGGAGGGGTTGGGTGCCAGTTGAGAATCACTGACTTGAGCAAAATGTTTGGCAGCAATAATTAACAGTTACAGGGGACACCTCTGCCTGAAACTCATACATTTAAAAATTACAAGATAATGCAAAATACTGATACTTTATTGGGATCGAGTCATTTCCTCTACTTGACACCAGACAGCATGCTCCCAGGATCTCACAGGTCTTTATTGATCTGCAGTCACTAGAATTTGATTACCACCTAATTTCATACAGCAGATGAGAAAACTGGGGTCCAAAGAGGGTCAATGTGCTGCTCAAAGTGCCATGGACAGTACCTAGCACAGTTGGAATTTGAATCTAGGCCTCTTGACTCCTAGCATGTCTCTAAAAGTCAGAATTTTTACAAAATTTGAAGTAAAAAGTTTCCAAATGAAAAAAAAAAGAACTGGCTTATGTAGCAAGAATTACTGTTTAGTTAACATAACCCAATAGTTTTTAAACTCGAAAATAACTTTAATGTCCCACCCAAGTGAATGTGGCAGTCACACAAACTTAGTAAACAGAAGCAGACACACAGATTATTCAGCAAGACACTGGCTCAGGTACACACGGAAGCTTGCGGGCTCACCTGTGATGAGCGCGTCAGGTCGGGACTGCTCTTTCCTCCAAGCAGGAACAAAGACGGTAACATCCTTGTGGCCTCTTTCCAAAAACCAATCCACTGCTAATTTTATTCCTCGGCAGGAAAAGACTTCTTTGTTTCCATGGCTAAAAGATTATTTTAGAACACTTAAAACACAACAAAACCTAAATTTGACTCCATTAATTCAAATTTGTAAACAGATGTGATAACATAATTAAAATATTAATAAGAAATTCAAATTTAAGATAGAGTTTTAGGGCTCAGAGAAACATTAAGATAACCGAGGAGTGAAAAATCTGTGAAGAACAAAAAGAAAACTGGGATGATTACTGTGTGAAGAATAAAGAAAACTGAGTTTTCAAATGTGAGGTTGTAAAGGTTAACTAGTTAGAAAGATACAAGCTCGTTTTGATAGGAGAGGGAAAAACGGGCCTCAGCCACAATGAGAGTAATTTCAGTCAAATGTAAAAAAGAAGTCACATAGAAAAAAAATCTGTAAAAACAGTGGAATGGAATACTTAAGAGTTTCTAAAAACTCTTCCTTTTCAAGAGTTCCTATGTGTATATTTCAATCCAGTGATTAAGCAATGCACAAAATTTATCAGGTGACCAATGTAAAACAACATACACACATGCACTCAAGTGAAAAACTCAATGCTTAATCTCATACAAGAAACATTTTCCGTCCTTCAGTGAAAAGACACCTGGTTTCTGTTTAACAATATTGTGTTGCACAAGGATTAATGATGACAAAAGGGCATTCAAAACTGGATTAGCAGTTTTAGTGCCTAAAAGAAAATGCCCAACTAAAAGTGTAGTCATTCAATAAATATTTATCTAGCACCAGGCTCTGCTTGTGTACTTTAACCTAATAATTCAAAGTAACACTATTCTAATGTTTTAAAAGAAACAGTCTTCTGCTTTGAATGCAATAAGTACACTTTTTTACAGTTTGAGCACTGAAGGCTCCATTCTTATCTATAATGGAGATAGATATTCTTTGTTCTTGGGCTAAGGTGCACTGAATGGAATAAGGTAAGTAAATGCTCTGTTACCTTTTAGCACAAATCAAACATTAGGTATATTAATATACTGTTCTAGTGGTCCCCTGGGAAGCACTAAAACTATCTAAATATGACTACTCATGTTTGAAGGACAAAACAGAAATAGACCAACTTGCTTTACAGGTATTGAAGGCTATAAATGCAAACCTCAGAAACTGTTTATGTTCCATAGACCTGTCCTAATGGTCTGGGGCAACATTAGAGTTGAAATCAGATGCACTGAAAGTCTCAGAGAAAGGGATAAGGGAAGGGGGAGTTTGAGGCACATTTTCTTGGAAAGAAGGGATACCTGATGGCTTCAACAATGCCCCAGCAAATGACACAGAGTGATGCTAGGTTTCATGGAAAATACTGAAATTTAAGCAGTCTTCTGAAGAAATATAAAAAATGATGGCTGGGGCTTCCCTGGTGGTGCAGTGGTTAAGAATCCGCCTGCCAATGCAGGCGACATGGGTTCGAGCCCTGGTTCGGGAAGATCCCACATGCTGCAGAGCAACTAAGCCCATGCGCCACAACTACTGAGCCTATGCTCTAGAGCCTGCGAGCCACATCTACTGAGCCTGCATGCCACAACTACTGAAGCCCGAGAGCCCTAGAGCCCGTGCTCCACAAGAGAAGCCACCGCAATGAGAGACCTGCACACCACAGTGAAGAGTAGCCCCCACTCTCCGCGACTACAGAAAGCCCGCAGGCAGCAACGAAGACCCATCACAGCCAAAAATAGATAAATAAAATAAATAAATTTATAAAAAATAAAAAAATGATGGCATTCTCTCATGAGAATATATATACTAATTATTCCTAAATACAAAACTGAACTTGCTAAGACGCAAGTATATTTTTATTTTGCATTAATGCTTTGAGATCTAAATGTATTATGCTTTGCTAGTCATTATGACATTTGGTTTACTGAGACTTAAGAATTTAACTGCTTCTGGCTCTAAAGAGAGGACTGCATAAGCATTTTCTTTCAGGTGATTTCACTTGGTAAAGACAACCATCACATTTTACTGTAGAAAGAGAAGATTCCATCTTTCTAACTAAATAACTTTCATAAACTGTGTGTAAACAGCAAACCACTTACAAACATGGGACTAAGATTCTACAGATGCTAACCCAGGTATTATACCATGTGCGACACTGACAACAGGTCGTTCCCATTATCTGCTCTTCCCCTCTGCCCACAGCCCCGCACCCCCTTCCCACAAAACCTCCTAGGGAGAACGCAAGCAAGAGGATGAGAGGCACCACACTGTGAATGGCAAATAGAACCATATCAACTGTTGATGGACCCACATCAATCTCTGATTTTGTTATTTGAGAAAAAATACCTCCCCAACATTTGTTTAAAAAACTGTAGTGAAATTTTCTGTTATTTGCAGCTAAACACATCCTTAACTGCTGCCTTACTCATACCATAAACCAACAGAAAATTCTATGAATATCAGAAAAAAATATATTTTAAGGCAGAAACATTACCAGGGGTAAAAAGTTATTACATAATAGTAAAAAGGGAACAATTCACAAGGAAGCTATAATAATTGTGAACTCAGTGTAAGGCAAAAGATCACGGGATGACAAGAAGAAATAAACAAATCCACAATAATACTAATTGACAGGTGAAGCAGAAAACATTTAGTAAGAATACAGACAAGTGAATAATCGATTACAGGTGACCTAATGAACATATACAAAACCCTGTACAAAATTAAAGAGAAAACCTTTTCAAGAACACATGGAACAAGAACACATTGGCTGTGCACTAGGCCACAGAACAGATTTCAACAGACATCAAGAATCTATCATACAATGTTCTTTGACAATACGTTATTAAAGATGTTGCTATACACCAGTAAACCGATTTAAAATTTTAATTTTAGGGCTTCCCTGGTGGCGCGGTGGTTGAGAGTCCGCCTGCCAATGCAGGGGACACGGGTTCGTGCCCCGGTCCGGGAAGATCCCACATGTCGCGGAGCGGCTGTGCCGCTGAGCCTGCGCGTCCGGAGCCTGTGCTCCGCAACGGAAGAGGCCACAACAGTGAGAGGCCCGCATACCGCAAAAAAAGAAAATTTTAATTTGAAAAATGACGCCATTTTTAATAGTTACAAAAACGAAACAGATCTAAAGAAGAAAAGATATCCCAAGAGCTTTATAGAGAAAATGAAAATTGAAAACCTGTTTTAAAGGGAGTAAGAGAAGACCTAAATGAAAGGAACAATATACCAGTTTCATGGATGGTAAGACTCAATGTATGAAGATGGCAATTCTCAAATTAATCTATAAGTGCACTGAAATCCCAATAAAAATCCTGAAAGGGTTTTTTTTATGGAACTTGAGAAGCTGATCCTAAAATTAGTATGGAAAAATAAAAGGCCAAGGATAGTTAAGCAATTCTGAAGAACAAAAGAGGAGGAACTTCCCCACTAGCTATCAATACTTGTGCATAAAACTACAGAAATCCAATTGGTGTTTTACTGGCAAAAATTAAAAAAAAACAGAAAAAGTATAACAGACAAGTGAGCCTAAGATCTCTCTCTCTCACACATACACACAGGTGTGTATAAATCATAAAAGTGTCATTACAGATAAAGAAAAGATGGATCATTTAACAAATGGTACTAGGGCAATTGATTATTTATGTGGAAAAAATAAAATTGTATTTTTACCTCATACCATACATAAAAATAAATTGTATATAGTTCAAAGATTTAAAAATGAAAATACTGTAAAACTTTTTAGAAGAAATTAAAGGAGATATTCATGTCAAGATAGGGAGATTCTTCTTAAAGAAGACACAATCACATACTATCAAGGAAAAGAATGATACATTTGAGCACATAAAACTTCTTTATGAAAAAGACTCCATAAAAATGCCATAGCCTGGAAGAAGGTATTTTCAATACATAGGACTGATAAAGACTAGTACTCGTAATACATAAAGTACTCCTATACATTGAGAAGGGTAACCATTTTTTTTTTAAGGCAATAGATATGAACAGTGAATCCTCAAGAGAGGAAACCCAAATGACCAACAAACATGAAAAGATGCTCAACAGTGAAGAAATGCAAATTAAGCTAAAGTGAGACACCACTTCACACCCATCGTACTGGAAAAAATAAAAGTCTGCAAACACCAGATGTTGCCAAGGATGTGTGAAAGTAGGAACTCATACATTACAGGTGGGAGTATAAATGGTATGACTATTTAGGAGAGCAATTTGGCAATACTTTATAAAGGTGAAGGCGTGTTTTCTCTCAAACATAGTAATTCCACATCCAGGTAGAGTAAAACCCCATAGTAACTTGAAATCAGATTTAAAGCAATCAGCAGTTGGCCCAGCCTCAGATCTCACATGGGGGCAGGCTAATGTCTTCTCTATGGGTGGGACAGAAAGAAGCAGGCAAGTGGGGATGTGTAGGGTTGGTCCCTGCATGTCCAATACTTCCCCAGCCAATCCTCTCCTGATCAGGCCAAACAAATGAATGCCAGCTAGGAAATCCCTGGAATGGCTGCTGCTGGCATGGAAGTCCCTGCTAGCTGCCAAGGCCCAGAATCATCCCTAGTAACAGTGAAAGCCTGAGCAGAAAACTACCAGGTAGCTCCAAACTGCAGGTGGGACTTACAGACTGGGAGAGGCTGGGGGAGACTGAACTTGACCTAACCTTATGAGGCGTGTTGAAGGATGTGACTAATCATATGTGCTGGTTACTATATAAGGGGCAAGGGTAGGAGGCTCTGATAAAGAATTATAAAAAGAGTAAGCCTGATATAAAAAAATATGAAAAACAGGATGTCAGAGTGAGCACAATGTAGCTACTGGTGCAAATTAACTGTCTGTTGAGTGTTTACTAAAAGAGTAGGATGATGTTTACAAACTGTAGCTCTAATTCCACAAATAGAGAAGAAAATTCATTATAGTTCTGTAGCCATCTTACAGGCTGTATCTGCGTGCATTTAGGGTTTTTTTCCTCAGTAGTAAAAACAGCTAGTTCTATATTTATGAATTGGCATGTTCCTGTGGGCCTCAATTTCTTTCGTATTTCAACAATTTGGCAATAAGGATGGTATACCTCAAGTGAGTCCCGCTGGTGAATTTGTTACAGGGTTTGTAGCCACCATTGATTAGGTTGGAGACCCTGGATGTTTGCTAAAAAGTGTTCCTTTGACTACTTTGGCTCAGTGGGTTTGGTTTCCCAGGGAAAATGCCAAACTCTCACTGCTAATTCTGAGTTCCTGCTGAGCAAAATGGGTAATAGAGGCTTGAAGGTTGTGTGTGATTCAACACTGGCTTTAATGTAGAAAATATAAGGAGCCTGCCAGAAGGTCTCTTTCTTAAAGGGCTTACTTTACTCTGTCATGTTTTGAATAGGCATGTTTATAAAAATCCTGCTTTGCAATGGCCAGAGGAAGGCTCATTTAAAGTAGACAAATTGGTATATTTACACAGATTTTTAGAAAAACCCTACTTAAAATAAAAGGGTTATTGGTATCTCTGGATCTCAGGAAATAAATGAAAGAATGAACTAGACAGCCAGTAAGAATGAATTAAAAAAACTGAAGGAAGAGATTAAGAAACTGAAAGCACCTTTTTGTTTCTCTAGGTTCTCAACACTTCTCTGCTACTGCTCCTTCTACCCCCCTTCACCTTCTTTGCCTTCTCTGGGACCTAGAAAGAGGAGATGATGCCTTCTTGGACAGATGGTTCCCAGGGACTTCAGGATCCCGGGATAACTTCCCTTTGGAAGAGGGAGAATTGCCAGCCTTATTTTGAATGTTCTGGTATGGACTCCACCTCCAAGACTCCCCCTACACTCAACATGCAAAACATAGCTAGGGAAGCAGAAATGATTAGGAGGAAGGAGCAGGGAGTCTGAAAATCTGGATAAGAAACTGTCTTAGAATTAAGGCATCAGGTTGGCAAATGGTTTCCCTGATAACTTGGAGGGAAGGGGAAACAAAAGGAGTCAGGCTTTTAAATTGCAAAATGAGCCTGAAACTATAGTGCCATACAAACCAACTTAGTTTTCATCTCAGTGTAGAGAAAAATCAGCCTTCTCCCTTTGGAGCTACAGGGATTCAAATACCCTTCAGAAGTTATCCAGTACTGCTGGGTGGATCAGATGTGGTAAGGGTACCACATCCCTTCCCCCTAGCTGATATCCATCTTAAGAGTTATTTTCCAGTGCCCTGGAAAGATCTGCAAAAATGTGCCAAGGTTTTCTACAGCATGTTTTCAGTTTGCAACCCTGTGTGTGAGGATGGACACTGACTGTAACTTGGAATGTTGCCTTAGGTGAGTCTGCTTGACTAAGGGAACAGATGTGATGGGGCAAATGGAGTGTCATGGCTTCAGGCACCTTCCGCAACAACTCTGGCTGCTCCTCAAACCTAGGACATCCATTGCGAGGCACTGCTGATGGCAGACTTTGCAGTCTTTCTGCAAAAGGTGGCCTGAGAGAAGCTGCAGTGCTGCTCCTGCATGAGTCCCCCAGTGATTTCCATCAGTGGTTCACCAAGGCATTTTCTAAATGAATGGGGATGGATACAGGGGTGGATCAGAATAGACTCTTAATCCTCTCCACTTCTGTGGTAGCCTTGTTGCAAGCACAAGTAAGAGAAAAGGTATCTGTATGTCAAAAAATAGACAGTTTCTCAGGTATTGGCAACAGTAATCCAGTTTGGGGGAAAAAATGGAGAAAGGTGAAGCCAAAAAGAAACTCAAGATTGCAGTGTTACCTACCTACTTATTCACACAGGGAGCATATACTTTTCTGGGGCTACCAACAAATAAGATAGGACTTGCCGATGAAAAGTCAGTGCCTTACTATTGTAAGAAGATAGGATGTTGCCAATGAAAAGTCAGTACGTTACTATTGTAAGAAGATAGCTAGAGACTGAGGAAGATACAAGGGACGCTACCTATAAAACTTTACCATCTCCATCAGGAGACACCCCCTCTTCGCTTGAAATCAGACAGGAAACAATTAGCAAATGGTGCAAACTAATGAGCAAAACTGACTTAATAGAGGAGCTTCAGAGCTGGGAATGGAAAAGCCTTATATGTTTCCTTTTCCTGCCTTAATATTTTCTTGTCCTTTCTTGTAGATACTGGAACCATGCATGTATTCTGCAATTTCTACTGACCTCTCTTGTTTCACCTACATCCAGAAAAACATATAAGTTGTGGGTATCTCTGGACAACCTTCTACCTGTTCTTTCTCCTCTGAGATTCCTGAGCAAATAGGTCCTCTCTTGGAGGAACATGCCTCTCTTGTCCCTTAATGCTGTTCATCTGTTGGGAAGAGATCTCCTGTATAAACTAAAGGCTACCATATTCTGGACTCCAGGTAGAGGATTTTTGAAGCTCCTGGGAGACAAGCCACCTGAGTTAGTGAATATGTGCTTATCTATACTGAGAGTAAATATGTGCTAGAGGTCTGCCATGCTATGGGCCAAATTTTGAATGAGAGGTTTTCTAATATCCCACAACTAATATGCCACGTGCAAAACTAATTGCTGATTTATTAGTCATTGCAACTTCCCAAACAGATTTCTGTAATTCATTGCAGAGCTTATTCCAGACAATAAGATGAAATTAATTTGCAAGCTGTGAAAAGGGCTACTAAGGTCTGGACTGGGGTAACTGAAGCCCCATTTCTTTTATGCAGGGACTCCTACTCGGAGTTTCAGACATATGCACCTTCTAGTGAACTAGAAATTGGGAGCTAAAATGAACACAAATTATCTTGACAAACATATTCTTCATAAGATTTTCACTATCATAACTTTATTATTCTGTAAATTCACTTTGTCTTGTATCTAATGGGATTATCTTTAATCTCTTCATATATACTACTGCAACAAATTTGAAAACCCCTCAGTTCTACTTTTCTGTCTTCAACAGAAGGGTAATTCCATAAGCACTCAAACTAATATGATATTTGCTAAATCTTATAAAAACATCATATATACTTCCCACTAGAGAACTGAAGTACACTTGCTTATTATGTGCCATTAAATTAGTCACCTGTGATGGTTAACGGATTTACAAAGGTGTATTTTGTAATGCAGAGAAAAATTCAGGGAACCACACACTTTAATGTAGCTTGCCTCAATACAGGACCTAGAAGAGAGGGATAATGGGCGAACCATTCCATTTGCTGTGTCTAGGAAACATAATTTCATGTATTATATACTTTGTTAAGTTATATACACACATATCATTAACTAGGTTAACCACAGGATAGAAAGGGTTATTTTAGAATTATAACTGTTATATTCCTGTGGTAGACAGGAGCAAATTAAAAACATGGAGAAATCTAACAAGGGAATGAAGGCATCTATTAAAGGGGACTACTTCTTTTTAATTCTTTTCATGGCATTGAAAAAAAAAAAAAGAGAAATGAGTCTTTTGTCAATTATCTTTTATTTCCTCAAATTTGATTTTGCTCAACTTTGAGTATTTGCTTTGAATTAACATATTACTTATAATGCTTGCAAAGAACCTTGGAAATCATAAATGATTTTTATTTTCTTATATTTATGTAATAAGTCTATCCCTTATATGATCAAAGGAAAGCCATTCTTAAAAAGTTTTTCCATAGCTCATCTAAAATCTAATTGTAACAATCATACCTAGAATGGCATGTTTAGTACTACTAATAATAAATTAGCACTACTAATTATTATGACAGTATTAGTACTATTATACTACTACTAGCATTACTACTAAACAGAGATGGCTTTTCATGAGTAGGCCAGCACAGTGAAAATAACAGTGTCTGGAATTAGACATGAGTTTAAGTATTTTCTTTAGTACATTTCTGTGTGACCTTGGCAAGTTACTTATTTTCAACCTCAATCTTCTCATATTTAAAATGGAGATAATCCCACCTACATTACAGGGTTGTGAGAACTGAACAAGGTAACATCCACTGAGCAGAGTGCTTGGCACATAGAAGACTTCAATAAATATTAGTGCCTTCACTTTCTCATGTCCCTTTGGTCCTAATTTTTAGAAAATGGAAAAGAGCTTGCTTTGGAATGAAAATGAAACCAGTAAATCTTTAATAGCTTTAATCTCACTACTGATGGTAAACTGTGATTTTTTAGATCAATGTGTTTGATATGTGGAGATCACTAAACAGTTTTAGTTTTTTTTTAAAAAAACAGAAAGAGATCAAGGTATCAGGGGACTCAAAAAAAACAATCCATTGCTTTTTTATAACCTTTGATATATCATCTTTTATTTAAATCAAAAACTTGACCTACAAGTTTGCTACACCCTTCACTGGAAGATTCAAGTATGATTATAAAACTTCTGTGACTTTAATGGGTCATTATATCAAACTGCATATAATGATAAGGATACAAGTTTGTCAGTGAAGTGCCTAGAGTGAACAGTATGAGTAAAATGTATACTTTCTTAAATTTTTTTTTTGCGGTACGCGGGCCTCTCACTGTTGCAGCCTCTCCCGTTGCGAAGCACAGGCTCCGGACGAGCAGGCTCAGCGGCCATGGCTCACGGGCCCAGCCGCTCCGCGGCAAGTGGGATCCTCCCGGACTCAGGCATGAAACCGCGTCTCCTGCAACGGCAGGCGGACTCTCAACCACTGCGCCACCAGGGAAGCCCAAATGTATAATTTTAAACTAGAAAACCGTATTTGAATCTTTAGTACCAAAGTCCTTTAAGCTTAGATATAGTTAGCTTATATAATTATATTATATTAATATAATAATAATAATATTTATCGAACACTAAATTATTAATACACCTAGGTGCTCTTCAAATACTTGATGACTTAGTTTTTCAATTTTTAGGCCTGACTGTACATAACCCATGTCGTATACATGAAAATAGATTTTAATTTTAAAGAACTCTTTCAAATA
This sequence comes from Delphinus delphis, assembly GCF_949987515.2. Taxonomy (NCBI): domain Eukaryota; kingdom Metazoa; phylum Chordata; class Mammalia; order Artiodactyla; family Delphinidae; genus Delphinus; species Delphinus delphis. The sequence goes on from NC_082690.1 coordinate 23,989,184, forward strand.
CTAATGCATTAGCAACGTTTAATGATTGTTAAGAAGAAACTCTCCTACATCTATCCCATTTCCCTTAAGCAAGGAAACAGGAGTACAGCTGGATATCATCTTCAATATGGAAATAAGAGAATATTTTCCTTCCTATTATTGTAGTCTAATTAAATTTCATATTGTATTTAAGAATCTATAATTCCATGTGCTGACTCATGGGCATCTAGAACATTTTCTTTTATATTGAAGGCTCATAATGAGTGGTTTATGTCTATTTTGTTACTCTTATAGCTACTGAACTTTTAATCTCTGATCTCTTTCCCACTACACCAAGATCACTTTGAACCTAAACCTAGTGGTCAGGATGCAATATACCCAGAAAACTAAATCCCTTGTTACAGATAAACTCCCTTCTTACAGATAATTTAATCAGGTCTATCAAGTTGTGTTCCAAACAGAAATCCCAGAGGCCCTTCTAGGGAACAATGAAGGGAATTTTTAACTGGGAAACACAGCCCCCACTTATACCCTCCAATTCAAACGATACTATGTTTTTGTTTGTTTTAAATACTGGGCTTCCTTTTAAGATTTGCAGGATTGTACTGCTTCAAAGGAAAATAAAAGTCTGAAAATTACTGATTTAGGACAATGAAAATTTCAACACCAAAATTACAGTCGAAGTCTTAACATGAAAGTTCATTATTACCCTCCAGTTGGTACAGACACAAGAGCAGTGTGGCCAAGAGAATTTTGAGAATGGGAAAGGATAAGGAAAAAGGAAAGTAGAAAGATGTCCTCACCTTATAAGGTCCATAATTTGAAGCCAAAATCAATAATAGGAAGCACATCTAGCTAATCTAGATCCAAGTGGGTCATTAGTCTAAAGATGCTGAACAGAACATACCTGTTAAGTAGATGTAATAATGTCTTCAATATTAAGACAGGTAGGAAACGTAAAACTCGAATCACTTTTTTCCTATTATAATTGGGTGACTTTTCCCATTTCTTACAATCACTAGTTAGGTGATTTATAATTAACTTTATTCATTATGTAATAGGATTATTAATGTTGCTATTTCCTAGGTTAGGGTTTAAATAAGCATATTTGAGATAACAGGAAAGTTTATTGACCATTGGTCTACGAAAATTCATTAATGATGACAGGTAGAAGTATATACTTAGGGTTATAAAGAGATGCAGTGGAACAGAACTAACATCTGTCTTTGTCAGACTCCACACTGATATAATCAAACAACAGAAAAAACTAGTTCTGATTCTCTGATTCCTTTCATATTACCTAAGGATTTTCTTTAAAACAATGAGAAATGGGACACTGCCAACTAACCTGTAAGTAGTACCTATGACACTGACACTCATCTAGAGGGAAATCAGGCTGTCTTTTAATTGATGTTAAGCCCCCACTAAGTTGGAACTTAAAAAACATTTCACTGAGAGGTTACCCAATAGAAGTATAATGTGAACCACAAATATAATTTAAAATGACCTAGAATAGCACATCTTAAAAATTAAAAAGTAGGTGAAATTAATTTTAGTAATATATTTCATTTAACTCAATGTATCAAAACTGATCATTTTTACACATATTCAGCATAAAAGTTGTTTTATTTCATATATTTTTGTACTAAGTTTTCAAAATCTTGTATGTATTTTACATTTACAGAATATCTTAATTTGGATTAGACACATTTGAAAATCTCAACAGCCACATGTGGCCAGTGGTCACCGTACTGGACCATGCAGATCTACTGCACATAATTTTGATACATTTTTGTTGAGAGCCAAAACCAAATTTGAATGAACCCTGGCAAGCTGTAGTCTCACACCTGTAATCTAAACCAAAAACTTGGACTAGGTGTCCTGGAGGATTTTATTAACTGTGAGACAGGGCTGTACTAAAATGGTAAACAGGCAACAGAACAGCAAACCCATCAAACAATTGAAGGCAAGTTTTGGAGCCCAGGCAAGATGGTCTTCAATATTCTAATTCACACTGAAAACAGTTCTCAAGTCCATACAACTTCACAAACCAGATTAGATACATAAAAGCCTTTGTACCTTCAAAAAGATTAATCTAGATAAATAAATCCTATTTATACAGACTGCTAAATTCTGCTAATATTTTATAAATATATAGGCTTAGCCCACAATTCTTGATATAAAGAAAAGTTGTTACAACTTGGGCATTTTTCTGTTCATATTTTGACTCTATAATCTGACTATATATGATTTCTGTTCAAACTTTAAGAAAATGACTTCAGTGATTTACCTGGAGTGCTTTTCTACACCCCAGTTAAGATTCAGATTTATACAACACCAGCTGGTTTCCAACATGAGTCTTTTTGAGGGGTAGGGGTCGAGCAGATGGTTGTTTTATTTATGTACTCTCTGCCATTAGACTGGTATACAAAGGCAATATTCTTCTTTTTCCAGGAGTTGTCCACAATTTAACTTTTGCATATATTTTCAAATATAAGTAGGTCTCCTTGTCTGCAGTCTTAGTGCTCAAATCCTTCTCTAAATTTCTCTACAGAGTGAACTTTCTTAAAGGTAAATATGATATGCCACTCTTCCCTTGCTTAAATTCTTTTTGTGGTCCCCCATCATTAACACAGAGGCAATACAAGCATGGATCCTATTGGTCAAAAGTGGTCCACCTGAGATTTTTAGCAAACAAAATATCTATCCTAATACTCTGCTCAAACATGCAGCAATAAAGCCTACCCACCAGTTAGGAGATTTTATCTAAAACCAAAAGCCTGGATTCACTGACCGAGAAAGGACTTGCAATGACAGGGGAGTCAGGGTGAGGAGGATCTCAATAGTTTGTTCATATCAAAAAGAGAAGGCTGGTGTGCCTAGCTTCCATCCCATGAAACTGGAGAATTTGTGCTACACATAGTGTAGAGGTAGTGATGAGGCTCTGGGTTTTCTCTTGTTCACCACTCTTATTTCACATATTTGGTAGAAGCTGAAGTAGAAATATGGAGATATAATTTTATGAAGTCAGGTGACTATGTTATGGAAGCATACTGAAGAAATCAAGGACGTTTAGGAAACCAAGAGCAACAACATCCAACTTACACTCCCATCCCTGATGGCTCACAAGATGGTACTTTGTTAATGGCAGAACAAGTCATCTGAACCTAAAACCATGGGTAAATTAAAACACTGGAATTTCTTAAGGAAAAATGAATTTAAACTATTGGATACATGTGGATAGAGAATAATTCTATACTCCATTGCTAAACTACCTCAGGCTTAATAGAATCAGATTTTGAAGAATTGTAAAGCTACTTGGAGGAAATAAAAATCACAATATCATGAGAATTTCATTTCAGAAATATGATAAGTATTACTTATGCTTTGTTTCTGTTTCTATATCTGGAGTATACATTTCACAGTATAATTATATTATGAAGTATCTGCCCTAGTATGGAAAGAAGCCTATTTGCTGAATGACCAATTTGCTAAATTACTGAGAGTTTTTTTTTGTTTTTGCTTTTTTAAGAATTAAAATTAACTGCAGCTTCTTGTCAGTACTTGTTAGTTAGTCCAGTTCCACTAAATATAAATTTATTCTGTTTCATATTTCAAAAACCAAGTAGTTTTGTGCAAAAGTTTAGGGCTTTATCTAAACTTATTAGTTTGCTGTTTTCTATTTTTGAATACTTATGTCCTCTTTACTCTTATACCTCACATTGAAATGCTATCACAAATTATGCTAGACTACAGTCTAGGTATTTGTCAATTTTGAATGAATTGCTTATTCAACGAACTTACCCAGAACTTCTATCAATGTGGCACATTTTTAAGAGATATTAATAAGCTGAAAGTAGAAGCATGCTTCCTGCAAAGCAACACAGGATTCCTGCAGTTTTGGGACCTATGCTGTATATTACGGTTACATGGCTTGTCCCTGGGCAATTTTGGCATCACCCAGATCTAAGAGCCCAAGTCTTCTTTATGAAACCATAGAAATCATTGAAAACAATCGATGATATAAACATAAAGAATTAAAATATACCTATAGATCATACGATGGACTGCTAAACTGCTGTTTGTTAAATGTTGAATAAAAAAACTGAAAAGCTGGGACTTCTTGGTGGCGCAGTGGTTAAGAATCTGCCTGCCAATTCAGGGGACACAGGTTCGATCCCTGGTCTGGAAAGATCCCATGTGCCGCGGAGCAACTAAGCCCATGTGCCACAGCTACTGAGCCTGTGCTCTAGAGCCCGCGAGCCACAACTACGGAAGCCCGCACACCTAGAGTCCATGCCCTGCAACAAGGAAAGCCACAGTAATGAGAAGCCCGTGTACTGCAATGAAGAGCAGCCCCTGCTCACCGCAATGAGAAGCCCGTGTACTGCAACGAAGAGCAGCCCCCGCTCACCACAACTATCAGCAACGAAGACCCAACGCAGCCAAAAATAAAAATAAATTTATTTTAAAAAATCTGAAGAACTAAGTTTTCATTACATTAGTTATTATGTTCTGGATTAAAATACAGAATCTAGCTCTTTAATGTAATAATAACTGTAATTTACTGAGCACCTACTACATGCCAGGCACTTGGTATTAATTATCTTTAATTCTAATAACAAGCCTGCAAGGTGAGTTCCTCTTTTTACAATCCTGAAAACTGAGATTGGAGAGTTTAAACAAGTTACTCAGAATCACAAAGGTAGTGTGTAGAGAATTAATTGTTTTTTAAAGTCCATTTTGGTAATTTTACTAAAATGCCTTTCTTTCCTACTTTTAATTTACATCTAAAGAATCATTTATATCAGTTCCACTGCTAGCATTTAAATGAAACTAAAATATATTCTTCTTATATGTGGAATATATCTGCCTGAGAAATCAGAAAGGAAATAAAATAGTACTCTATTCTTAACTCATCCTCGCATTTACCTATTATAATTTATTATGATGTATATAAATTTATTATATAATAGGTTTGCTAAAGTAACATGAGTACGACATTAACTTAAAAGTAAAAGCATGGGGCTTCCCTGGTGGCGCAGTGGTTGAGAGTCCGCCTGCCGATGTAAGGGATACGGGTTCGTGCCCCGGTACGGGAGGATCTCACATGCCGCGGAGCAGCTAGGCCCGTGAGCCATGGCCGCTGAGCCTGCGCCTCCGGAGCCTGTGCTCCGCAACGGGAGAGGCCACAACAGTGAGAGGCCCGCGTACCGCAAAAAAAAAAAAAAAAAAAAAAAAGTAAAAGCATGTTTGCTATCTTTTATGCAACAGGAAGTGGGTAAAATCTCTCTGCATTTTGTTAAATTAAGATTTTGAATCTGAAGTAGATATGCATTTCTAACTGACTTTTGTTACTTTACGTAGATCTCGTAAGTGGCAGAATGTAAAAGTTTGCTATGCATTTCCATGAGTTCTGGCACTTTCAAAGTTATGGACATGGTACGACATTTCATTGTGACTGACAGTATAACGCTGCTATAATAAAATTTCCTGTCAACTCGTTCTCTCCTGCAATGCCTGAAGCATCTCAGGTTACATGTCAGATTAAAACATACGATGTGCATTGTCCCGTCTTTACAGCAAAAGAAACAGAATGGGGCCAAAATAGCGTGGGGGTGGAAGTGTTTTCTAATTACATATAGTAGATTGTTTGAAATGCCTTAATTATGCCATTTATTTTTGTACCTCATCATGTGGGATAAGTAAAGTTTAGAGTTTTATGCTAATTTTCAGTTATCCAAGTACTTTTCAATTGCCACTGGGAACTAGGTTTCAGTCATGTGAGTTGCTCCAACTATGACATCATTTATCTAAATGATATCCATTAAAAAAATTCACTTCTATGGGCTCTAAGTTTTATAAGTCTGATGCTGTTTTTCCCCTCCAAGGTGTTCTTCTGACTACCCCAAAGTGTATTTACCTCCAATGCCAAATTCTCTATTTGTATTTTGATTGTCTCCTCCTTCAGAGAACTTTGCTTCAAAAATTAAACTCTCATATTATTGCTGTTGTGGAGACTTTTTCCCCATCCCCTCAGCTTATATAGTTCTGTTCTATATAAAACTAAAAATCCTTTCTCAACTCACTCCTCTTTCTTCCCTTCCTCTGTCAACTTTTGAGAATAACAGTCTAGCTCTATTCCTTCATTTCTTGACATCTTGTAACTGGGTTTCTATCTTTAACACCATATGGCATTCTTGAAGACAATGATTTCCTGGCTGTCATGTCCCTGTATCTTTTTTTCAGTTCTACCCACAGGATACTCTCTCCTTAAAGCCTCCGCTTCCTTGAGTTGATGGCATTTGTATGTCTCTTGGTTTTACTAGCACTAAACTTTTTTCTAAGACTGGTATTTTTCACACTACTCTTTCCCTGGATCATCAGTTTCTTCTACCTCCCGACCTATTGATATCCACACCTTCCATGTTGAATTGTTCTTAACACTGGCTATGCATCAGAAATACCTTGGCACTTTAAAAATACTATATAGTTATTTGGGCTCTACTATACCCCACTGAATCAGATTCTTCAAGAGTTGAGCCCTTTAAGAACCTCTCTGGTGCTTTTGGTATATGGCTATGGTTGTAGGTGTTTCTCCAGGACCTATTACCTTCCTTCATTACTCTCTTGCTTGGCGATTCCATGGTGTTTTGGCTTTACTCATTATCACTCTAAGGTAACTGTTCACTAGTTCTGGATTATTGCAAGAAAAAAAAATCATTTCATGGCTAAATTTGGGAAAGATTAGACAACAGAGAGGTTATTTTACTGAAGGACTTCTCAAGGTTGTATGTACACTTCATACCTCTATGACACTTAAGGCCCTTTTTACTCCCTTAGAAAGGGTTGTTTGCATTCAAATTTATCTCCTATCTCTTGTAGTCCACTTTAAATATCATGGCCAGATTATCAGTTTAAGGCACAGCTCTACTCTTGACATTACCCTCCTCAAAAATCTTCAATTACCTTTGGATTGGAGCCAAGTTTAAATTCTCTAGCTTGGCATTGAAGGCCTTGGAAGATCTGGCCTGAACATTTTCAGTTTGTTTTTAACCTTTCATTATGAGGAAAAGTGTATAGACTTTGAAGTCAGACATATTTGGGTTTGAATTATGTTTTACTATGGACAAGTAATTTAAATACTGCAAATCTCATTTGCTTATAAATGAAAGAAAGATAACCTTTCCATCAGGTGGAAGCAGTATTATTTTGAGGATTACAAGTTGGTCCTTCTCATACTCTATGCAGAAATGCTGCTATCACCTAAAAAACAGTGGTTCTCAAATTTTAGTAGGCATCATTATTAGTGGGGGTATTTGTTACAAAAGGAGATGGCTGGGCTACACCTTGATCTAGACTTGGTAGGTCTGTGTGTGGACTTGGTAGGTTTCTAGAACTATACTGTCTAATATGTAGCCACAAGCTACATGTGGCTATTAAGCACTTGTAGTATGGCTAGTCTGAATAGCCATGTGCTATAAGTGTAAGATATCTGATTTTAAGACTTAATATGAAAGAAATAATGCAAAAATATCTCATTAACAATTTTCTTATTGAACACACATCGAAATAATATTTTGGCTATATTAACCTAAATAAAATATATTACTCATATTAATTTCACTTGTTTCTTTTAATTTTTTAATGTAGGTGCCAGAAAATTTTAAATGACATATGTGCCTCACATCACGTTTCCATTGAACAGCACTGCTCTAGAATGTACACTAGTTAGAACAAGTTCCCCAGATGATTCTTTGATAGCTATCCTCAGGTCACCTTGAGAAACAATATATGAAATGTTAAGCTTTCTGAAAGAAGAACTGATGCCTTTCCATATCTTTATATCCCCACAGTATTCTGAACACTGTGGGCAGTTAACTATATACTAATTGAATTTAGATGCACTTTACGTTTTTAGCCATCAAAATCCATAAAAAAATTTCTCTGGAAGCTTTGCTTTTTTTTTCCCCCCCAGTTCCTAAAAAATTATTTTTGAATTACATTTCTTAAATGGAACAAAAAAACTCCTGAAATTATGGCTTTGATTTGTTCCTGAAACCAATAAAAATAATTTTCTCAAAGAACTGGGATTTTATCTTATGGTTATTTGACTTTGTATAGAAAAAGGCCATTTATCTCTCTAGGTTCCAAAGTTATTCAATATGATCATACTCAAGTTCTTCAATTAAAACTAATGTTTAACACTATACCGGGAATATATGCTAATTTTTATACCATAGTGATTTACCAGATGAGGGGGAAAAAAAAGACATAACTAGGGAAAAGGAGGTCTTTTATTTAGGGACAAATGAGGTAAGAGTGGTTGACCGCTCTGGAAGTAGAGAGAGAACTAAGAGAGACACAATTAGAAATATGGAAGCTAATGTTGGGATGCAGAACAACCTTGACGTTAATGACTGTTAGAAAAGAAACAGTCACAAAATTAGAAATACGTTTTAAAGATTGTTTGGTAATAATGAGTGAAGATTTCTCCACTTACCTCATCGCCACATTGCTGCCATCGATAACTATTGGTCTCAGATTTTCCCCATCATCTGTTACAATCTCTTGCATCGGAGATTCAGACCGCTGAGATTCCAGGGAAGACGTTTCCCTCATTATACTGTTAATTGTACTAACCGTTTGTTCAGCCTCACTTTTATTTCCAAGTTTGACAAGTTCTCCCAAAATATCATTGATTAAAGCATCGGTACCAAGTTTGTTTAGCACAAGCTGAACCTGTTCTTCAGAATAACCTAACTTCAGTGCAAACTCCAGTTTTGTTTGGTACTCTCGCACCACATCAGGGGGTTTCCTCACTTCCTTGGTTGGCTGAGACTCTTCAGGTTTAAAGTCTTGCAAAATTTCACTGCGTTTGAGTATGTGAGGCTCTAAACACGGAGACCTACATAGTTGTCTGTGAGTCTTGGTTAATAAGCATGGCTCTACCGAAATGCTACTCAATTGTTCTGACTCATTATCAGAATTTGTGCTTTCTTCAGAGTCACCAGAGCTCGCATTCTCTTCAGACACCTCTTTTTCTTCCTTCCCGGAATTAACTTTATCCATTGTTGGTTTTTCTACCATTGACCAAGGTACAGATGTACTTAAATGTGGGTCAGTGCTCTCCACATAAAGGTGGCCTAGGTCATGCCCCAGATGATCCTTCAAGCCCATGAAGCTGTTATGTGTACTTGACTCCACTTTGCTGTTTTTTCTGTATTCTTGAATGCAAAGCACCCCGTATTCCTAGAGAAAAATGTAAAATATTTAGAATTTCATGTCTACTGAATGATATTTCAGTATCATTTCTATTTCAATAAAGAAGTTGGGAGAGAATTACCAAACTATTGAATATCAACTTTGTTTTGTCTACATCCTCTCATCCCTTATAACACCCTTCCAAGATAGTATCATGTCCTGTTTTTCAGATGACAAAGTTTGGAATTAGAAAAATTAAGTATTCCCTCCAAGGCAACAAAGTAAATAAGTAGGGGAACTGGATTTTTTACCCAGTTTTGTCTGACTCCGAAACCCATGCTTTCCCCACTATATCATGCTGCTTCTCAATCCTGATGGAAGAGATTTTCCCACAGTTAGAAGGCCTATGTTTCTATAGTGACACACAGAATATTATTTAAAAAAACCCTGTTTTAGATGTGCTATGACAGGTTATGTACATTTTCTCTAAAATAATTCACAAAAATTTGCAAAAATTATTTTAAAGAGAAAGCCATGTGAAAAGGAAAACATTAACTTATTATAATTTAAAAGTTATTAATTTGGATCAAATGTAACAACAATTTAAAGACTTTCAAAAATGATTTAGAGTACTACTGCGATGAAAGAGCACACATTCTACAACAGCCAACAAGGAATGAAATAATTACAAAGTGAATTATATTCCACTTAAGAGATGAATAGTTTTGCCCTAATAATCTTTATTTTGTAAATCCTGAACACAGTAACAGAATACAACACTGTGCTACCCTTATTAAGTGCCAGGGACTACAGTCTATTTCATTCCAGGGGAAACGGCTCTTATTCTATGCACATTTATAGAAAGCATAGGAATGGAATATTCCTATAATTATATTTGCTGGTAAATAAAATTAGCAGCAAATAATTAAGTACACTGAATAAATGTTATCTTAATTTCTTGAATTTTATGGCAGAAAATACTTCTGTATTATATTAGGTGATTAGCTAATTATTATCTGCATTTGGTTAAAAAGTCATCTTTTATTCTACTTTCCCCCTACAGAATGCTTTTACTGTTTAAAAGGCTTTGGCTGTTTTACTGTTTTCCTAAAAGTCTACTGGGAATAATTGTTATTTCTCTACCAGGAATAGGTTAGCAAAATAAAATTATTTTCTCTTGTGCTTCATTGTAAGGACTACATGCACATCAGTAGTTTACTTATTAAGGCAATTCCAGTGTTCTACGCATGGATAACATTGGTAAGCCAGTGGTAGCTGAATATGAGACTGTCATAGAACACCTATTTAAATAACCTAAAAAAGAAAATTGGAAAAACATTTTATTCTACAGTTCCTCAACATCTTATTTACACTAGAAAGGAGCTATTATATAAATGTTAAGAGAAAATGCTAAGTGATTTTCTAAGAAGTTGCACATTTGAATGCATTAGAGTGAACTTATTAGAGAGTGCAGCATTTCTATACAATGAAATAAATTGTATTAACTATGGTAAATAATAGAGAAGAGACCATGGAATCTTTAACTTGATAACAGTACACTTAAAATTCCTTCAGTGTAGAAATCCTACACACTTCTACAGGAGTTTCTTCAGTTTTATCCCTTGAGAAGACAGATAAATTTAACATCATTGTTCTACTAATATAGCATTCATTAGTTTTAAAGAAACATCACACTCTCCTGGCTCCTGACTGCACAACTGATAAAAAGAGATTTTCCTTGGGAGACCTCTATATCCATCTGCTCCATTATGAAGCTGTAACCATTTCAATTTTTTTCTATTAATATGGATATGCATGAGCCCAATTATTAGAATTAAAGGAAGCAGTTTTGAAAGCAAATCTTAATACTCAGTGATTTATTAACTACTGTAATATACTGACACCATAATGCAAGCAACAAATCACAACAGCATCCTAATAAAGGGATACAGTTAAAAAGAAAAATCTGCACTGTGGCCTTGGTAGAGCTCCCACCAAAAGTATCTTAAACAAGGAAAACCTATTGGAAGCTGGGCTGCCTGGCAACCAGAGCTGGTTGCTAAGCGGCACTCTTTTAACGTGCCATCATGAATGCTAGCACAGTAAAAGAATAATTTGGTATGAACAAAAGCCTATAAAAGAGACTGGGACTTAAGTGCGTCTGGTTTACCCTCTGAGAACAATGCAGCTGCCAAACCAATCTGGAAGCTCCGACATCATTGTTCTGTAAACCCCACAATCTGCTCTGACTGCAGGAAGTGTATTTAACGGGCAACATTTTTGATCTCCCCTGAAAAGTTTGGATTTTGCATAAGTGCTGTTGTGAGATAATTTTTCACTGACCAAACCCCTGAATTGAACTAAGAAATATTATTTTAATATTGAGCTGTAGTGTTTTTCTTTTGGACTGTTTTAAACAAGATTAATACTTTTTGAAACATACAGTCGGTGGGGAACATTAGAATGAAATGTTATGTTTAAAGAATAGTGAATTCTTAATTTTCACATTTTTCAAAGAAGCAAAACCAGATATTATAAAGTTTTTAAACTGAAAATTATCCACCCTAAAAACGTATTGGGTTGGTCAAAAAGTTCGTTCAGTTAGTGAATACGCTGTTCAATAAAGTTCTTCATGAACATGAAAAATGTCTCCTATTTTTACCTAAAACTGAACAAACTTTTTGGCCAACCCAATATTTAAATCTTTCAGTATCACTTTCACTCTAATATTAAAAAAGTGATGGTGACACTATGTAAATCTGCTTTTCTATGTAATTTTATTATATGGCTATAATGATTAAATAGGGAGAAAAATGGGATTATTCATTGTTTGCTTTTTATAATATTAAACTAGATAAAACTCATTTGTATTCAAATGTATTTAGTGAATACCACACACCTTGAACTTGTGATAATTCATATAATTTATATATACTATTTAAATATAATGTTTCCAAGTGAGCTAATATTAGGTATAAGTGTAAGCTTGATTTACACTACTTCAAAAAATGTACACCTAATTTTGTTAGGCAAAATAACTTTTCTTTTCCTTTTTTTTTTTTTTTTCGCGTTACACGGGCCTCTCACTGTTGTGGCCTCTCCCGTTGTGGAGCACAGGCTCCGGACGCGCAGGCTCAGCAGCCATGGCTCACGGGCCCAGCCGCTCTGCAGCATGTGGGATCTTCCTGGACTGGGGCATGAACCCGTGTCCCCTGCATCGGCAGGCAGACTCTCAACCACTGCGCCACCAGGGAAGCCCAAAATAACTTTTCTTTTAAAATATTTTGGTTGAACTTTTTTTTCATACTGACAGGCCTCTCTTCATTTTCCAGATTTCACTGGATAACTTTCTTTGAGGTAACCAATGTCATCTTGTACTAAACAAGCAGTTAAATAATTTTTAGTTCCTATAAACCAACAGACTATAAGGACAAATAAGTTCAATTACCAGGCCTATAAGCTGCATATATTTTCTCCACTACATAATATAAATTTGAAATAACTTACTTTTATTGACTCAAATGGTAAAGATTTGGTTTTTAAAACTTTAATCTCTAAAGTGCTTCCTTATTCACTTGTAATTTGTAAAAGATCACCCTTCACATATATACAATGGAATATTACTCAGCCATAAAAAGAAACGAAATTGAGTTATTTGTAGTGAGGTGGATGGACCTAGAGTCTGTCATACAGACTGAAATAAGTCAGAAAGAGAAAAACAAATACTGTATGCTAACACATATATATGGTATCTAAAAAAAAAAAAAAATTGGTCATGAAGAACCTAGGGGCAGGATGGGAATAAAGACAAAGACCTACTAGAGAATGGACTTGAGGACATGGGGAGGGGGAAGGGTAAGCTGTGACAAAGTGAGAGAGTGGCATGGACATATTTACACTACCAAATGTAAAACCAATAGCTAGTGGGAAGCAGCCGCATAGCACAGGGAGATCAGCTCGGCTCGGTGCTTTGTGACCACCTAGAGGGGTGGGATAGGGAGGGTGGGAGGGAGGGAGACACAAGAGGGAAGAGATATGGGGATATATGTATATGTATAGCTGATTCACTTTGTTATAAAGCAGAAACTAACACACCATTGTAAAGCAATTATACTCAATAAAGATGTTAAAAAAAAAAGATTGCCCTGAATTAATATGGCACTAAAAAAAAGTCAATATTTTGAAATCATTCAACCAAAAAATTAAATTTAAAAGCTGACAAAAGTCTTAAGATATAAAAGCTGACAAAAATATCTTCATAGGCTGCAGTACTACTTAATGTAATGTGTAAAACTTACAAGGAATTATTACATCTTAGAACAAAGAATGGTATGTGATCTTTATTTTTGTTCAGTGCCTTAAAAATGAACAATGTAAAAAAATGATCAATATAACTTTGAAAATGATTAGCAAAGACTACAATAACAACACAAAATTTACTATTACATGCAAGGGAGAAAACACTTTTCTTCTTAAATTTTTAAATTAGACTTTTAAGTTTTGCCATTTACTGAAATACAAACGCATATAAATAATCTTTAAATTAATCAACTATTAACAAGAGTAATTTTCCTCATTTCATGAAGCAGCCTAGACAAAGTTTCACACACAAAGTAGGTCAATGTTTATATTCCCATAGTTATCAAAAAACTCCAAGAATACGGCTTAACTTTTAGGTTATCAGAGACCTATTATAATTGGCCTTTACACTATATTCATGAACACAAAAGGTACTGAGCAAACATATATTGGTCTGAAAACAGATTTCTGTACTTACAGAGCTTTAGATTTCCTCCAAATATTGTAGAAACTAAAACAATTTTTCTTATTGAAGGTCTAATAAGTAAAAAATCAAATAATACTGTATGTTGAAAAAACTAAAATGTCATGCTATAGATGACATTTATAGATGATAAAGTGTAACCAATTATTTTAATTGCCAAAAAGCTTTATACTAGCTGAAAGCAGATTTTATTATATAAAGGCTATTTACTAGAAATTTGTTGCATACACAAACATTCCCCCATTTAGTGAGATTTTCTGAAAGCTCTCATTAGATAACTTAGATAATCCTTCATCTCAAATCCAGTAAAATTTTTTTTATATTCTAAAAAGCATCATATTATCAAGAATATTAGACCATAAACTTGTTAAATCAATGTTTGTTTGTAACATAAAGTTACAATGCCATAAAGTGGGTTCTGATTGTTATCCAAATGGTAATAGTATGAGAACAATGAAAATAAAATAATGAATATGTAATAAATACCTACTGCTGTAGTCTCTGTGTATTTAATTACCACTGTATTTTAGTGAGTGCTGTTGTCTGCATCCCTCTAGCTAACAAAAGAAGGATGTCCCTTTGAACAGATTGGTTAATGCTCTGGGGCAACAGATGTCTACTGGAACTGCAGGAGACCAGCAACTGGTGGCCTGCCCATCTTCTGAAAACTTTCAATAGACTTATGCATATGTTCACACAATAGGGCATGTGGTAGAAATGAAAACCTCTTTTTAACCCTTTATGCTCTTTCTTTTCCTCCCAACTGATAGATGAAAGTCTTTGTCTCCTCCCTTCCCCATTACAGATCTCTTGAAAGCAACAGTTCTCCAAGTGACATCTTCAATCTAATATCTGAAACTAATGCAAGCAAAAAATAAAAAATAAAGATGGGAGAGAAGAAATTGTAAACTATACATGAGTATTGAAACTGCTGACAAAGCAGTTGAATACTTAATCATCATAATTAAAACAAGCTGAAACATCTAATAGCAATCCATCTCCCCAAGCTAGATTTTTAAAACAATGGAAAAATCTATTAAATCTTACTATCATTTTACAGCACCTAGGTCTGACAGTGACACCTTAAGAAACCTAAGAATGTGACAAGAAGATAAAATCTAAATTCATTGTTTATCAAAATAGCAGAACACACTATAACTTATCTTTAAGTACAAATGATTACATGGCATGCTTAATGCCTTGTGAATGTTTATGAAACTGTAATTATTTATATAACTCCAGAATATAAAAATGTAAAAAATCTGCTTCACAGACATATTTTACAGAAAGAATTTAACTTTCTGGTATTTTGGCACTATGTAATAATTTGTAGGCTTTCATTTGAGGTGCATTCTATCCTTAACAGAGTTCAAATTAATATCCTGACTACTTAGCAAAGTTTAACTTCCAAGGCATTAAGTAGCACATATACTCACGTTCGCAGGAAAATACAAAGACATTGGTTTCTGTAGCAGCTTCAGCAGTAACTCCTTAACACAATTTTAGCTGCAGACTTCCAGGCAAGCAAGAAGAACAATGAATGGGTGAACAGATGGAATGGCAATGTCTTTGCTTAACCTATTACCGAGTGGAATAACAACCAATCATAGGCCAGAAAGCTCACAATTAGTCGGCCAGGCAGATGCAAGCCAACCTCAGCACCCTGCGTCAGGTTCGCAGGTTTCTAAGATAAGCAAGTTGATGTCATTCTCGGGTCTGCCCCGGGCAGCATGTGTATTAACGAGGGGTGTGCGGCAACAATAGGCCATACAAAGCTGTAGTAGGCAGCTGCTCTTTGAGAGCAGAGCCATGAGGGAACAGGCTGCCAACAAGAAAACACCTGGCTTGGGCAGACCAGCTTTTCCTCCTTGGTTTTAAACAAAACAAAGAAACCAATTATATTTTAAAGTAGTAAAAGTTGCATGTTTCCAAAAAGTCAAGGCTATCCTCTAGTCTATTAGCTTTTTGTTTCTGAGAAATAAAGAAAACGAGGTGTGTCAAAGTAGCAATTAACTACTGCAGCAATCCCTTTTCTTTAATAAATGATTTACTGGTGAAATGAGACAGATTATAGCAAAGCTACTTCCCTGGAAATACTGGGAAATATAAAATATTTGTAAGTATTGGTTCATTTGTGGCAAGAGAATAAAACAAACAAAAAAAGAGATGATGAAAATAAGATTGCAAAAGAAAAAGGTTTAAAAGCGTACAAACAGAACTGATTTTTTTAAAGTTCATAAGATAAAACAAGTTTGGCCAACTTTGTGCCAAATGAGTCATCTAAACTTAATATTTAGACAAAACTACTTAACTTCAACCTAAAATCACCAGAACGACCCACTTTATTTATGCCAAATAACAGTGTAAAATTATTTTATTATGGATACCAGTTAATCATGTAGTTAAATAAAAGCAAAATTGTTCATTATGTTTTAATATACAACACGTTATTTGTTATATTTATATTTCATAAAATTTGTAAGATGTAATACCCAAATTTCAGTTCAGGAACAGGTTAACTTTACAAAGAAGAAACATTGTAATATTTTTAAAGGATATGAGTATACAAAAATCAGCTCTGTCAGTGAGGAAGCTTGTCATCCCTGATTTATTTCAAAGTTCCAGACTACAGTATTTATAATGTTATGGACTACTTGCTTTTGAGAGCTGCATAAATTGTATCTTGAGTGACCTCTGATTACGGAAATTCAATCAAAATTTAAACACCATCAGGTGTTGTGAGACTAATTCCTTACTAAAGAAAAAGGCAATCTAAAGTGGTTCACTACCTACTTATGTGATGTAGAACACACACACACACACACACACACACACACACACACACACACACACACACACGTCTCCCCTTTTCATTCCAGTGCAAATTAAAAGAGTGAAGGAAAAAGCTCCTCTTAAAATACAATTTTCTGAGATAGGCTGATTTATGCAGAGCCTGGGCTTTCCCATTATATAATCAAGTACCCTAAAGGTATAAAATTTGGTTAAAGCACCCCAAACAATCTCAAACAATCTAAATCAGTCTCTCTTCTCACACACAAAAACAGAGGCTACTCACATTTAGGACCATGTGACAATACTTAGAAAAAAAGTTAATATTGGTGGGGACTCTTGGGCATGTCCTTATTGTGCCCAGTCAAATGTAAATGAGAGGTACTCTATTTACAAAATAAGAGAGAAATCTACTCTAAATGGTTAAAATTTTTCAGCTACCTCACCAAAAACATTCCTTATGCCTACTAAAAGCCTAAAAATTATTGCTGTTTCCAGAAAGAAAACTAAAATACAAAGTATGGTATTTGTAGATCACCATTTGTCTATAGATATTTTTCCTCAAAAAGAGCTTAATATTCCATGAAAGTATGTTATTCCAAAAATGTTAGAAAATTTACAAATCTGTGAAAGTATTTTTAAACTAAATGTAATTAGTAGATTCTGAATGCCAAACTAATTTCTAAAGGAAGAACTATTCTTTTTCTGCCAAGGGTTACAGTAATGTTTTTTGCAATAGTTACACCCATAGCCTAATTCCATAAGCCCACAAAAGATCAAGATAAAGCATTTCTAATATTATAGTTTATTGCAAAGTATAATGTGAATTACATAGAGTTCAAATTTTATGTCTTGAGTAAGCATATGAACATCACAAAAATCAAGTTAGAAATTATTTTTTTGTTGGTGTGGTAGTAATTTCTTTTTTTTTTAATTTCATGAGTAAAAAGGTATCGTCAACTCTGAAAAAAGTAAGAAAGATAAATCAAGTCCACTAGTATGGTTAGTAAATGTACTTCTGGTAAAACTGAGTTTGATTAAATAAGATTAAGATGAAAAATATGACATATTCATGCAAAGTAGTTACAACTAAAACTTAATAAAACTTAAGTTATGTACTGACTAGAGATAGCGAGGTCAATATTTATGAATTTACATTAAAATCTTTTCCCTTTTGTATATAAAAAAGACACTCTTTAGTATGAATAGACAGTCCCTCTTTCCCTTGGGCTTTCTTTCTTCTTTTTACCCCTTTGCTACTATAGTTACTACTTTATAGCTTTAATTCAGGAGGAGGAGGAATCTTCTCACTAATTCCTGCCACTGTGAACACAAAGAATGAGAGAAAACTACCCGAGAGCTCAGCAGGAAGCCTGATCCCTAGCACTGGATTAAGCTTTTTTGCAAACAGCAAATAAAGGCAGTGATCTGAAAAAGCTAATCAGATCCTGCTGTGGTATTTAGACTATCTTGGTTGCTAGTATTGGATAACGTTAAGCACATTAAAACATCTGTAGGTGAAAAGAGGCCCTTGCCTGCCTTTCTTAGTCACATGGCCCTGGTCCACTTCCCACTGCAGAGAAAATGCAAACAGCTGTACTGGGCTGTCTGGGTCACTGCAATAAATGACTGAGCACAGGGCGCAGTTATGACAGTGTGGTTTTAGTGATAACACTAATATCTGTCAATGTCAAGGGCTTTTCTAACATTTGAAAATTCAACTGTTTGCTGAGGTATGAATGTGACACACGTGGGTTTTGATGCTAGTGTTGGAATCAATTCTCTTTGTCAGCAGTGATCCAAGCTGCCTTCCCGGTACCTTTCTCCTAATATGGATTTGTTCTCCTTCAGTCTACAATTCTTTTCATCCTAAAACACCTCCATAGAAGTAAGATCATTAAATCAAATTTTCCCGGTACCTTTCTCCTAATATGGATTCATTCTCCTTCAATCTACAATTCTTTTCATCCTAAAACACCTCCATAGAAGTAAGATTATTAAATCAAATTTTCCCATTTGTCCCCAGAAGATTGAAAGGTTAAATTTTTAACCAAAAGCTCTCATTATTTTTGATTAAAAAAAAAAAAAACAACCAACCAAAAACCTAATTTATACACATGGTGTAAAAGAATGGAGCAAAATCAATCAGGCACTAACTCTAACCTCTGAAAGTTATTATATTTAGTAAATCAGATGGGCATGAGAGCTTTAATATATTTCATTTCCTTAGGCTTAGATTACTTTCATTTCTTAATTTATCTCCTTCCTTGAATACCCCCTAAGTACATCCCTGCCAAAGTAATTTTCAATGACACCACGCTTAGGTTTAAAAAAAATCTCCGCAGATCACATCTCTGGTCCTCTGCTTTGTTTTCAAGATTCTTACAACCGGGGCTCCTCTAGCCCTGTATTCTTATTTTCCACTTCAATTAAGGTGAAGGAATAGCAAAAGTGAAGTCACAGATGCTGAAACAACTGTCCCTTCACCCAAGTGTTCTCTTGCACAGCCTCACCTACCCAGATCATATCTGTTGTTCTAAGCCCAGCTCAAGGCTTATTTTTCCATAAAAATCTTCTTGGACCAGTCTGGTTTTTATTGAACTTCTATAACATTAATAGTCTGTACTGCACAATATAGCACTTATTTATGAACCAGGCTGTAAGCTTCTTGAGGGCAGATCCATTTAATCTTTGATAATCCACACAGCAAAAAAAGCCTATATGGTACCCAGCAGTGTGTTGCTATCTAGAAGACATCCGAGTGAAAAACAGGACCAGTAAAAAACAGGCTCCAGCAAATTTGAATGCAGGCATTCATATGAACAAAATGCTCCCTGCTAGTTTTTATTTCTCTTTGTGACAGGGTGAGCTTATCAAAGAGCCTGCAGTGATTTGCAATGTTCCTGTAGCCCTGGCTCTGCCACTGGGGCTGCTTTCAACATCCAAGGCAGCTGTGAAATTGAGTGAGCTCAAGCCTGGCAGGGATGAGAGGTCTTTTCCTGCAGTCTCCTTCTCTGGCTTCAGTTTTCTAACTAGAGTGGCATCCCTAGGAGTAATGCTCTGGCCTCTTCCGCCTCACTTGAGGATGACTTATCTGAGGGGTAAGTCTGGGAAGAGGAGTTGTGTAAGCAAAGTGCAGCCCCTTCCTCTGCACATTTCTCTTGGGATCTGCCCAGGTGCAGACAGCACACAGTTGCTTTGCTCTCCAGCACTGCCTGAGATTGGATGACTACATCTTTCTAATTTGGGGGTTCAATGTTGCTAAATCCTTTATGCTGTCATGTTCTGCAATAGCTCCATCAAAAAAAGAGCTGCTATTTTGATGTCCATCTACCTGGCTCCTTTGTTTATTTCTCAATTGGTTCAGAACTAAGGCAGGAAAAAGACCCCCTCAAACAATATTCAATAATAATAAGTTTTGATATAAAGAACTATTAAGGAAAAAAAAGGTGATGAAAAGACTTACATAAATTAACTCAACAGACCACTTTAAAAATACATATAAAGGGATAAAGTTAAAAAAAAAAACAATTCTGTGACAAAGAAAGAAGATAATGCTTCTTCAAGTCAAAATTCTTAGGGTTTGATTATAAAAATATTTCAGTGTCATATCACTAAGAGCAGATATCTTTCAATTCTCTCCAGGGTTCAGAGGCAAATAGGAAATCCACAAAAACGGTATTTCTTCTCAGTGGTCTAAAAACAAAGAAACTTTTCTATAGTCACTTTAAGTGACAATATAACCCATATCATTATTTGGGTTATATTTTCAAATATTTCCCAATGATTAGCTTCCCATTTAGTATTTTTTTTTTTTTTTTTTTTTTTGGCAGCTTGCGGGATTTAAGTTCCCTGACCAGGGATCAAACGGGGGCGCACAGCAGTGAAAGTGTCAAGTCCTAACCAGTGGACTGCCAGGAAATTCCCCCCATTTAGTATTTTTAAAAGTTCAAATAAACAAGCAAGTCTTTTAAAAAGATGATCTTCAATTCCTATAAAACTTGTAAATACTCAAGGAATGAGAAATTTTAGAAAAGCTCAGAGAATACAAATGACATCCAAAATGCTGATGTACTAGGTTGCTAAAGCAGCTAATGTGTGGCAGAGCAGGATAGAGAAAATTCGTGAGGAAAAAAGGACATAGATGATCTTAAAAGAAGTACAAAGCACATGATATCATCCACGTTAACAAAACACAGTTATATTAAGTACAACTGAAACTGAGGAAAAGCTGACCAAACCTATGTAATTTTTTTTTTTTTTTTTGATACGCGGGCCTCTCACCGTTGTGGACTCTCCTGTTGCGGAGCACAGGCTCCGGACGCGCAGGCTCAGCGGCCATGGCTCACAGGCCCAGCCGCTCCGTGGCATGTGGGATCTTCCCGGACCGGGGCACGAACCCGTGTTCCCTGCGTCGGCAAGCGGACTCTCAACCACTGCGCTACCAGGGAAGCCCCCAAACTGTGTAATTTTATATAAAATATATGTAAGACACATTCTCTGCATTATAACACAACTGGATGGTAGTTAAATGGCACTTTGTCTCTGACAATAATGATAAGATTTACAACATCATTCTCCAAGCCTAGTCAGAACTCAACCCATCTCTCCTTTTGATGCCACAGCACTGTACCTCTCACTCCTGACAGCACCCCTCACGTCCCACCTGCACGTGCTCATGTGTGCACATCATTTCATCTCAGGCTGAGTGTACCAGCTGAGGACGGTGCATGTCTTATTCTTCTTCGGGTATTAAATAATTCTATTTAGCAAACTAACTCAAAACTTCTTGACCAAAAGTTTAAGTGAAATTGACAGATTCAGGCGATAAAGAATAATTGTATCAGACAGAATTAAAAGAGGACTCTATTATTAGAGGTCTCTGTTCTTGCTAATGGTCTAGAAGACAGTGTAATGGTACATTAAATGTAAAGGAACTCAAGAAAAAATATATAAAACATGGTATACAGCAAATTATGACCCAATAGAAGTTCTTTGTTAATTATAAGTTTGATCTAAGTATAAATTCTTGCTAATAATCAAGACAGATAATAGTTCCTTACATACCAGCTCCTATAAGATGAGAAAATGAAATGCTTGAGTTAGTACTTCCAATGGTCCTCATTCTACTGGTTTAGACAATTGTCCCAGTGTGCAAGAAACTGAAAAACTTTGAGAGGCTAACAAAACGAATGGTTGTGTTAGAAAACGCTCAGTCAAATTAGCACAGAAGTTCACAACACAATTTTTCTTTACAGAGTTCTATTCATATCAGAGGATGATATAGTAATTTAGACATTAAATTTAGAATTCTGAGCATTTAGGATAAGATTCCTTCTAAATGCAAATCATCATATACTATAAGTTAAATCTAGACTATGAATCATCCTAAACAGCTGCCAAAACAATTCAACTATAAACTCTAACAGGCCAGAGATTCTTGTGTTTTGTTTTCTGCTGTATCTCCAGCAACTAGCAGAGTGCCTGGCAAACAGCAGGTGCTTAATAAATATGTGCTAAATGATAGCATTCCAATAACTGGGCCAAAATCTCTTTTCCAGATTTATTTGTTCTTTACATCCCTTCACATAACCTACACTCCAGCCAAACACAAGGATTTAAAGCAGTGGTTCTCTTAATTTGGTTGCACACTGGAATCCTCTGGGGAGATTTAAAATATACTGGTGTAAGAGTTTCATCCCTAGAGATGTTTATTTATTTATTTATTTATTTTTTGGTCTGGGTGATTCTAATGTATAGCCAAGTTTAAGATTCTTTCTTCTAAAATAACTTTCTCCATAGTTTCACGGGTTAAAATCTTATCTATTAGTATTGAAGATTCAGCTAAAACCCCAACTCTGCCATGAAACCTTCCCCGGAACACTGTTAAACCTATCTTTGGATATTTGAGTTTTGCACAGGGCCTGGCATAAGGTTAGGACTTGATAAATGTCTGAGTGGTAAATAACTCTGGGAGCATGGCACATAGCAGAAACACAGTAAATATTTATTGAAAAAATGATGTATAGTTGGCCCCTGTTATCTGTGGATTCTGTACTTGCAAATTTGCCTACTCACTAAAATTTATTTGTAACCCCAATAAATCCTCGCGGTGCTTTACAGTCGCCCCACGGCAACGTGCATGTGCAGAGAGGCGGAACATTTGAGTTGCCAGACAGGCATTCCAGCGGAGGCTGAACAAAGCCCTCATGCTGAAACAAGTGTCTTAAAAAGGGCTTGTTAGTGCTATGATTTTTGCATTTTTGTGCTTTCTGTTGGTGAATTTGCTGTTTAAATCGCCCCCAAGTCTAGTGCTGAAGTGTTATCTAAGTGCAAGAAGTCTGTGATGTGCCTTGTGGAGAAATATGCGTGTTAGGTAAGCTTTGTTCAGGCACGAGTTACAGTGCTGTTGGCTGTGAGTTCAGTGTTAATGAATCAACAGTACATATTTAATAAAGTGTCTCTAAACAGTACTGCATGTACAACAAGGTTATGTATTGATTGGTCCATGAAAATGTTCTGACCGGAGGCTTGCAGGAACCTAATCCCGTATTTCCTCTAGAAGCAATGGTTCAGTATTTGCAGTGACTTCATAGAACATAACTACAGTTGCCCCTTGAACAACAGTGGGTTTGAACTGCATGGGTCCAGTTAAATGTGGATTTATTTCAACAGATACATAAGGACTATGTGATTCTTGGCTGGTGATCTG
The DNA here is from genome assembly GCF_949987515.2 of Delphinus delphis. Lineage (NCBI taxonomy): Eukaryota > Metazoa > Chordata > Mammalia > Artiodactyla > Delphinidae > Delphinus > Delphinus delphis. The sequence goes on from NC_082690.1 coordinate 24,012,652, forward strand.
GGGATGCAGAACCCTGGATAAGGAGGGCCAACTGTGAAGTTATACTCGGATTTCTGACTGCACAGAGGGTCGGTGCCCCTAATGCCTGTGATGTTCAAGGGTAAACTGTTCAAGAAAAACAAGATTGACTGTAATTTCATCCTCTCTTCAGAACTCTTAGTGATCTTACCTGTAATTTTTAATGCCAGTTTCATTCAGCAAACGGGCACCTCCTAGGTGCCAGGTGCTGGGGATACAGCAAGAACAAAGCAAGTCTCTTCTCTCACCAAACTCAGAGGGAGAGAATGTAAACAGTTAATACACGTCAGGTGATGGTAAATGCTATAGAGAAACTTTTAATCAGGGAAGGCCTTTATGATAGGGTGGTATTTGTGCAGATACCTAAATGAAGTGAAAGGAATGTGTAACAGGACGAGGGAGGGTTAAGTACAAAGCCCAGAGATGAGAGACGTCCACAGGACAGCAAGGTGGCCAGTATGTCTGGTGGCAGGTGAGCAAGGGGAGGAGTCAGCAAATGAGGTCAGAAAGGTCAAGGTCAAGACCAGCCATGTCATGCAGAGCTTTGAAGGGCAACGCACCTCAAAACTTTACACAGCGTGGGAATCATACAAGAATCTTTTGCATGTATATGCTTCCAGCTACTTAAGAATTAGTTTGACAAGTTTTAATAGAAAAGCTGCTGTTGGGAGTTCGATGGAGATTGTGTTGTAGTAATCCTTGCTTAAAAAGCACTACTGATTTACTATATTGTTTAATCAAGAATAATTGATTGAAATTTCCTCTTTCAATACAGTTCCTAGATTTCTTTGTAGGGGGCTTATAAATTTCTTTTTAAACTTGTCTTAAAATATTTTGCTTTTGTTCTTGCTGTGAATGGAGGTTTTTTTCTTCCCTTATATTTTCTAACTAGTTATTGTTGGTGTCTAAAAAATAATTATTTTTATTCTTGTACATAAAACTTTAGTGAACTAGGTATCTCAGTGAACTCAATGTTTCTATTAGTGTTTCACTGAGGCTCTTGGGTTTTCCAGGCATATATAATAATGTAAAATCATCAGATTGACTCTTCCTTACCAATTTTTACATCTCTTGCTTCATACTTCTGTCAATTACATTGTAATGTTAACAATGGTTATTTTGTGTCATTCCTGATATTAATGGGAATGCGTCTAGTGTTTTATTATTAAGCATTATATTGATGGCTGGTTAGGTTGTACATACATATACATATAAAACATACACATCTATCACGTTGGGCAAATTTACCTCCTCATGCCTCATCTGTTAAAAAATAAAATACACACACACATATAAATAGTTGTTTTGAAATTTAATGAGCTAATACATGTAAAACACTTGACACCTGGAACAGTGCCAGGCACACAGTACGCACTCAGTAAGTGTTAGCTGTATGTAATTATAAGTTTATATACAACTATACATTTATACACAACACAATATGTAGCCTTTAAAAAGTCACTTATAGAAATATGTTTTCCTCCTACTGAAAGATTTAAGAAAAAAATTAAAAATGTGTATTGCATTAAAATGATATATTAAGATGATCATAATTTCTTCTTTGAGTTACTAATATTGTGAACTACATTAACAGATTTACTAATATAGAAACATTATTACATTTTGGAGGATTATACTGTATATGCTGGTATTTCCTTAGGAATTTTTACATCAATAATCATAAGACTGGCTTGTCATTTTCTTTATTTGCTTTGCCACATTTGGGTACTACTATTTTGCTGATGTTAGAAAAGGGGTATGGTATTCCATCCAAACTTTTTCTCAATGACAAACCAATTGCCCCACGTACCAAAGGGAATTAGACTAGACTGGGCCATGTGTTCCTATACAGGCAGCACTATTTCTAATATCTGATTTACTGGTATTCTGAAACGTGTACCTGACCCCTTACTATAAGTTCTAGGGTAGAGTTTACTCCAGCATGGGGTCCAAAGAAAAGAGGATGAGCAAGAGAGAGATCTTATAATTTATGGATATAAGAACCAACACCACAACACACCCTCTCCCAAAAAGTATCCAAATATCCTGGACAAATTACACAACTGCTGTGTTTCAGTTTCTTCAACCATAAAATGGGGATAATAACACCACCAACAGCACAGGGTTGTAATATATATAATAACTTAGAACAGTGTTTGGCACATAGTAAATATTATTATCTTAAAAGTTTATACTAAAAGTGAAATTTCAGTACAAAACAATAGAAAACCTGATTTTCATTATTTTATGTTCTCATTAATATAATTCTAAAGTTCTGCCTTTGTTCCTGATCTCAGAACATGAATTTTGTTAAATTAATAAAATAATTTAGAACAATGTTTCTCAGAGGGAAAGGGGAATGACATTTAGTTTGGAAAAGCCAAACATACCTATCCTTTTTTGTAAGAAAAACTACTCAAGATTTAAGTGTCATGGAATACTTTGGCTAATAAGGATAATTAGAAGACAATAGTATCAATAACTATGAGTATCTTTGTACGGTGACACATCATAACTAGACTTACCCTGGTGATTGTTTCGAAAAGTACAGAAATATCAAATCACAATGTTGTATAACAAGAACTAACATTGTGTTGTAGGTCAATTATACTTCAAGAACAAACAAACAAAAAATAGAAAGAGATCAGACTTGTGGTTACTAGAGGCAGGGGGTGGGGTGAGGGGGAATTGGATGAAGGTGGTCAAAAGGCACAGACTCCCAGTTATAAGAGAAATAAGTACTAGGGATGTAATATGTACAACATGATACAGATAATGAACACTGCGGCACATTATGTGTGAAAGTTGTTAAGAGAGTAAATGCTAAGAGTTCTCATCACAAGGAAAGATTTTTTTTTCTATTATTTAAATTTTGTATATATATGAGATAATGGATGTTCACTAAACTTACTGTGATAAGCATTACGCGTAGGCTCAGCGGCCATGGCTCACGGGCCCAGCCGCTCCGCGGCATGTGGGATCTTCCCGGACCGGGGCACGAACCCGTGTCCCCTGTATCGGCAGGCGGACTCTCAACCACTGCGCCACCAGGGAAGCCCTGTGATAAGCATTTCTTGATGTATGTAAGTTGAATCTCTATGCTGTGGCCTTAAATATATACAATGCTTTATCTCAATTATATCTTGATAAAAGTGGAGGAAAAAATATTCAAAAAAGAAGATAATGGTAGAAAGCTTAGTAAGGAACATGAGTATAAAAATGGCTGGGAATCAGTAATTTAGAAGAAATACATTGATCTGATGATGGGCAGAAGTGAAGGGATGTGGGAGAAAATGGAAGTAAAATTAGAAGAAATTATAACAAGCACCTGAAAGGAAACAAAGGTTTTTCTTATGGAAAATGAGAAAATACTTCTTTCAGTTTAACAATATAAATTGTGGACTGTGCAAATTTATTTTAAAATAAATGGCTGTAGACAAAGATCAGCCATCGGCTCCCACCTCTCTCATAATCTCATTAACTTTTAATAAAGTAATAAATTAGTATACTTTTCAGAATTAGCTTTCTCTTAAGATCTGTAAGTTACTATCAAAAAATTAAAGCCATAATAATTTTCTCCTTTAAATAATTGTTATTTAACAAATCTTTTATGGAAAAAAATCCTATGACTTAGGAATCTATTTTCTTGATAGTAATATCATTAAATACAGAGTAATTTAGTTCTTATGGCATTTTTACAGATGTTAGCTAGGTGATCAAATTCTATTTTAAAATGTGTACAACTAATACATTTTGAAAGTAATACTCTGATGAAATGCAGGACAACAGCAGCCTGGTCCATGGTCACCCAATCAAGCTAAATCAGAGGTTAAGCCAGTATTCAATGAATTAATGTATTCACTCAAGAAACATTTATTTGAATGCCTACTATGAGAAAGTGACATTAAGTGAAGAAGATGAGAGAGGGTACAAACATGAATACGGTTGCTACCCTAAGGAATATAAATTTACTAAAGAAACCAAATAGATGAATACCTATGAAATATAGCGCATGTCAAAATTAATGCTATTAATAGTGATATATCATAGAATACAAGAGACAAAGACATTGGCTCAGATTGGAGAAGGTTCTGAGAGGCAACATATAAGCTGAGAACAGAATGATGACGATGACACATTCCTATATATACTATGGTGTATGTGTCTGTGGTAGGGCAAGATGGGGAGTGGGGTAAGGTAGGGAAAGAAAGGATTTTTGAGAAAACAGGATCAAAGGCCAGAGACGTGAAAGATGATAAAATATACAGAATACTGTGAGATTAATACTGCTGTAGAAGAGGCTAGAAAGTTAGGATGTACTTAGTTCATGGAAAGTCTTGAATGCCATACTAGTGTTTCAACTTTGTTATTGGGAAACTACTGAAGGTTTCTGAAAAAGGGAATAGTGTATTTCTACCCACATTTTAGAAAGGTAATTAAATCAATATAAAATTAAATATAAAATTAATATAAATTTAAAATATATAAATTAAATAATTTATATATAAATTAAATCAATATAAAATTAAATATAAAACTAATATAAAATTAGAATTATTGATTTAAAAAAAAGAAAGGTAATGGGGAACCACTGAAAGTTTCTGAGAATGTGAATGATGTGTTTCTAACTACATTTTAGGATGGTAATTCCAGCTCTATTAGGTTTGAGGGGGCAAGAAACTCAAAGACAAGTTAGGAAGGTATTATAATACATAATGGTCTAAGCAAAAGGTGACTGGTATCTAAAGTTATGCAGAAAAAAAGAAACAAATATGAGATATTTTCTAAGATGAGCCAATGGGTCCAGTAAGGATTTGATACTAAAGACAAAAGAGGAAGGAGTAACAAAAAATAACTGATGGCACCAAATGATACAGATACACTGCAGAATGACTGAGGACATTGGGTAAAGGTGATTAGTGACCACTGAGGGAGCTGTTTTGGAGATATGAAGACAGGTGGGGTGAACAGGCAGCTGCTCCTAAACAAGTTTTTATGCCATAGATCCTTTCTCAGTCTAATGAAGGCTATACAACTCTTTTCGAAGTAATGCTTTTAAATGCACAAAGCAAAAGCAGAGACTGCATTACAAAGAAGCCAATTATATTAAAATAGTCATCAAAATATGTAAAAATGTGATATAGTAAAATATGTCTTTTATTAACACATTAAAATAAGATACAGCAGCAGACCTAATAACTACCATGATTTTGAAGTAGTTAAAAGTAAAAATGATATTTCAGAGTATTTACTTCAACTGTAACATGATAGGGAAACATTTATGATTTCTATGGATGACACAGTCATATATGCTGTTATTAAAATTGGACTTGTTGCTTACATTCATAATTGAGGGAAATGGTAAATTTCAATCAGAGGATATGAATATAAATACATAATTTTTTTCCCATCCAACATCACAGAATGCCCAAATTCTATCCATGGACCCTTTGGGGAACCACAGAACACAGGCTAAAAACTCCCAGTTAAGGAGTAAGTGTGTGCTGAAGACGAGATGACAGCATATGTATTCTTTTAATAAGTTTGGCAGGAAAGGAATAAGATATAGAAAGATATTTTGGTGGGGAGGGTAAGGGTTTTTTTTTTCTTTCTTTTAAGAACTTTAAACCAGGAGAATGGATTTAATGGGACAGGAGAGAAAAAAGGTATGCCCACCTATGTATGAATGAAAGACTGGGAATAAATAAAAGGACAATAACTTAGAGGAAAAAAAAGAAGGAATAGCAGTGAATTGGGAAAACAGAGTTGGTTCAATGAGGCAAATGTTGGCTCTACTTTAGCCTCTAATTCTCGGTCAAAATTAACCAGCCTACCACCCTCAACCCTGCAGTCCTTTCCCAGCCTCCACAAGACCCAGAGGGCCAGGACTGACTGGGGTGAAGAGTGAAAGGCGAGGATAAGCACAGCTGGCAGGGAACTGCCAATGTTCAGGAGCAGGAAGTGCGTTCTTGTTGCTCTTCTGCCTCCTTTTCTAATGCATCTCCAGTCTTCTTTCCCAGCTCTCAAGATACCTAGAGGCTTAATGCTGCCATTTGGCCGTCTAGATACTCCCATCTTAGTTGCTCTGTCCAGTCTCCCTTCCCGCAAAAATCAAAACTCCAAAAGAAAGATCATTGAGGGTACTGTGATGTTTATATGATAAAAGTAATTATTAAATATTTAAGTATGAAAGATTCTTGAGGAAGGGGCGTAAGTACAATGGATGCTCTAAGGATGGCTTGTTAAACCAAGTGACTATTTATTTAGATAAAACGATTGATGAAAGATTTTTAAATATAAGAATCTTAGTGTAATCCTGGTCTCTGGACCTCCTTCCTTGTCGGCACCTTTCCTCCTCTGCACTTGTGTGTGCATATGCACACGTGTGCATGGAGAGAAGGGGGTGCAGGGAGGACAGAACCAACTTACCGCATTTCTGACTCTTGGAAGAGATTCTTAAGCCTTTGGGTTTAGTAAGCAAAAAGCTACATTATTGGAAAGCAAAGATTTAGCAATAAAACAAATTAATCAGTCTTCAGACCCAGTATTTCTATTTTTTTCTTTTTTTTTCTTTGGCCATGCCATGCTGGCATGTGGGATCTTAGTTCCCCAACCAGGGATTAAGCCATGCCCCCTGCAGTGGAAGCACAAAGTCTTAACCACTGGACCACCAGGGAAGTCCCTAGACCCAGTATTTCTAAAATAAATAACTGATTGTTTTATTTTATCTTCTAATTCTGATTATTTTTTAAGAGATAATACAAAAAGTTGCAGAAGAGGTTAGCACACATTGAGAAGAAAATTATTTCAGGATTTTGATCAAATATAAATCCATGTTGAACTGGATTAGCTTATATTAGGTGTTTATCATAAAATAGTATTCAATCTATTAAAATGCACATAAGACTTAAGTACTCATTTGCTCTCAAAGTGGGAAATAAACATTTATGATCTACGTGTTATTTTGAGGAATGCTCAGGCCCAAGACTCAGCACCTGGTAGCACTCTTGCCAAATTGGCATTCTGGCTTCTGGCTATCACTCAGGAATTCCAAAGTGTTTTCTCTACCTGCCACATCTTCACTCAGGTGCTCTCCCAGCATGGGATGGTCTAGAAGCTAAGTTGCAGCTGTCAACCTGGCACATGCTTCCCAGCCACCTAGGCTAGCAGTAAAATTTTCTACATCAACCAAACTCACAGAATTAATTTTGTGAATTTTTTTCTTATAAGCCAACTCCTGATTTTTTTTTTCAAAATCACACTTACGCTACCTATACTCTAAACCTAGTCTCTCTCCTAGTACAGAAAATTTTTCTAATTTGTGGATCAGTATTTGACTTCAAACATTAGCTGCCTCTGATTCCCTACTGAGGTTCTTATTTAAAAGGGAGGGATTAAAGACCTTAGGACCTAGCAGAGCCTCTATTTAATATAATCAAAAGACCTGAAAGAACACTGAAAAATAGAGAACTAATGGGAAATAAAGGAGCAGCAATTTAAAGCATTTTGTTTTTCTTACTTATAGGGATCACTAGAATTGTCCACCATCCATTTTAAAGAATGTGGAGTATTTTCTAAAATTCTGTCATTTCTCTTGGCCAATGTATTCATCCCATCCATAAACAGGTCAGGAAAGAAGAACTAATTTTTATTTCCAAAGCTTTACAATTTTGGGGGTGAGAGTATTTGAAAGATGCACCCTGAAATACTATAAACTGTTAAAGAGCATAGTGGGGCTCATGGAAAAACAGAGCTGCTGGCTCAACTTCCAACTCCAGGAAATCCTAGAACACACACAGAAGGGAGCACACAAGGGCCAAGGAGATGTAGAGATCTGCAGGCAGAGATGCCCCATTTAAGGAACTCAAATACTTTTCAAACAAACTTAGAGATCAGCTTATTTTGAAAGTTACACCATCCTATCCTTACACAAAGATGACAAAAAGCCCTGACAATCTAAAGCTTTAGATTTACTTCTTTTATCCACAGGCATTAAATGATGATGATGGCATTAAACTCCAGGGTATATGTGTATTTAATCAACAACAGCAACAACAATTAAAATGGCCCTTATCTGAAGTACTCACAGAGTAATTGCTAGGGACTTCTTTTTTTTATTTTATTTTAATTTTTTATTTTTTGCCTCTCACTGTTGTGGCCTCTGCCGTTGCGGAGCACAGGCTCCGAACGCGCAGGCTCAGCAGCCATGGCTCACGGGCCCAGCCGCTCCGCGGCATGTGGGATCTTCCCAGACCAGGGCATGAACCCGTGTCCCCTGCATCGGCAGGCGCACTCTCAACCACTGCACCACCAGGGAAACCCTACTAGGGATTTCTTGACTTCAAAGATAAGATACAGAGGACATTTGCACTAGACAGACCAACTTTTTCAAGGCATTTAGGAAAAACTCAAACATAGAGAATGGAAGTATACTCTGACTATGAGACACAAAAATGAGAAGTCAGCATCTGATAACAAAAATTTTTTTAAACCCTAAAACTCCCAATATCTGTACATTAAAACTCTCTTCCAGATAACCCTGCAGTTAAAGAAAAATAAAAAATAAAATTACGGACATTAAAAATGGATGACAATAGAATTATAACCTATGGGATGTGGCCAAATTAATACTCAATGAAAAAATTAATGGTGTAAATGTATTTAATAGAAAAAAGAAATAAATGAATTAAACATTTAAATTAGAAAGGTTAAAATAAGCAAACAAGCCAAAATAAAGGTAGGCAAAGTAATAAAATTAAAAGCATAAATAAGTAAATTAGGAAGCAAAAAAATGTAGAAATGGTTAATATAATGGAGAGCTGGTTCTAAATATGAATGAATGAATAAATGAATAAGTGAATAACTTCCTAAAAATGTGACCAAGAGGTTGAGGAACTCTACAAATTAACAATACAAATATAATGTTCAATGAAATGGAAGGGTTTCTTTGCATAAATCTTTATGCCAATAAATAAGAATCCATAATTGAAGCCGACTTAAGAAAAGGTTGTAAGTGAATAACCATGGAAGAAATAAAAACTTTGTTAAAGATTTATACCCTCTATTCCATTCCTGACAAAGAATGCTATACCCATTTTTTCTGTAGGTGTGTTCTGGCAAAATCCTTTGTTACTGAGATTATTCTAGGGCACCTAAGAACATGGAAAGCATCCCAACTGGTTTATGAGGCTGGCCTAATTATGACCAAACCTAACAAAGATGGCACCAAAACTAATCAAATATATGTATAATCTTACTTATACTTTATACAGAGTTCTAAATATAAGAAAGGTAAGTTATATAGTATATTCAAATTATAACAATACACATTTAACCAGTAGATTTCATTCTATGATAATAGATTTTTCTAATATTGAACACTGTTAATTCAGTTCATTTAATCATAAGTACTGATGGGTACTTATGGGTACTTGGATGGGTGTGGAAGATGAAAGAGACATGAAGAATCAAGAACTTCTAGATCTATGGTGTGAGCAGCTGAGAAGATGGTAGTAACATTTATTAAAGTGGGGAAGACTTGGAAAGGGACAGATTTGGAAGGACAAAAATTCTGTTTTAGATAATTTTGTTTCAGATACTAATAGCTATCCAAGTAGAGCTGTCCCAAGACAGCTGGGTAAAAGAGAGAAGTCAGTATTGGAGATAAAAATTTGGTAGTCATTAGCATGTAGATGGTATTTAAAAATATAGTTTGCATGGATGGAAAACTGTACAAAAAAGAAGAGAGTCCAGGATTCAAATTTTAGTAACCCAACAATAGAAAGACACTACCTAGATCTGTGAATACCATATCTTCATACAGTATATGTTGCTATACTTAATCATTTTTTAAAACATGCTAAATCAGGACTTTGGTACAAAAATTATTTAACAAAAACCTTACGATATCACAGGGTGGGTTTCCTGCTAGCCCCTGAAAACTTCAGTTTCAGTAGCACTGTCATATTTGTGATTTGTAAATTATTTGAATCTTTTTTTGGGGGTAGTCATTTTTAAACAGTTTTCTGAAAGATGCCTCAGAAGCTGAGTAAGGAGGGCTCTGGGACTATGACCCTAAGACTTTATTTGAATAAGGGTTTTATTCCAAGGGGCAAATTTGTTTCATTTACTTTAACTAGTATTTTATAAATATAATGTAATAGCAGACAATGCTGAAAAGTAAAGTGGGTCTCAAAGTCTGTATCATTGAGACAAGGATGGAATAATTAAGTGGGTTGAAAGCAGCAAAATTTCAGCCTTACTGACATTTAGCCTTATTTAAACTGACTGACTGTATGTTCAATTTAAAAAGAAGAGAACATGAGTCAAATGCTGAAAATATAGCTTTGAAGATGTGCCTAAAAGATACTTAGGAATTTAACAATTTAAAGGAATTCTCCCATAATATATAAATCTATTTTCAAGTTTCTCACATTTAGCTTTTATAGATATTTGCAGGAATATGTGTATATAAGCAGGGGACACCTATGTCAGGAAACAATAGCCATTGGCATTTAAAAAATGAAATAACAGGGAGAAAGACCCAGTAAAATAAGAAATAAGCTCAAATGCCTACTACCACTGTTCTATGGTTTCAACCAATGCAATAAGACAAGAAAAAAAAGTTGAAATATTTTTTAAAATTTATATTATTTGGGGGTCACTTATAATATATCCTGAAAATCAAGACAGTCAACTGAAAAAGTATTGGAACTAAGTACTACAATATAACTAACGGTACATAAAAGATGGTTATTTAAAATTGACTAACTTTCCTTTATACCACCCACTACAAGGTATAAAATATAGGCATACCAAGTATAGAATATAATGAGGTGAAATCTCATTCATAATTAATAATGACAGCTAACATCTCTCAAGGGCTTATACTTCAATGTACATTATTAGTTAATAGCCACAACCATGATATTATATGATATTACCATGATAATAGGTACTATCATCACAATTTCACAAAGAAACTGCGGCTTAGGAAAATATAGGAAATTTGCCCACGATCACACAAGCGTCAGAACAGGAACTCAAACTCAATCTCTCTGACTCTACTGAAGGAGCTTCTTAGCACTATTATGTCATTCTTGTTTATCAAATTAACAAAGACAGGCTGTGAAGGGAAACTGTGATGGGTGCAGAGAGCGACACACATGCATTTCTAAGAATATAAATTGGTGCAACTTTTCTAGAGGGCAATTTGCATGATCACATCTAGGAATTTGTTTAAAATATATTCATCAATGTGTACAAAGATCTATATACATGGACATTTATCATGTTCACTATAACAATAAAAATATTGGTCATACTCTAAATACTCAACAATATGAGCTTGATTAAATTGCAGTACTTGAATGTGTTGAATGCATTCAGCCAATAAAAATAATCTTTTTTTTTTTTTGTGGTACGCGGGCCTCTCACTGCTGCGGCCTCTACCGCTGCGGAGCACAGGCTCCGGACGTGCAGGCCCAGCGACCATGGCTCACGGGCCCAGCAGCTCCGCGGCATGTGGGATCTTCCCGGACCAGGGCACGAACCCGTGTCCCCTGTATCGGCAGGTGGACTCTCAACCACTGCGCCACCAGGGAAGCCCAATAAAAATAATCTTTTAAAAGGATATTTAATGATACAGGAAAACATCGTATATTGAATGAACAGCAAGAAACAAAACTACATATGCATACAAATTTTTTAAAGGATGTGTTTATATTGACTAGGAGATTAAAAAAAAATGAAAACATTACCAAAACTTTAAGTTCTCTCTACGGGAGAATTATATATGATTTTTCACTATCACTTTTACTTTTTCTCTATTTTAAAAATGTGATAAAATAAATGTTAAAATATTTAACTCAAAATTTAATTTTAAAAGATAAAACGAAGTAGTCAAAATAATAGAAATGCACTTTGGAAAACATCTCTCCTATTTAAAATTATTTTTTCCTATGCATGATATTGCTAATTTTAACATAACGTTATGAACACAATTTTTATGTTACTTAAGGCATTTTTCTATCTTAGCAAAAATAGAAATAATGCCTACTTTATCAAAATAGATAATTTATTGCACACTTCCAGCATTTTAGATCTGTACTAATCATTTACAATTACAGCAAAATTCCAAGAAGTATCTAATACATAAAATCGCCAACTCAGTGGGGCAATTCAAAGAAACGATGACTTAAAAAGCGTCTAAGTCAACAATGAGGAGGCAGCCTCAATTATATGGGAGAACTGCTCCCTATAAGTATACAAAATAATAAAAATAAATTATAAAGTAAAAGCCAAGATGTGAAACAGACTAAGTCACAGAATAAAGGATAAAATTAAGCCCATGTAATTTTGAATAGGAAATGAGTAGATGACTAAGAACAAAGAACAGAAACTAATTTTAGCTTCACCCTAAATGACATGAAGTAATAAATTTAAAAGCCCTTTGAAAAATCTAAAATATAAACTTACATATTAAAAGCAATAAAAGTAAACTTGATTTTTTAGGTATTTTTCATCTGGTAAGCCCAATTACCCAGAACACAATTAAGAGCCAGTGAATAAGTAGACAGAAAAATAAAACAAACAAACAAAATCTCTGTCTAATCAATTCAGTGAATACTGCTAAGTCACTTTATAATAACATTCACTGCCTTCTATGTGCCAGGCACTTTTTATACTCATTAGCTTAAATCACTAAAAACAACTTGCAAAGTACAAGAAATCAAAGAGAAACTGAGTTTTGTCTAAGGTCACAGCCAGTAAAGGACAGAGCTGGGATTCAAACCCAGGTCTATTTGATTGTTAGAGGCCCCAACTACTCTCTGAAAGTGCAATTTCTCAGTTCTCCAACCTAGACAATCTGCAAGTCCTAAAGGCCTTTAATTGCTGCCTAAATACTTTTATGTTAGCCATAATATTAGCTGTTGTCATTCAGTTTCACAGTCCATAGCAGTTATCTTCTTCAAATTAGAGGGAAGAAGTGACAACATCAGCAAGGAACAGCTAACAGCAAGGAAGGAAGACCAAAAATCATTAATATACATCAACAGAAATCATTGAGTTCTGCTGTCCTCACCATCTTTTTTTTTTTAAAAAAAAAAAGCAAAACAAGCATTGTTATTTAGATAGGATAAGTAAGAAATCTTGATAACCCCTGTTCTATCACCTGGAAGATAGGCAAAACAACAGTATAAACTTTATACAATTGTTGTAAAACTAAATTAGATAATGTAAGTAAAGTGCTTAATACTGTACCTGGCATAAAGTTAGTGCCCCATAAATGTTAGCTATTATTATGCTTCATAATAAGTGAAGTTATAGGCTACATGTTACTTGAAGGTAGAAAAATATAATCCATGTATTTAAATTTTTCCATTTAAAATAGTTAAAATGTTTTGTTCTTGAAAGACTTTAAGACTAACTTCTAGAAATTTGCCTTTATAATATCCTTCCCCAGCTAAGTGGGGTAGATAAGGGTAAATGCATGTGACCACTCAAGAAATCACATCATACATACTAAGTTAATTTTAAAATGTTTGGGTACACAAATTGTGTTATTTGCTCTACTGATTACTGCGATCATCTCATAGCCATCTACTGACTTTTGTTCACCCTACCACATCAGCAGGTCCATTTAAAGAACATACTCTATGGCCTTTAACAATAAAAACACATCCATGAAGTATCTACTAGGTATTAAACACTGTAGAAGACTTGGGATAAAACAGTGTAAACCAAAGTCCTTGCCTAAAGACTACAAACAAGATAAAGAAGATCCTAGGCACTGTATTTTGTATTATCAGTTAATCCTTATGACAAATCTATGCCCTAGCTAGTACTTTTTTTTCTGTTATATAGATGAAGAGCAGAGACACAGAAAGCAAAAAAGAAATAAAGAAGAAACAGTTAACTATCACCAAATATACAAGTGTTATAGAGGGATTTAAAGTATTTTGAAAACACAGGGGAGTAAACAAATAATTTTGCCTAAAGATGGGTAATTAGAAAATGCTTGTATTTTAAATTTAAAACTCAAGTAAAAATTCTGTAAAGTATAACTACAGGAAGAAAAAATAGGAGAGTGTTTATCAAAATATTTACAGAAGTTATTTATCGGTAAGAAGATTCCAGGTGGTTTTACTTTTCTCTTTGCTTCTTCTTAATCAACCTGCCTACTTTAATATCTTAAAATATAAGTAGAAAAAAGTCAGCATTAAAATTAGATATTAATGTTCATTTAACAAACTGTCAAAAAATTTTACAGTTAATAGTTAATTCAAACATGGAATGAAATCAGCTCTGTCACGCTTTTCTGACAAGTGTACATACCAATACAGCTTTTCTGGAAAACTTTTTGGCCATCAAAGACCTTAAAGCTTATTCTCTTTGATCATTACTTCTAGGAATCCATCCTAAGAACACAGATGCAGAAAAAAGAAAAATTACTGGGATGTTCAACTAAAGCATTATGATTTTGAAATACTGGGGGAAAACAAATGTCTAACTGAAATAGGAGAATGATTAAGTAAAATGATATGTTCTTAGGAAGAAAATGTTTGAAATATTTTTAATGTCATGAGAAAATCCTTAGTGAATGTTAAATGGGGATGGAAAGGTGGGGCACCAAGCTCTATAAACTCCCAAGAGAGATGATTCTATTATATAGTTTAAATCTCACAATAATATATTAACATGTATTAGGTTAAAGAGACCTTAATATTTCATACTTAGCCTAAGTTGGGACACCTGCTCTGCCATTATTAACTGTGAAACCTCTAGCAAGTTATTTAACCACACTGTAGTTTGGTTTCCTCATCAGAAAAAAAAAAAGTATTGAAATACTTCTTTACAGGAGTACAGTAAGTATTAGATGCATTAATATATGTAGAGCACTTAGAACAGTGCTTGGCACAGTAAGTGTCACCTCTATTATCAGTCTTAACCTACAATGGAGTAAACCCAGTGAGATCTAAGCTGAGGCCTGAATAATGAGGTGTGAGCCAGGCAAAAGATGAGGGGGTATAGGGGAATAATGTCCAGGCAAGCAGGAAGAACTTGGGATTTTTATTTGCTATCTACCTTTAGAGATCTGATAATTTATCTTAAAGGCAGAATGCTTTGAGTGTTCAGACATCTGCTTATGGGCTTTACTTTATGCCAGTTCACTGGGCATAAGAATCATCATGCATCTCTTAATTTTGAAACAATGTGTATCAACATACAAACATACACACAATGACACACTTTTTACAGAACTAAAAATAGTATCACAGGAAGGCAGAACTGCCCAGTGGTTAAGGGCATGAGTTTTAAAGTCAGACTCAGGGGTTCAAACTCCCTTTGCAATTTACTAGATGTGTGACTTTGGACAAGTTATTTAAACTTTCTGTGTCTCAGTTTCCTCATCTATAGAATGAAGATAATAAAAGCAAGCATAAGCATGACATTAGCACATCAGTGCACAATACACAATAACTATTATTATGTCAGCTATAAAAACCAAAGATGGAATTGATATCTCCACATCACAGATCTGAAAGTTATCTTTATGCCACTGGATCCAAAATACAGTGTGCCACAGCAAAGGAAACCATGAAGCAAATGAAAAGACAACCTACAGAATGGGAGAAAATATTTGCAAATTATGTAACCGACAAGGGATTAATCTCCAAAATATATAAACAGCTCATACAGCTCAATATCAAAAAAACAACCCAATCAAAAAATGGGCAGAAGATCCAAAGAAGACAAACAAATGGCCAAAAGACACATGAAAAGATGCTGAACATCACTAATTATTAGAGAAATGCAAATCAAAGCTACAATGAGGTATCACCTCACACCCGTCAGAATGGCCATCATCAAAAAGTCTACAAATAATAAATGCTGGAGAGGGTGTGGAGAAAAAGGAACCCTCCTACACTGATGGTGGGAATGTAAATTGGTAGAGCCACTATGGAGAACAGTATGGAGGTTCCTTAAAAACCTAAAAAAAGAGCTACCGTATGATCCTACAATCCCACTCCTGGGCATATATCTGGAGAAAACCATAATTCAAAGCAATACATGCACCCCCAATGGTCCTTACAGCACTATTTACAATAGCCAAGACATGGAAGCAATCTAAATGTCCATCAACAGATGAATGGATAAAAAAGATCTGGTATATTTATACAATGGAATATTACTCAGCCATAAAACAAGAATGAAATAATGCCATTTGCAGCAACATGGATGGACCTAGAGATGATCATACAGGAGGCATATCAGCACTTAAAACACAAATTTTTTTAAGAACATTTGGTATTTTTGAACCCCAGAATCACGATATTTTAGGCTTAAATTTGAATTCCTGATTTAATATGCTTCTGTTATTCACTGACCTTCTTACTTAATATTTTTCTTTCCAATAAAACTATACCCTTGAAACCATCTTTGCCACCTTAATCATCCACTACTCCTATCATCCGGGGAATGCTCCAGACACACTGGATCACCTACTCCCTGCTTTCCTTGACTCAGGGTATCCATTTGGAAATGACTCCCATCTTTAAGGCCTGGCATGCCACCTTTCTCAGTGCCTGAATTTCCTACTTCTTTGCTTATGGCATGTAGAATATTCCATCTAGCTTTATGTGCTCTCTGTTAATAATCTCTCTTCTTTTAGAGGTCAGGGTCCTTATACAGCACCTAGATTGATACTAAATAATTATTTGCTGAGGTAATAGAAGTTTACCAGTCTCACATGAGCAATAACTGTCAATTAGTTTACAATCCTACATTCTAATTCTAATACTAAAATGATAAAAAAAAAAACCCTCCTACTTAAAATCTTACGTTTGCTTCTTTAAAACTGCTATCAAATAAGAATGAAAGTAGAATTCTTTTGAATATATGTAGAAAAGCAATTGAAAGCACTAAAAGGGTATAAAATGATATAAAAATGGTATTAAAAACTATAAAATGATAGCAACACTTTTACATCTGTTACAGTAATTAAAATTAATGTAGAGAACACTGTGATGTGCTAGAATGAAGACAAGGTAACCCAGTTGTAGAATGAGAAAAATACTTAAAAAACACTATATCTATTGAACACTTGGGGTTCAATTTGGCAGATGTAATCCATGAAAACATAGCTCCAGAGAAACCAGTAATATAAAATAGGATAATTTTATTAGTATAGTAATTAAAACAAAAATGTAGTAAAAGGAAATGACTAATAAAAACTTCCATCAGCATACAAACGTTTCTGTTTCCTATAATATTTTCCATTATAATAAACTAGTTCATTAGACTTCCATTATTAAAAGCAGGTTAAAAAAATAGTGGCCTCTTTTTTGCTGTTGTTTTGTTTAAAAGTTCATTTTACTTTACATATAGAGTTTAAGTACTTGTGTGATGACCAGATGCTAGAGGTAGAAATGTAACCTACTTTGAAAGCAAAATCCATTGTTAAACTAAGTAAAAATACTCAAACATTTCAAATCATAGATACACAGTTACCAAACGATTCTGATGTTTAGGGTATCTTCAAGTAGACAGATTAAGGTAACTTAAAATCCAAATGCCAAATTGGAAGAAAGCAGGTGAATAGAGAGGCAAGTCTGAAATAAGCATCTTCCTGGGGTTATCAACAGTAAGACAATTTTACAAATACTTGGTGAAGCTATCCTTATATTCGAACAACAGATAACACCAAAATTGAGAAATTGCGACTAAAATTAATTGCATATGTGATTAAATAAATGGAAGTCATACCCTCATACCCTAAATATATTAAGACTTTAAAAAATATATAACACATTACATTCCCACTTCTTGTGGTTCTCCAAGGTCCAAAAACTTGTATTAGGCATATCCACTGTTTTCTGTTTATAATATACATTAGAAAAACTACATGAAGAAATAAGTGAAGAACTGATGAATTTCCCCAAATTTCTAAATATACTGAGCCCCAAGTATCTCTGCAACTATTCTAAGATGGTTAAAAAAAAAAAAAAAAACCTGAATCAATAAGCGCCTCATGGGCCTGGGGATATTCCAACACATTCTTGCAACCAACAGGAAAACTTTCCCTAAATCTGGATTAGTATTTCTTCTCTTTATCACAAAACACAGAGCATAGACCAGGATTGTTAACGGTTACCCAAACAGCAAGAAATCCAGTTAGGGTGATCAGTACTTGGAAGCTTAGGCTGGTTTTAAGGTCTTGAAGGGGTGAAGGACGAGACAGTTAAGGGAGGAAATGCGGGATTCATTTCTCCAAGTTACATTTGTAACACCTCTTTGTAGGGAGTTAAACATGGGGACCGGTCCGGCTAAATGAACGCAGGGTGAAAATGGGAATTTGGCTGGACACTGAGGGGTGAGGGTTGCAGGAGGGACGCGGGAGCAGAGGGGGGTTTTCGCCACGGCCCGCCTGGGGGTTTGGCTGGAGGGATGGATAATAAAAGCTAATGGCTGGGGCTGTATCCGAGCTGTCGGATGCTGCCTCACCCCCCCGCCGCCCCCCCGCCTCCCAGCGCGCGAGGTCTGAGCCTCAGGAGAGGGACTGTGGGTCCGTTTCCATCCGGGGCGCCCGGGTCCGCCTCCATGTTCGGCGGCCGTGCCCTGGGGCGGCCGGGAGTGGACCGAAGCCCTAGGCCGCGGGGCCGGAGAGACCGGCCTCCCCTCGCCCGAGATCCCCGGTGGGGCCGGCTTTGCCGCCCGGGAGGATGCGCTGAGCTTTCGCTCGACCCCGCCCGAGCCCCGGGAGCAGCCGGGGCTCAGGGACTCGACTTCCAGCGGCCCGACCTGCCTGGGCCTGGAGATCCGCCGGCGCGGCCGCCCCAGCCACGGCCCCTCCGCCCGGCGCTCGGGCGCGGCCTCCCGGCCCGCGGCCCTCCCCTCGCCCAGCTCCCTCAGGGCCATTGTCGCCGCTGTCCGCCCCTCCACCCCCTTCCCGAGGGACAAACCTGGGGGCCGCTACCCGGCATGGCCGGCCCCGCGAGGAAGCGGCGAGCCGGCGGCGGGGCCCGCAGCGACAGCAGCCACTTCGGCCCTCCCCGCTCGGCGCCGCGCCCGCCCGCCCGCCCAGCCCGCGCGCCCTCCGCGCCGGCCGCAGCCCCGGCTCCCCCTCCCCCAGCTGGCACCACTCGCCCCCCCGACCCCCACGCGCGAGCACCCGGATCTGTTGCTCAACCTACTTTCAGTCTCTTCTCATCAGCCATCACCACATGCCCTGGAAGCGGGGCCGCCCCGGGACCCTCCGGCGGGCGGCCGCCTCTCCTTCAGCCTCTGGCCGCCGCTAGAGCGCGGGGCGAGTGGGAGGCTCCCCCATGCCGCCTGCGCGCACACCGGCCACACGCCGGGGCCCCGGCTCGGCCCGCCGCCCGCGCCGCTGCTCCGCGGGGAGAGCGAGCCTGGATCTCCCGCTGTCGCCTCGCCCCTAGCCCCTCGCCCGCCCGCAGCGGCAGCCGCAGCCGCTGCGCCGGTTCCTCCTCCCCTTTCCTCTTTTCCTTCTCCTCCTTCGCCTCGTCTGGAGCTGAGGTTGGCAAACCAGCACCTGCTGCTGGAGATCACCGAGAACTGAAACAGGAAACCCCGAACCCAGGGGAAAACCCGGGAGGCGTGGGGAGGGGTGAGGGGAGCTGCTGGAACCTGTCGGGCTTGGCCGGGCCACTGCGGCCGCGGGAGGTTCCCGCTCCGCCTCTCCTCGCGCCCAGCCCAGGGGTCCCGACCTCCCCACTCCGCTCCCCCTGCGCGGGCCGGCGGCGCCTCTCGGCTCAGCTACGCCTCCTCCACCCGGCAGTACCACGGATCATTCCCTGGGCAGCAAGGGAATCGAGCGGCTGCCTTCCTTTCCCGTGCTAGTTTGCTTGTTATCAGTATTCCGTAATGAGGAAAAACCACACCCGGCATTAGCAAGACCAATAAGGGAATTTAAACAAATGAAGCTGTTGGGATTTTACCCAGGGGAAGGACTTCTTTCAGTAAGGAAACTGGCCTTGTTGGAAGTGGCAACATGTCCAAATTGAGGTGAAAGTCAAGTTGAATCCAGATCTCCTTCGGGAGGTTGGGAGGAGAGCCCTCTGCACGGAGGTGGGCTCCTGAGTTGCAAGTGTGAAAGCACTGAGAGCAGCGGGCCCTTCTACTTTGTGAATTGTCCAACACCCAGCACAATCTAGGCCAACATTTCAGAAATGTTCAAATCATCTCACTCACCTGCCTGTGGAATTGTCACCAGGCGCGTCACTCGTAGCCTTGGGCAGGATGCATCTGCTTTTGGAGTGAGAGGGAAAGGAACATCTCCGTCCCTGGATTGTGCCTCTACCACGTGCCACAGACCTGGCAGCTTCTTTAAGTGCATTAACTCGTTTAAGTGTCACCACGGCCAACTGAGCTAGGTGTTATAATCCCCTTTATCCCACAGAATATTGAGATTAGAAAAATTTCCCAAAAGTATACAGCTTGCATAGGAAGGACCCAGGTCTGTCTGCATCCAAAGCACATATTTGTTTCACTGGACCTGAGTTCACACCTTTGATCACACTTTTCACCCTTAACAAAGTTATTTCTTGCCTCTCTGAATTGTTTTTAATGAGGGCATACTTGCTTTAAGCATGGATCAGTTGAATCTGATTGGACTGCTTAATGGTAGTGATATCCGTGATGCTTACTGGGGTTTAAACTTTATAGTTTCTCTATTTTAAAAAACCCTGCTTTTATGGCTCAGTTGAGCAGCATAGATGTCCCCGCCTCATTGGCCAGCATCTGTTGCTCTTTAGCTATGGATGATATGGGGTCCCAGCTGAGAGCATCCTGCTGGCTGGTGTCCATGGCATGCTGACACTGCGAGATGAAAGGAGAGCATCTCACTGAGCCTGCTTTCCACTACAGCAGGCCAGTCTTGGAGCCTAGTAAATGAAATAGTAGACTGGTAGGTTTTTTGGGGGACATATGAGAATTCTCTGGTCCACATTTTTAGTACCACCTTAGGAAGTTTGGCAACCTTCTGTCTGCAGCCAGGTCAGTTTGAATTGGCAGGAAGGGAGGGATGCTCGGGAAAGAATTCCCTGTTCACTGAGCCAAACCCTCAGAAGCCTCTTGAGCAGTATTAGGGAGTGGCAGGGACTTAGAAAGAGGCTGGCTTGCTGACAACAATACGTGACGGAATCTATGGCATGATTTTAGTGAGACCAGGTAGTTCCCCTATTCCACAATGTACCACCCACACAGTCCACTTATTTCCCTCAGTTGACTCAGCTGAATTCCACTCAATATTGATAAAGCATGGTTATGGGCCAAGGTACTATACTAGGAACTTTGGAAGTGAGAAGTATGAATAACTATTATAGTTGCTAACATTTAGTGAGTGCTTATCATGTTCCAGGTACTATTCTGAGCACTTTTATATTCTCTCACATAACACCCACAAAACCCCTACAAGGAAATAACTATCACTGTTTCCATTTCACAAATGAGAAAACTGAGACCAAGGTTAAGGTCAGTAAATAACAGTGCAAGGATTAAAACACAGGCATTCTAACCCTACAATTCAGGACTCATTATGTGAATGATACAGTAACTGCCCTTAATTACCTTACTATGTAGTTGGGAGATAAAAACATATGAAAGTTAAAAGAAAACTAAGAAGGCAAGAGAATTCTTAACTGTTAAATATGTGTCACGGGTAATAAATGCAATGAAGTTTCAGAGGACAGAGGAATCACTTTAGGTTGGAATGGTTGGAAAGACATAGAAGATTATTCTGGGTTTCAAAAAGGGGAAATTTAAGCTAGATAATGAAGATGAATAGTACTTTGATGAGCAGAGAGGATAAGGAAGGGCATTTGAGTGGCACAGCATAAACAAAAATAGAATGCCAGGGAAATAGGGATAAAAGAAGCTGGAAAGGAAAATTAGGAAATTACACAGATTTGCAAATAAGAGAGGGAGAGAGACAGACAGAGACAGGCAGACAGACAGAGACAGAGTTTGAGCTCAATGTATCCTATATACACTGGGAAGTCTGTGAAGGTTTTGAACAGAAGGTAACATGGAGAATATCCCAATTTAGTAAACCCAATATTGTATTGGTTATTGGATAGTTTGGAAAAGGCAAGGCTTGAAGCAGGGAAACAAATTTGAAGGCCATTATGGGAGCACTGACAGGGAATAATCAAGAAATCGTGAGGGAAGTGAGGAAGGGACCAGTTAGTGAGACATTGTGACTTAAAAAAAATCACTGAGGCTTTGTAAATGATTGGATACATTTGATGGAGATGAAGCTAAGAAAAGGGAGAAGTCCAAAATGACTTGGGGGTGTGAATATGAAACCTGTAATATCACCAACTGGGAAAAAAGGGAAGTTAGGGATAGAAGAATTACTGTTTTGAGAAAATGTTTAGAGGAATTTGGTTTTAGGCATGTATTTGTGGTAATAGTGGGGATATGCTTGTGGAAATGTTTCATAGTATTATCTAGAAAAGGCAGGGAGTTGGGTAAATGAGGCTTTTATCTGCTACTGAGAGAGTAAGTATGAACACTTTAAATGGTCGCTGTTGTAACAATAACCAACTATGGTTTTCATCTTAAGTAAACCAGAGTTGAAAGAAAATTTCAATCTCAGATAAATGAGCATTAGGGAATTCCTCTTCTCTTTACTCCAAGTTCTATTTACTCAAAGGAAAAGAAAATGTATAGGAAAGAAATTTCATGCTTCAGAGAATGTCAGACTGATGAAAGAAAACTTAAGAGATCATTGAATCTGACCCCACTTTTCAGTTTGGGAATGGTGAAAATGAGGATCAAATTTTTGAATGCCTGATACTAAAACTTCGAAATAGGCTTTAGGCAAGTATGGCACATTTGCTATTACCAATTCTGGATAGCCTGTTTGTATTTTAGTTGTAAACTCAAGTCTGGACCTAGAATTGTGACTTCGAGTTGCACATAATTAAACAATTTGAGTGGCTATGGAGCCATAACAGGCAAAGCCCTGGAATAGCCTCACTAGTTAAAAGCAAATGCTTTGGAAAGGACGGGCTGTGAGCAGAAGGTGGGAGGGAGAATGGTTGCAATGTCAGCACTTCTTTCTAAAATGTAGCTCCCAAGTAGACCACCTCACACTGAGATTCACATTTGAACCTTAAAAGACAGAGTTTCAGGTGCCCATCACCCCTTACTTGGCTGCCTCAGTCTGGATTTTCCAACTGCTCAGCCACCTTATCTAAGACCTCTCGGAGCTTCAAAAGTGATGGCCCGTAAGTCACCCTCAGGTTCAAAACTGGCACACAACCCTGGAAACTACTTCTAGTTCTATCCAGAGCTAGTGGTGTCCTTAGGAATTTTCTGATTGAAAAATGTGTGGACCCACTGGTTACACTTGGTGATGCAAGAGAATTATTTCTCTTGTTTTCACGTCTCCCACTTTATCATTTATGCCAAAACACTTACCTTAGTTAAAGCGATGTCAATAGTCCCTTGGATGCACCTTCCTCTCCAGCTCTTTGTCCAGCACTTGATTTCCTCTGATTGAAGAGCTTCACACACATAGCCAGGTGACTACTGTGATTTTTCATTCACAGTTTCTTTTGTCTTTCAGAGAAGTTCTGGTTAATTCCAACAGCCCATGAAATGTAATGTTTCCTTAATATTATTACCCTAAATGACCACTTCCCAAGCACATGATCTATATAGACGGACATGGAAGGATACAACACACTCTTGCCCATGTGCTTCAGTGATTGGTTAGAGTTGCTTTTCAGTACTGAGTTCTTGGGGAAAGGAACTAGACGGCACGAGATAACAGGCTGTTGGCCAATCCCAGGGCTTCTTTCTTTTGATGAGTTACCACAGGATTCCATACTAGCAGCATGACTCTGGTTTTCAGCATGTGGGAATCCAGGCAGCAAGGTTTTCAATACGCTTGTGTCATACTGTTGTGTGCTTGTTCTTCTACCTGAGCCAGACAGTGTGGCTGCCCTAATTTCACCATATTTGACCAACGTAGAAATTTTGTAAACAGTAAACACTTAAAATAAGAAATGCTCCTTAGGTGACATTTTGCCATCTTGACAAGGATCACACCTGTCATTGTAGTTCACCCTGCCCAGAAGTTTAAAAATTTTTGTTTCAGCATAGAATTTTAAGTGTACCAAAAACATCCTCATCACCTCCGAAAGCATCTGTTGTTTTATAAGGAAATTGATATATAGAATTACAAATGTACAAAACTGAGATGGTAGTTGGAAACATAATTATGGAAATTTCAGGTTAGAGTACATCTTATGTTAAAAGGCTATATCCAAGACTATTAATTGCAGTATTACTTACAAAGTCAAAAAATTAGAATCAATTTAAAAGTCCATTAATAGGAAACTATTTAAATAAGTTGCAGTGTTGCCATATATTAGGATGCCATTCACCTATTAAAGAGAGTAAAGTGGCTCTATGGGTATGGAATAAACTTCAAGACCCATTGTTTATTGGAAAAGTAAGGTACAGTATATATAGTATGCTACCATTTGTGAGAAAGACAAAGAATGTCTCTGTGTTTGCTTATACATGCATATAACATCTCTGGGTGGGCACACAAGAAACTGCTAAGTGTTGTCTTGGGCAGGGAAACTGGATGATTTGGAAGAAAGGGCGGAAGAGAGATTCACTTTTTAGTCTATACCCAATAATGGCTTTTGAATTTTAAATTGGATACTTGAATTAGCTATTTGAAAAAAAAGTCTTTTAAGTCTACTCATTGGTGATGGGTACTATCGTCCACACCTTTCTATTTGATTCTATAAATAAGCAGATATTATTTTTTTTAATAGTTGAAAAGGAAGAGAAAGAGAAGAAGAAGTTGAGGGAGCCCAGTGAGTTGCACGTGTGGAGTCCGGGGCTTCCCAGGCGAGGGGAAGAGTCCTGTGATCGTGTGGAAGGGGAGATCCCATAATTGCTAAAGGATTCCCAGCCAGCGTTAGTGGGACGGGTCACTTTTTTTTTTTTTTTATAACAAGTAATTGTCAAAAGCTCCAAACTCAGATTCTGTGAAGATTTCTGATGGGAACTGCTTTAACTAAGGGAAACATTCAGGGACATTCTCATCAGCAGATGCAGGAGAAGTTCCTATAAGCTGCAGGCATCACAAGTCAGCAGTAGGCCTGGGCAGATGAAGCAGGTTTTGTTTTTTTTGTTTTTTTCATGATACTCATCACCTAGGATTGTATTTGCTTATTTATTTTACTGTGTATCCTCACATCAGAACGTAAGCTCCGCAAAGGCAGGAACTCTGTCTGTCTTGTTCCCTGCAGTGTCCTCAGTTCTCCTGCGCCTGACATGTAGAAGGCACTTGGGTTGGTTCTAGACTACTGAAACTGGGGACCATAACACCCAGTGACTCTCCAGCCTGTGGCTACTTATTTAGGCCTTAATCTGTTAGGACATAGTAAAGACATGGCCAGGGGAACCAAGTTTTATGCCTTAGTATCTGAAAGAGCAAGCAAAGCAGAATTCAAACCTCAAAGCAACTGGGGAATTAGAAAACTACTTAAGCATGGAGAAACAAGGCAAGGAACCAACTACTGAAGTAGCAGAACAAGGTAGGGGTTGGCTTAAAAACAAAAGGAAGGAAAAAAGAAAAATAACCAACCAGAAAACAAATTAAAATGAAAGAATCTCCCCAAACAACAAATAGCATAACAATAAAATAGAAGAGATAGCTGCATAATTAGGGCTGCAGTTTACTGGAAGAGCAGGACTATAAACAGAGCAAGTTTGCTGCTGAGTCACTGTATGCTGGAGAATTGGGTGGCTGAGGTGGGAGAGTCACCTTGATTTAGAGTCTACAGTGGCTTCAGAGTCTAGGATAGGGGTGAGTGAGCCTAGACGCTAAGGTCTGAGGAATACAGAGGAAATGGGTAACCTAGGTGGTTCCAGGTACTCCCTTCCATCCGTAGAGTAGAAATCAATGGGACATTTACACTGTCAGCTATTTTTGTTTGAACGTGGACATTCCAGGGGATATTCAGCCAAAGATCATCCAGGAGTCAGAAATGAGGAGTCCAGCCAGGCAGCGATGGGACCCACAAGCGAGTGCCACAGGCCCAGGCAGGAGATGATCTAGGCTGAAGAGATAAATAGACTGGAACTATCTGATGGTTTTTAACAGTTTTGGATATAGTACAGCCATTTATCTGTTTCTGTCTTCCTTTGTTTCTTTTTTTTTTTTTTTTGGCTGTGCCATGTAGCATGCAGAATCTTAGTTCCCTCACCAGGGATCGAACCTATGCCCCCTGCATTGGGAGCTTGGAGTCATAACCACTGGATCACCAGGGAAGTCCCCATTTATCTATTACTATGTCTCACGGCCCTTCATTTTCGTCCAAATATTTACCTAATTTGAAACGTCAGTATTCCCCTGAAATGTTTCTCTAACTCTTCAGTTATTATGTGACTTCCTCTGCTTTTTTTAGTTTCATACACAGACCCCTGTTTTACTGAGAAGGGCTAGGACTTCTGGGTTGTTTTTACAAGCATCTATTTTAAAAAGTGAGAATTATTTGTCTTTGGCAGTTTCTGCTTTTTAATGGCGATCTTGCTAGAGAAATTCAGGAACTTGTCACTTTATTTTGGAAAACTACAGGAGGCAGCTAAATGTTCTGTAAACTTTGGCAAGGACAACTTGTTTACTAGAAGACACTTTCCTGATGAATGTATTATTGCTACCTTCTGTGTTTCCTTTGCTAAAATATGTGTTTGCAAGAACATTTTAGAGAGTTGGTAGGTTTGAGTCTAAACAATTACTTGTATTGTCTTGGTGGTCAACTCTTTACGTACAAAAGCAGGAGCTGGCATTTTCCAAGGTTTTTTATTTTTATTTTATTTAACATCTTTATTGGAGTAAAATTGCTTTACAATGTTGTGTTAGTTTCTGCTTTATAACAAAGTGAATCAGCTATACATATACATATACCCCCATATCTCCTCCCTCTTGCATCTCCCTCCTACCCTCCCTATCCCACCCCGCTAGGTGGTCACAAAGCACTGAGCTGATCTCCCTGTGCTATGTGGCTGCTTCCCACTAGCTATCTATTTTACATTTGGTAGTATATATGTCCATGCCACTCTCTCTTTTTGTCCCAGCTTACCCTTCCCCCTCCCTGTGTCCTCAAGTCCATTCTCTACGTCTGCGTCTTTATTCCTGTCCTGCCCCTAGGTTCTATATAACCATTTTTTTTTGATTCCATATGTATGTGTTAGCATACAGTATTTGTTTTTCTCTTTCTGGCTTACTTCACTCTGTATGACAGACTCTAGGCCCATCCACCTCACTACAAATAACTCAATTTCATTTCTTTTTATGGCTGAGTAATATTCCATTATATATATGTACTACATCTTTATCCATTCATCTGTCAATGGACACTTAGTTTGCTTCCATGTCCTGACTATTGTAAATAGAGCTGCAATGAACATTGTGGTACATGACTCTTTTTGAAATATGGTTTTCTCCGGGTATATGCCCAGTAGTGGGATTGCTGGGTCGTATGGTAGCTCTATTTTTAGTTTTTCAAGGAACCTCCATACTGTTCTCCATAGTGGCTGTATCAATTTACATTCCCAGCAACAGTGCAAGAGTGTTCCCTTTTCTCCACACCCTCTCCAGCATTTATTATTTTTAGATTTTTTGATGATGGCCATTCTGACTGGTATGAGCAGATATCTCATTGTAGTTTTGATTTGAATTTCTCTAATGATTAGTGATGTTGAACATTCTTTCATGTGTTTGTTGGCAATCTGTATATCTTCTTTGGAGATATGTCTATTTAGGTCTTCTGCCCATTTTTTGGATTGGGTTGTTTGTTTTTTTGATATTGAGCTGCATGAGCTGCTTATAAATTTTGGAGATTAATCCACTGTCAGTTGCTTCATTTGCAAATATTTTCTCCCATTCTGAGGGTTGTCTTTTCATCTTGTTCATGTATTCCTTTGTTGGGCAAAAGATTTTAAGATTCATTAGGTCTCATTTGTTTATTTTATTTTATTTTTTCATTTCTCTAGGAGGTGGGTCATAAAGGATCTAGTGGTGATTTATGTCACAGAGTGTTCTGCCTATGTTTTCCTCTAAGAGTGTTATAGTGTCTGGCCTTACATTTAGGTTTTTAATCCATTTTGAGTTTATTTTTGTGTATGGTGTTAGGGAGTGTTCTGAATTCATTGTTTTACATGTGGCTGTCCAGTTTTCCCAGCACCACTTATAGAAGAGGCTGTCTTTTCTCCATTGTATATTCTTGCCTGCTTTATCAAAGATAAGGTGACCATATGTGCATGGGTTTATCTCTGGGCTTTCTCTCCTGTTCTATTGATCTATATTTCTGTTTTTATGCCAGTACCATACTGTCTTGATTACTGTAGCTTTGTAGTATAGGTTGAGCCTGATTCTTCCAGCTCCATTTTTCTTTCTCAAGATGTTTTGGCTGTTCAGGGTCTTTTGTGTTTCCATACAAATTGTGAAATTTTTTGTTCTAGTTCTGAGAAAAATGCCATTGGTAGTTTGTTAGGGATTACACTGAATCTGTAGATTGCTTTGGGTAGTATAGTCATTTTCACAATGTTGATTCTTCCAATCCAAGAACACGGTATATCTCTCCATCTGTTTGTATCATATTTAATTTCTTTCAACAGTGTCTTATAGATTTCTGCATACAGGTCTTTTGTCTCCTTAGGTAGGTTTATTCCTAGGTATTTTATTCTTTTTGTTGCAGTGGTAAATAGGAGTGTTTCTTTAATTTCTCTTTCAGATTTTTCATCATTAGTGTATAGGAATGCGAGAGATTTCTGTGAATTAATTTTGTATCCTGTTACTTTACCAAATTCATTGATTAGCTCTAGTAGTTTTCTGGGAGCATCTTTAGGATTCTCTATGTGTAGTATCATGTCATCTGCAAACAATGATAGCTTTACTTCTTCTTCTCTGATTTGGATTCTTTTTATATCTTTTTCTTCTCTGATTGCTGTGGCTAAAACTTCCAAATCTATGTGGAATCATAGTGGTGAGAGTGGACAACCTTGTCATCTTCCTGATCTTAGAGGAAATGGTTTCAGTTTTTCACTGTTGAAAACGATGAGAACCATTGAGAACCACTGAGAATGATGTTGGCTGTGGGTTTGTCATATATGGCCTTTATTGTATGATGTAAGTTCCCTCTATGCCTACTTTCTGGGTTTCTTTTTTTTATCATAAATCGTTGTTGAATTTTGTTGAAAGCTTTTTCTGCATCTATTGAGATGATCATATGGTTTTTCTCCTTCAATTTGTTAATATGGTATATCACATTGATTGATTCCTTATATTGAAGAATCCTTGCATTCCTGGGATAAACCCCACTTATCATGGTGTATGATCCTTTTAATGTGCTGTTGGACTCTGTTTGCTAGTATTTTGTTGAGGATTTTTGCATCTATATTCATCAGTGTTATTGGCCTGTAATTTTCTTTCTTTGTGACATCTTTGTCTGTTTTTGGAATAAGGGTGATGGTGGCCTCACAGAATGAGTTTGGGAGTGATCCTTCCTCTGCTGTATTTTGGAAGAGTTTGAGAACTATAGGTGTTAGCTCTTCTCTAAATGTTTGATAGAATTTGCCTGTGAAGCCATCTGGTCCTGGGCTTTTGTTTGTTGGAAGAGTTTTAATCACAGTCTCAATTTCAGTGCTTGCAATTGATCTGTTTGTATGTTCTATTTCTTCCTGGTTCAGTCTAGGAAGGTTGTGCTTTCCTAAGAATGTGTCCATTTCTTCCAGGTTGTCCATTTTATTGGCATATAGTTGCTTGTAGTAATCGCTCATGATCCTTCTTATTTCTTCAGTGTCAGTTGTTACTTCTCCTTTTTCATTTCTAATTCTATTGATGTGAGTCTTCCTCCTTTTTTTCTTGATGAGTCTGGCTAATGGTTTATCAATTTGGTTTATCTTCTCAAAGAACCAGCTTTTAGGTTTATTGCTATTTGCTATTGTTTCCTTCATTTCTTTTTCATTTATTTCTGATCTGATCTTTATGATTTCTTTCCTTCTGCTAACTTTGGGTGTTTTTTTGTTGTTGTTGTTGTTCTTCTTTCTCTAATTGCTTTATGTGTAAGGTTAGGTTGTTTATTTGAGACATTTCTTGTTTCTTGAGGTAGGATTGTATTGCTATAAACTCCCCTCTTAGAACTGCTTTTGCTGCATCCCACAGGCTTTGAGTCATCGTGTTTTCATTGTCATTTGTTTCTAGGTATTTTCTGATTTCCTCTTTGATTTCTTCAGTGATCTCTTGGTTGTTTCTTAGTGTATTGTTTAGCCTCCATGTGTTTGTATTTTTTACCGATTTTTCCCTGTAATTCATATCTAGTCTCATAGCATTGTGGTTGGAAAAGATACTTGATACAATTTCAATTTTCTTAAATTGACCAAGGCTTGATTTGTGACCCAAGATATGATCTGTCCTGGAGAATGTTCCATGAGCACCTGAGAAGAAAGTGTATTCTGTTGTTTTAGGATGGAATGGCCTATAAATATCAGTTAAGTTCATCTTGTTTAATGTATCATTTAAAGCTTTTGTTTCCTTATTTATTTTCATTTTGGATGATCTTTCCATTGGTGAAAGTGGGGTGTTAAGGTTCCCTACTATTTTTGTGTTACTGTCAATTTCCCCATTTATGGCTGTTAGCATTTGCCTTAGGTATTCGGGTGCTCCTATGTTCGGTGAATAAATATTTACAATTGTTATATCCTCTTCTTGGATTGATCCCTTGATCATTATGTAGTGTCCTTCTTGGTCTCTTGTAATAGTCTTTATTTTAAAGACTATTTTGTGTGATATGAGAATTGTTACTCCAGCTTTCTTTTGATTTCCATTTGCATGGAATATCTTTTTCCATCCCTTCACTTTCAGTCTGTATGTGTCCCTAGGTCTGAAGTGGGTCTCTTGTAGACAGTATATATACAGGTCTTGTTTCCGTACCCATTCAGCCAGTCCATGCCTTTCGGTTGGATCATTTAATCCATTTACATTTAAGGTAGTTATTGATATTTATATTCCTATTACCATTTTCTTAATTGTTTTGGGTTTGTTATTGCAGGTATTTTCCTTCTCTTGTGTTTCCTGTCTAGAGTAGTTCTGTTAGCATTTGTTTTAGAGCTGGTTTGGTGGTGCTGAATTGTCTTAGCTTTTGCTTGTCTGTAAAGGTTTTAATTTCTCCATCAAATCTGAATGAGAACCTTGCTGGGTAGAGTAATCTTGGTTGTAGGTATTTCCCTGTAATCGTTTTAAATATGTCCTGCCACTCCCTTCTGGCTTGCAGAGTTTCTGCTGAAAGATCAGCTGTTAACCTTATGGAGATTCCATTGTATATCATTTATTGCTTTTCCCTTGATGCTTTTAATATTTTTTCTTTATATTTAATTTTTGATAGTTTGATTGATGTGTGTCTTGGCATGTTTCTCCTGGGATTTATCCTGTATGGGACTCTCTGCACTTTTTGGACTTGGTTGACTATTTCCTTTCCCATATTAGGGAAGTTTTCCACTATAAACTCTTCCAATGTTTTCTCAGTCCCTTTCCTTTTCTCTTCTTCTTCTGGGATCCATATAATTCGAATGTTGGTGCGTTTAATGTTGTTCCAGAGGTCTCTGAGACTTTCCTCAATTCTATTTATTCTTTTTTCTTTATTCTGCTCTGCAGTAGTTATTTCCACTATTTTATCTTCCAGGTCACTTATCTGTTCTTCTGCCTCAGTTATTCTACTATTGATTCCTTCTAGAGAATTTTTAATTTCATTTATTTTGTTGTTCATCTTTGTTTGTTTGCTCTTTAGGTCTTCTAGGTCCTTGTTAAACATTTCTTGTATTTTCTCCATTCTATTTCCAAGATTTTGGATGATCTTTACTATTATTACTCTTAATTCTTTTTCAGGTAGACTGCCTATTTCCTCTTCATTTGTTTGGTCTGGTGGGTTTCTGCCTTGTTCCTTCGTCTGCTGTGTGTTTCTCTGTCTTCTCATTTTGCTTAACTTACTGTTTGGGGTCTCCTTTTCACAGGCTGCAGGTTTGTAGTTCCCGTTGTTTTTGCCGTCTGCCCCTAGTGGCTAAGGTTTTTTCAGTGGGTTGTGTAAACTTCCTGGTGTAGGGGACTGGTGCCTGTTTGCTGATGGATGAGGCTGATCTTGTCTTTCTGGTGGGCAGGACTGTGTTTTGGGGTGTCTCTGACCTTATTTTGATTTTAGGCAGTGTCTCTGCTAATGGGTGGGGTTGTGTTCCTGTCTTGCTAGTTGTTTGGCATAGGGTGTCCAGCACTGTAGCTTGCTGGTTGTTGAGTGGAGCTGGGTCTTAGTGTTGAGATGGAGATCTCTGGGAGAGCTTTTGCTGTTTGATAGTACATGGAGTCATTAGGTCTCAGGTGGACAAATGTCCTGAACTCAGCTCTCCAACTTCAGAGGCACCAGCCTTACACCTGGCTAGAGCACAAAGACCCTCTCAGCCACATGGCTCTGAAGAAAAGGGAGAAAAAAAGAAAGAAAGAAAGAAAAATAAAATTATTAAAATAAAAAATAATATAAAAAATAAAAAAATAAAAAGTAATAGAAAAAGAAAAAGAAAGAAGAGAGCAACCAAATCAAAAAAGAAATCCACCTATGATCAGTGATAACAGGCGCTAAAACTATACTAAAAAAAAAAAAGGACAGACAGAACCCTAGGACAAATGGTAAAAGCAAAGCTATACAGACAAAATCACACAAAGAAGCATACACATGCTCAGAAAAAGAGAAAAAGGAAAAAAAAATCTATATATATATATATAAAAAGGAAGAGAGCAACCAAATCAATAAACAATTGTACCAATGATAATAAACTCTAAATACTAAACTAAGATAAACCTAAAACCAGAAACAAATTAGATGTAGAAAACAAACCCCAAGTCTACAGTTGCTCTCAAAGTCCACCTCCTTTTGGGATGATTCGTTGTCTATTCAGGTATTCCACAGATGCAGGGTACATTTAGTTGGTTGTGGAGATTTAATCCGCTGCTCCTGAGCCTGCTGGGAGTGATTTCCCTTTCTCTTGTTTGTTGACACAGATCCTGGGGTTGAGCTTTGGATCCAGCACCGCCTCTGCGTGTAAGTCGCCTGAGGGCATCTGTTCTTCGCTCAGACAGGACGGGGTTAAAGGAGCAGCTGATTCGGGGGCTCTGGCTCACTCAAGCCGGGGGGAAGGGAGGGGTACGGATGCGGGGCGAGCCTGTGGCGGCAGAAACCAGCGTGACATTGCAACAGCCTGAAGCACGCTGTGTGTTCTCCCAGGGAAGTTGTCCCTGGATCACAGGACCCTGGCAGTGGCGGGCTGCACAGGCTCCCAGGAGGGGAGGTGTGGAGAGTGACCTGTGCTTGCACACAGGCTTCTTGGTGGCGGCAGCAGCAGCCTTAGTGTCTCATGCCCGTCTCTGGGGTCCATGCTGATAGCCGCGGCTCGCGCCAAGTCTCTGGAGCTCCTTTAAGCAGCGCTCTTAATCCCCTCTCCTCGCGCACCAGGAAACAAAGAGGCAAGAAAAAGTCTCTTGCCTCTTCGGCAGGTCCAGTCTTTTTACCAGACTCCCTCCCGGCTAGCCGTGCTGCACTAACCCCTTCAGGCTGTGTTCACGCTGCCAACCCCAGTCCTCTCCCTGGGATCTGACCTCTGAAGCCCGAGCCTCAGCTCCCAGCCCCGCCCGCCCCGGCGGGTGAGCAGACAAGCCTCTCGGGCTGGTGAGTGCCGGTCGGCACCGATCCTCTGTGCGGAAATATCTCCGCTTTGCCCTCCGCACCCCTGTTGCTGCGCTCTCCTCCGCGGCTCTGAAGCTTCCCTCCTCTGCCCCCTGCAGTCTCCGCCCGCGAATGGGTTTCTAGTGTGTGGAAACCTTTCCTCCTTCACGGCTCCCTCCCACTGGTGCCGGTCCCGTCCCTATTCTTTTGTCTCTGTTTATTCTTTTTTCTTTTGCCCTACCCAGGTACATGGGGAGTTTCTTGCCTTTTGGGAGGTCTGAGGTCTTCTGCCAGAGTTCCGTAGGTGTTCTGTAGGAGTTGTTCCACATCAGTAGATGTATTTCTGATGTATTTGTGGGGAGGAAGGTGATCTCCACATCTTACTCCTCCACCATCTTGAAGGTCTCTCTCTCCAAGACTTTTTAAATATATGTAGCTGACTAATAGGGAAATTGAGACTCAAATACTTCAGCTGTATGGATCTTGAACAAGGGTTAATGGAGGTGGATTTCACTGGCTTTAATAGCTAGTACCTTGTAGTATTCTAATGTATCATTTTAAGTTATAACAAGAATACATGTATATGGTAGAAAGTTTTAAGACACATAAAAACATAAGGTTTCAAAGATACAAATCATCTCTCATCCCATCATCCAGATATAACCAACCACCCTTTATAATTTTTTCTTTTTCTTCCATTATATATCTACATTCCACTGCCTTTCCTGATTTATTTTTTTGAGTTCCAGCACTGAAGTTGGAATCAGAAAAGACATGGTCCATAACTTAAAAAAATATATATATTTTCTCGGAAAGGTAAGACATACATTTGAAAAAATTCTAGAGAAAACACTAATATAAATATAATTAAGTGACAAACTTGCCTGAGTTAGGGGCTCATTCAGTCAGCTGTGTTCTCCACGATGCAGATCTCAAATAATTCTCTGCCACCTGAGGGATTCATTCATTCACCAAATGTTTATTGGGCACTTATTGTGTCCTGGGTGCTGGTTGCACCCTACTTCCTAAGGCAGACTTGGAGAGTCCCTAAGATGAAAGCAGTTGCTGCTTCCTTCAGTCTATCCTGTTCACTACCAACCCCTTGTCTTCTTCCACCCACCCCCACCCCCACTCATTCTCCACCAGCCACACTGGACTTCTTGCTGTTTTTGTTGTTCCCTCTCTCTAGAACATTCTTCCCCAAATATATACAAGGCTCATTCACTAATGTCCTTAAGATTTCTGCTCAAATGCCATCTAATTATTAGAGAAGCCATTCCATAACACCTTATCTAGAATATCACATATATCCTTCATTCATATACATTCTGGTCACTATCCATCCCTAACCTTGCCTATTTTTTTAGTACATATATATATATATATATATATATATATATATATATATATATATATATGTATGTATTTCAGTATCTCCAGGTAGGATGAATATATAAATGGAAATTTATTTATTTGAAGATGAGAATGCAGGGAAGTGTTTTTGAATAGGTAAAAGGAGAACAGACATGGCATCACTACTGAGATATATTACAGGAAAACTAGACAGACAGTAGATAAGTAGGTGAGGCTTCAGAAGTCCCCAGATGGGCACAATAATGAGACAATGTAATGAGAGGAGTCTTAGCTATCTAGGTATCTACTGTACATCATAATCAGCCAACAGCAAATCATCTAATCAAGTTGTGATTTACATTGTGAACTCTGTTTTCCTTTAGCTTCTGTGATACCATTTCTCTCCTGCTTCCCCCTTATCTCCCCTGATCAGTATCTTTGGGATATTTCTTCTGTCTACTCCTACAAAGAATTCCTGTCTGACCCACGTCCTGGGTTTTATCACCCATTCCTCTGGCATTAACTACTACCTACATTCTGATGTTTGTTCAATCTCTGCAGCCTATAGGACCTGGCACTGAGTAGGTGCACAATAAAAGCACTTTTTATGTATTCAAAATGAATAAATGGCCTTTTTTTTTGGCTCTTACTGTTGTGTTAGCTATTGTTTTAGGTGCTGGAAAGGTTTCCTGCTCCAGGAGAACTTATATTACTTACCCAGTATATAATTAAACAAATACACAAAATCCACAAATAAGCAAAGGAGTATAATAATTTCACATAGTAGCAAGTGCTATGAAAAAAATAAATTAGAATGAATCACTAGAAGGTCTGGGACTGGCTTGTGGGTGGGCATCAGGGAAGACCTCTTTTAAATCACATTTGAACTGAAATGATGCAAAAAGAGCCAGCTATGCAAAGAACGGACGTTCAGTTACAGGAAACAGAAAGTGAAGGAGCTTGGAGGCAGTATAAGCTCGGTGGTTCCCACGGCAGAGAATGAAGGGCAGTGTAGTGGAGCTTGGTGAGCAGGAAGGAGTTTGGCAGGAGCAGAGGCTGGGCCCCTATATGTGAGTCCTGTGCTCTCCTGTTTGCCCAGATCTCACACCTTACTGTTATCTTACCCCTGGCCAGTCTCTTTACTTACCTTACTTGCCTGGTTCTTGTAGGTATTTGAGTTTGTGACCCTTCCTTGTCCTTGGGAAACTGCATTGACAGTTTAAAACAGTCAGGTTCCATGCTTTTGTTTACTTCTGGGCCTCCACATAGGCTGCTCTCTCCGCCTGCAACACTCTGACCCTTGTGAACAAAGATTCAGCTCAGCGATTCATTTCATGCTAGAAAGTTGTCTTTGATCTCATCTATCTGAGTTACATGTCCCTCCTCTGTTCTCCCAGAGTCCAGTGTGACAACCAATGCATGGAAAAGTTGAGTAGCTTCCCCCAAATCACGTGACAAGGTCAGGATTTGAACCCAGGCAGTCTAGCCCCCGTTCTTAACCACTGTGCTCTATTCCCTGCCTATAAGGCCGTTGGGAGAACTACATGGGATGATGCATGCCAAATGCTTAACACAGCTCTGACCTTTGGAAAATACTCAGTAAATGTTAGCTCTAATTACAGACATAATCTCTGCCCTTGAGAAGCTTATGATCAAATGAGGGAGCTAAAAGTCTAGTAAATATATTAGTAAGTTGGAGAAAACAGTTTGAACACTCGAAGGATCTTCACTATAGTAGGATCTAAAACTGTACTTTTAATTGCTTCTCTCATTGGCATCGCTTTCTATAAAGTACTTGTCATTTAATAACAGTGATGGTGACACTCTTTGAAAAAGAAAATATTAAAAATAAGAGCAGGTCTTATGGAAAGAATTATTAATAAAATTCAGTTTTAGACATGTTGACCTTGTCTTCTGGAAGGGCTTCTGGAACATCCAATTAGAGATGACAAAGAGGCTGAACAAATGGCTGCATAATTCACCCTGTTGCTTCAGTATCATTCTTGATTCTCCCCTTCCCTCACTTCCACATGTAAGCCAGTGGCCAGGCCTTGTTGGTCCCACTTTCAAACTACATCTGTTAATCTGCTCTCTTTTCTCCTCTGCTGCCACCCTGATCCAAACCACCACCTCTGTGTCTCACTTCCTTCATCTGTAAAATGTAAATACTGATAGTGCTTACCTTATGGGGTTGTTATGAACCTTAAATAAGAAAATTTGTGTCAAGCACTAGGAATGCTGCCTAGCACATAGAAGAAGGACAGACCAAAAAGTAGAGAGAGGACCAATACTGTGGGGTCAAGGAATCCACAGAACATAAGTTCCTAGAAAAAAGCAATTATCAGAGGATAAAAGATTGGGAACTTCCAACATGTGATGTCCTGTTCCATTAGGACATGTTTACATGAGAGTGGTGAAAAAGAAAATTGAACAAGATTGTTCCACACAATGTGTTAATTAGAATAATGTATACAATAATTATCTACAGTAAGGTTGAGTCAATTAGGCTTCTTAGTTAAAAGGAGTAAGACTCAGCTAGGATCTGGTTGACTCAGGTCACCTCTGTTGAGTCAAAACTTTTTGTGTCAGGCAACCTCATAGACTGCCGATCAGTCTGTTGAATTGGCTTTCTTTGCGTCAGCTGCCCACCCCTGTTCAATTAGTGGAGGCCAGAGAGGGGTATGATCAAACCACCGTGTCTGGGGGCTGCCCTGTCAGTAGGGACTCAAGATGGGCAATTTCCCCTAGAAGTGGTTCTGGGTTCTGGGTGTGGCAGGCACCACAAATGAGACTAATAGTTGAGAAGTACAGTTATGTAGAGGAAAAGTAGGGTGTTTGAAGCTTGGGTTTTGAGTCCCAGCAATTCAGTTCCACTTTGAACCAGCTCTGTGCTTTGAGCAAGTTAGTAACTTTCTTTAACATCTAACTTCTCCTTCATCAAGTGGATATGCTCATGATTTCACAGATGCTAGCTTTGGAAAGCTCTATGTGAACTGTCACCACCTTGAATCAGCTAGGTCCCAAATAACCTTTTTTTGCTTAGGAGAGATGGTTTCAATTGAATAGTTAAGTTATTTGCTGAAAATTGTGTTAAGATACTACTTAAAGTGACACCACTCTCTGAGAATAGAACAAAGGTAAAATTCCCACAAAAGATTCTCTCATCTTTCAGAGGTACGGAGAGAAGACATTCTTTAATGCTAATGAGAGATAATAGGGTAACGCCAACAAGGACAGTCTCCACATGCACAACTGACTGCTATGAATTTACCTCCTAAGAAGTAGAATGAAATGGGGTAGAAGAGCTAGTTAAAGCTCTTCTTCAAAGAAGCAGAATATTGTACTAAGGAACTCTGACAAGAAAGGGGAAAGAGAATGAACTAAATGAGGGAAAGTCCAGCGGAACAAAAGGTGGACCTAGGATTTCAATGCTGTTCTCAGTGAATGGGAATGGGAATTACTCCCAGTCGAGCACCCTGAGTGGACCATTTGGGGGTAGAGAAAGAGCAGACTGGGAGCCATAGTGTGGTGTGAGGGCTCTAGAACAGGTAAGAGAAAACAGTTAAATGCTGATTCACATCACATGTCTGTGCACAGTCATTGCCACCTGGAAGGTACATTCTGGAATTCAAAGTGATAATGCTCCCGACTACCAGCAAATGTTTTTGCAATGGCTACCAACTGCCCACCCCCTTCTCAAGCTACCACATATAGCTGGAGTAATGAGTTCGATATTTTAAAATATTTAAAAATAAATATAACAAAATAGTCAGGATTCTTACACAAAAAAAATTATTTTAAAATGTTTGGTATTTGATATAACCTCCAGAAGGGCTTGAAAACCGGGCTTGTAAGTGATAGAACCAGGAACCATGTCCAACATTACATCTCAGAAGCATCCCAGTAAGATATCACTGTCCCTATGATAGGCTCAGACGCCACAGCTTGCCCTGCCTTCAACCTGATGCTGGCACTGGAGGTGGCCTGGAATCGCTGCGCTTTGGAAAACGAATGCAGCTTCTGTCCCTGCTATTATTAATCTATTCAGAATGGACTCTGAGCTTCCTCCTTCTTTGGTCCTGGTTCAAAATCTGAGGTGGGTGCATCCAATCAGAGGAATCTAGACCATGTGCCAGCAGCAGTCTAGCTGGCCAAGCCAATACCTGGAGTGCTGAGCTTCTGTAGTGGAAGGTGGGTTCTGTCTCATAAGGTTTCTCATGCATAGCAAAGAGGTTTAGATGCTGGGGAGCCAAAAACATTAAAAGTGTATACAAGGTTTGTTTTCTAAGAATGCTTGGTTTTGGTCAACAAATTCTTGATTTAGTTAATTCAAGATATTTTAGCATACCACAAGCAGTCTTCTAGACATACCCTTTTTGTTCCCAGTACTTGTTGGCAATTCCTGAGAAATCCCAAAGAAAGTGAAGGCAATACTGATTCATTAGACCCTTTTACCAAAGTAATGTTTCCCCTGTGGGATATTATGTAAACATTTGCTTAGTTCAAAATTTTGAACATTTACTAGTATTAAAAATTATGACGTGTTTTTTGTTGCACAAAGATAATTGTTAATATATTGAATAATCACCCATAAAAATAATGAATAGGTTAAAAGAAAAGCTTATGTATTAATAAGATACTTTCCTACTTAAAGTATGCCATGATTAGGTAGCATTATGTGGTGATAATCATCATCAACATCATTAAGGAAAGGGTATCACACTAAATATTTTATGTATTCTCAGATTTTTTTTTTAGATTTCTGCCCAGACCTCTGAGAGTGTATACATACAGAAACTAGCTTCAATCTCTTTTTGTCACCAGTGGAATATTTTGTGGTCCAACATCCAGACTGTAAACAAGTTCTCTTATCAAAGCTGTCTAATAGTCATTTCATAATTGATTAGCAGTGCCAGTCATGACGCAGATACATGCCACATGTAAATATTTCTAATATCCATGGTGCCTGTACATCTTCTCCCAACTCCTAGTGTAGCTAATTTAGAAGTTATGCAGTGTATAAGCCAGGTAGGAATTAGACTATCCTCAGAAGCCTGGGAGATCTTGTCTATATGTTTTTGGTTGTTCCATAGTGAGACCATATTTTCCCAGAGTGATGTTGAAGGGATGAGTGGCCTGTCGTTGGTGCTTACTCAGTCTTTGTCTTTCCTGTGAGTCATTATTGTTTTCTAGCTAGATGCTGTGGCCAGCCTCTCTTTCAATGTGCCATTTTTTCATTCATTTGGAAACTAAAGAGCTGTGCTTTGCATCATGTCCCTAATGTCAGCAAAGCCAGCTCTGCTGGATTAAAATGCAGAGATGCACTAGCAGCTAGTGCGAAGGGCTGCAGGCTGCCTATCTGAGCCAAGCAGACACACTGCGCACATTGAAGGCCCTGTTCAGAAGGGGTCAGGGCTGGATGCCTAGGGTTAGTAACATGTCAAGGCTGGCCACAGCAGGAAAAACTGCCTTTATTTTGTGACTGGCAGGTACAGAATATGGCATGTAGGAGAGATGTGGGCTTGGTAGAACTCACAGTAAAGTGGTCACATGATATTTATCCCTAAGCCTCCTATGGGATGGACACCTGGTAAAGGGTAAATTAGTTAATACATATAAAGCACTTAGAACAATGTGTAGTTAAACTTTTTATAAATGTTATTTCACTTAATCTTTATAATAGTTCTATTCAGATAAGAAAACTAGATTCAGAGATGTTAAGTAACTTATCCAAAGTCACACCGCTAGTTAATGATTTGGAGGCAGAATTCAAATCCAGTTCTGCCTGACATCTAGAACTCAACCTTTCAGTTAACTCAAATTCAACATCTAGAATTATATTCTGTTGGAAATGGAGCGGGGGGGGGGGAGTGGTATACTTCACGTGGAAAGGAAAAAGCGTTCATTAAAGAGAACTGCCCCAGTGGGCTTCTCAGACAAAGGAAGAGACCATTGCTAAACAGATTGGAAGTTCCAGAATGGAGTCCCTTAAGCTACAGCCAAAAGCCGTTTTAATCTTTGATGAGGGATTCTGTTGACTTTTATGTTCTTCGGTGTATTTACACTTCCCCCAAATTACTTCACTACATAAATAAACCCACAGGTGTGGGAAAACTGAGTGTGTGATAATTGAGTCAGGAAACAAAGAATTAAAAACTCAAGCTATGCTAACCCTTGGGGTAATGATAATAATCATAGTACCTCAATAAATGTTTTATTTAATGAAAGAACTTAGAGATTGTCACAGAATGTTTTGTATGTAGAGCACAGATTACAGGCAAAAAGAATTAAGATCTTTCTGACCATAGTAAAATAATTTATGCATGTATAATTTTAACAGGTGTTTTGAAAAAACCTGGATCTTTCCAAGAAGAGACATGTTGTTGTTTAAAACAGGAAGACTTATTGCAGTGAATTCTATGAGGCCTGGGAGCCTCCAGATGATACTGGCCCAGGCATCTCGTGTTTTTCACAATGTATTTGCATTTAACTATATCACCATCTAAAGGCTGAATATCCTTTAGGCAGTAATGTTGCAAGGAAGTTAGGGTTGTCCAAGACCCTAAGGTACTGCTCTCCCGAGTACCCTAGAACCTGTCATTAATATTAAGAGAAGGGTGCCTCTGGACCAGGGGTGCCCCTGGGCAGCTGGTTGGTCAACTATTAACTTAGTGGGTAAAGAGTATACCTCCCAAAGACACTGCACTCTGAATTTCAGCCAGGTTTCATTTCTCTGACTCCAAAATTTGCATAGTTGCTTCTTCTTAAGTTTTCCCATGGCATTTTGTATGTTATCCCACTGTGACTCCCACGGGACTTTATTGTGTAAGCTGGTTTACTTGTCTGTCTCTTCTCTAGAGGCTTGGAACTGCTTCATGTTCACTAAGAAAGTTCCACTGCCTATCACATTGCTTGGCACATGGTCGGCACTAGATAGATAACTGTTGAGTGACTGATGTTAAGCCATAAAGGAGTAGGAAATTTTAAAGAGGGTGTGGGAGAAGGATGCTCTCTAACTGCAGTTAGTACAGTAGGAGTTATTTAAAAGTCCTTCATCTGAATTGCATTAAATTACAAAGAATTATGCACATTTTATGCCACTTTTAGGTTCAGTTAAAAACCCACTTATTGTGCATTCACTCTATGTCAGGCCCTGTGATGAATAAGACATGATTCTTGCTCTTAAGAAGCTTCTAGTCTAGTTGGGTGGAGTGAAACTGAAATAAATAACTACAACCCAATGTGATATGATCAATGGTAAAAGTGCTTATTATGTGTCAGAACCTAAATACTTTTAATTTCTTATATTATTTAATTCTAACAACCCTATGAGATAGATACTATTATTGTCCCCTTTTGCAGATCAGGAAACTGAGGCCTAGTAAGGTTAAATAAATTGCCCAAGATCACGTAGTTGCTAAGTGGTGGAGCCAGGAGATGAACTCAGGTTAATTTGAATTCAGAGACTAAGCTAGAAACCATTGCACTGTAACTATCCAGCACAGAAGAGGGAGGAATTACTTTGGGAAAGGAGAAGAGAAAGGGAGGAGGGAGGACAGCTGGCATCATGGAGGAGGTGTTCCTTAAGCAGTGATCTGAATGACAGATGGCACTATGTCAGATAGACAAGTTGGCAAAGGAAGGGTGAGAGGGAACATTTGCAAAGATGTGGAGAATTGAAAGACATGATGTGTTCAGGGAACTGGGGTAGTTTTGTGTTGATTAAGCTTAGTGTGCAAGGAATGGAAGTCGGGAAGGTTTAGACAAGGATCGTATCATGGGAATTAGAATATCCTCAAAAGTCAGTAGCCTCTGGCAGAATCTGCACCTATGTTAAATTGCTTCTTTCTAGAAGGCCATTATGAACTTGGGGTCAGGGGCTGCACACGGGTAGAATGGAAATTTGTATTACTCTGCTACGCAGGTCCTTGATGGCCATGCGTCTGGTAGTGTCTGCAGAGCCCTCTGGTTCAGAGAGACCAACATGGGGGATGAGACATTTGCAAAGAGCCTGGAATTTTTGACAGAGAGATCATAAGTTTGTAAAAGAGCCCAAAATAACTTAGTGTGAGTTGATTCCTAGCTTAGATTGTAAACTCCATGACTGCTTCTGTCTTAATCACGAGCTCCCAGACTTGGCACATAGTGGGTTCTCAATACACGGCAATACATTTTGTTGAATGAGTGAATAAAAGAATAAGACTAAGAAATTACCACTAAAAAAGGCTTAAGCCTAAAGCAAATAGAGGAAAAGCAAGAATAAATGGAGAAGGTGGCTTGTAAACTCAAGAGATAACAAGTTATGGCTGGAGTGGCCATATTACCTGATAATGACTAGCAGAGCTTTTACTGCAAACTGGGCTCAGAGGACCTGGAGAAGTAAGCTACTGGGCTGAAATTTTGACTTCACTTAGTAGGAAGGAGGAATCATACACAATATCTCTCAGAGTAACTGAGATTTTCTTAGTCCTATTACTTTTTCTTTTTATCTTAAGAAATGTTGCACATGAAAGTTTCTGTTAAGGATGGTCATTAATGATTCCAGTGATTTTATTTTTTTATGGGAAATCAAATAGGGGATTTAATATCACTATTTCTTGCAGGTTTTGTTGATAAACATTTCATCTGACAGTCTGATTTGATTCAATGCAGTAACAAAGTAACATATCTTCTACCATAGAAGAACAGAGGGATTGTATATCATGAAAGATAATTTCTAAATCATACCACTCTCAGAGAGGCTCTTGATAGGAGCTGAGTAGGAGGTAGATAATGCTGAGGTTGCCTTCTCTGTCCAGTGCCTGATATGCTAGTGGTCTCTGTGGCTGGTTGAGATCGATATGTGCTTTGAAAATAAAAACAATAGAGGTCATATTGTTATCCTATTATTAATATATAAGCTCTTTCAGTATACTCTTGGATAATCATTTCTATCTCTACATGGAAATAGATCAGAGAATCAAAAGCATCTGAGACATGTAGGGGAGGGGAGGAAACTTCTTCCTCCCATCCAACTTTTCAGAATTAAAA
Organism: Delphinus delphis; assembly: GCF_949987515.2. Classification (NCBI taxonomy): domain Eukaryota; kingdom Metazoa; phylum Chordata; class Mammalia; order Artiodactyla; family Delphinidae; genus Delphinus; species Delphinus delphis. Next base: position 24,056,814 of record NC_082690.1, read on the forward strand.
AAAGAAAAAATTCAGTAGACCCATCGAAAGCATATATAATCAGCTATGTACATTGTAAAACAGGTCTCAGGTTCTATTTATCTTCTCATGCCACACAAAAATATCTTCTTTTTCCTTCATTACGATAGAAAACAACAACAACAACAGCAGCAAAATTATGAACCCCTTGAAAAACTCAACTAATAATAACAATACTACAGTGTCATCTTTTCCTGGCTGATGTCCTGCCTGCCTGCCAGCATGATGTTTCCTCATAGCATCACCTACAGACTTACATCACTGGATGCAAATTTTCCTTCCCTCCTAACTTGTATAATATTGGTTGGTTAATATGTTTTTCTTATTAACTCATATATTTGGAATTGTTATCAAAGAAAAATTTTAATGTTTTTACCTGGCAAAACCGTCAGCTGCTATCATTTTGAGTTTCTTTCAATTTCCTTCTGTTCTTTTCCATTACAACCTCTTTTATTTCAGAATTCCTGGAGAATGTGCAGGAATCACCAGGGTCCCAAGAGAAACTCTCACAAAATATTGTTCAAACTGGAGAATGCCTACTTCTTTTTCTTCTCTTTCACCATAAAAAAATCAGTGATATTACTCAACTCTGGTAGAGTTATACATCTAAAAGTAATGTTACATTTTTTCTAAGAATGTGTTTTGGATCTACACTAACATTCATTAATTCATTTATTAGTTCCTTCACTCAATGATAATTATGGGTCAGGTACTATCCAAGGAACTAGAGATTCAAAGACAATTAGTGAGAAGACAAATATTAAAAACAAATGATTAGGGCTTCCCTGGTGGCACAGTGGTTAAGAATCCCCCTGCCAATGCAGGGGACATGGGTTCGAGCCCTGGTCCGGGAAGATCCCACATGCCATGGAGCAACTAAGCCTGTGCACCACAATTATGTGGTTGGGGCAACATCACAAAGGACTTTGTTCACCATGTTTGCCACGGGGAATTTGTACTATCTCTTGAAGTCAGGCCACAGGGAGCCGCTGAAGCATTTTAAGCAGGGAGGAAACATCATGTTTAATTTTAGAGAGATGAATCTGGCTTCAGTTTAGAGGATAGATAATGAAGAAATTAAGACTAGAAACTTTTCAATTTCCCTTGGCATAGGTGCTAAAAGACTGGTGTGGGGAGGGTTAGAGGTATCTCTTACCCAAGTGCTAAGTGGAGAATGATATGAGGTGAATATCAGGATTCTGTCTGAGAGAGATACTGGAGTTGAGTTGGAGTAGAATTGTCCAAAGGAAACCATTATAGCTGGGGTCAGAAATCCAGAAGAGACAAGAGCAAAGGGTACCAGATTGGAATACATGGAGCAGGAGGCAGCTTGAGTGAATTCCGAGGTTGGAAGTGGGAACCTACACTGGGACTGTTAAGTGGTGGGACTTTTATATTTTCACACATCTGTATGGGCAGAATGAGTTCATTGAAAGTAGCCAGGATGAGGCAGACCAGAAGCAAGGATACTTGTTAGAACTCATTTATGGTTGTCCAGTCAAGAAACATGAAGAATGAGTGGCAGAGCTGATAAAGAGGAAGAGATGGATTTTAGAGCTTTTCAGTTGCTTTCTTGTGATATTTTCTAAGATAAATTAACAACAAAATGTATCACTAGATAACGAATCAAATTAATTTATGGTAAGTGTTTATTTTATGTTAAACTTTGGAGTTAATTTTGGAGACTATCAAAGACAATGTGTTTTAGCTTTCACATAACTAATACCAAGCCTCTCTTTCTGGCAATAGACTCAAGGACCAATTGATTATGAATCCATTCCCTGTTCATAATAAAACCTTGTTAATAGCATGTAGGAAGATACCTGTCTTCTTATTATATATGGAAGGGGACATTCTCTAGGCCATCTAAAGTGTAATTTCAAGCTATGAATGTATAAATTATAAAGAAGTGGGGTCAGAACACATACCACTGAAGGTTATCATCTGACTTCTCAGAAGACCACTTGTGCCTACCCTCATTTTGTGTGAACATAAATAACCACAGCCTATATTGAGCTCATGTAGCTTGGTCCAGAGGCAAGCTGCCCAAAGGAAAGGGCAATGACAGGGCACTGAGAGTTGTAAGCAGTAGTAATGGAGGTGCCTGCTCTTCTCTATGACACAACTCTTTCGTCCTGTCCTTCTCCTTGTCCCCAGTGACCTCACCGCTTTGCTCTCTAACCTTCTTTACCAGTCAGTGGGGCTCTACTCTCCTTTCTAAGGATGGCCACTCTAACTACCCATGTACCCCTTGGAAAGGTAGTTGCCCTAAATCCTAACAACCTCCTTTCCAGGCTGCCTAACTTAATTTTATTTATTTTATTTATTTATTATTTATTTATTTTAACATTTTATTGAAGTATAAAGATGCTTTACCATGCTGTGTTAGTTTCTGCTTTATAACAAAGTGAATCAGTTATACATATACATATATCCCCATATCTCTTCCCTCTTGTGTCTCCCTCCCTCCCACCCTCCCTATTCCACCCCTCTAGGTGGTCACATAGCACCGAGCTCATCTCCCTGTGCTATGCGGCTGCTTCCCACTAGCTATCGGTTATACATTTGGTAGTGTAAATATGTCCATGCCACTTTCTCACTTTGTCCCAGCTTACCCTTCCCTCTCCCCGTGTCCTCAAGTCCATTCTCTAGTAGGTCTGCGTCTTTACTTCTGTCCTGCCCCCTAGGTTCTTCATGACCATTTTTTTGTTTTTTGTTTTTTTTTAGATTCCACATATATGTGTTAGCATACGGTATTTGTTTTTCTCTTTCTGACTTACCTCACTCTGTATGACAGGTCCATCCACCTCACTACAAATAACTCAATGTCGTTTCTTTTTTTTTTTTTTTTTCGGTACGCGGGCTTCTCACCATTGTGGCCTCTCCCATTGCGGAGGACAGGCTCCGGATGCGCAGGCTCAGCTGCCATAGCCCACGGGCCCAGCTGCTCCGCGGCGTGTGGAATCTTCCCGGACCGGGGCACGAACCCGCATCCCCTGCATCGGCAGGCGGACTCCCAACAACTGCGCCACCCATTGAGGGAAGCCCTCAATGTCGTTTCTTTTTATGGCTGAGTAATATTCCATTGTATATATGTGTAGGCTGCCTAATTTTAATCCCTACAGTCCTGCCCTGACCTAAGTGTGGCTGTACTAAATCTCTACCCACCCCTTCTTAAGAGGTGTCTTCAGGGCGAACAGAAGGAAAACAATGCAAACTTATTCTCAAGCAGACATTCACTCCACAGTCTTAAATTTTTCTTTTCTGATTTCTCTATGAGATGAGAATGTTACATAGTCAGTAGTGGAGTAAGTACTAAATGGCTCTGTGACAAAGCAGGGTCACCCTAAACTTCAATTTAAGAGGTATATTCAGATGAATTGCAAAACCAGTGACAGGTTCAGTTTGAGAACAGCTTAGAGTCTATGACACTTGAGGAACCCGAGACATACAAGGTCCCTTTAGAATTATAAAGCTGGAAGATATAGGCCTTTCAGACAGTTTTTATTTGTGCTTCCAGTATCTTTTTTTGAAAGAGGTACGGTGGAAAACTGTCAATAAACACATCTTTGTCATTGGTTAATCAAACTAAACATAGGGCCTCCTATCTTGATATTTTACTTTTTTTTTTTTTTTTTTTTTTTTGCGGTACGCAGGCCTCTCACTGCTGTGGCCTCTCCCGTTGCGGAGCACAGGCTCCGGACGCACAGGCTCAGCGGCCATGGCTCATGGGCCCAGCCGCTCCGCGGCATGCGGGATCCTCCCGGACCGGGGCACGAACCCATGTCCCCTGCATTGGCAGGCGGACTCCCAACCACTGTGCCACCAGAGAAGCCCTATTTTACATTTTTTAATGAAATACTTTCAAAAATTTTAAGTATCATCTATTTCTTGAGTGGTTAAGTGTTAGCTTTGCTCTTTTCAGTTGCAAAGAAAAGACATGTCCCAGTGACCCTAGGATTATTTAAGGAGCTCTGCGCAGCTCTGCCGTAGTGTTTGGCTTACTTGTTTGCTAACTCCCTTGCCCCAACTACCCTCATCTGGGGTGTTTTTCACCTTTAACTTCCTCAATGAGAGGACCTGGGGCAAGTGACTAGGATGGTTGATCACGGTGCTTCCAGGCCAGTTCAGCACACTGCCTGCCCTTTACCTAGCTAACCAAGCCAGGTTCATTCCTGCTGCCTAATAGTCCTCAGCAAACACCTGTAGAAGGGTGATGGGGTTATCACTCTATCAGCAGGATGTACTTAGTGCAATTGGAAATGGAATTTAGAAGTCCTTCTAGTTAAAAAAGATTCCTATAGAAGTAGGAATGTCCTTCCCATTTCAGTTTAATAAACTCCTATTTTTGATAGTGTGATGATGTGTATAAATAGTTTTTGGAACCAATACTACATTAAGGTAAGGGCTAAGAAGAGGAGGCATTTTCTCCTTTATACCATTCATTTGTCTACTTTATTTAAAGATAATTTTGTTACCTTTTTCACAGTTAGATAGCTTTATTTTTATATAAAATTTATTATATAAAATATGTTTGTCAATAAGTATAACTATATTTATCTATACATATAGTAAAGTATGAGAGACTGAATATACAAACAGCCAATGGCCAGACCATAAATACAAATAGAACTCTGACTCACTACCTGCAGCAACCTGCCCATGATACCAACCCCGCTATCTACAATAATGAGCCTAGGAAGCCAGCCCACTGTAAATCAGTCTTGCAGGAAGCCAGCTTGCTATCTCTAGTGGTAATCCAGGAAGCTAAACAATAACTTGCCTAACAATCACTCCAAAATGATCAGAACTTGATGAATAACTAATGGCTTCCCTGATTTCTGTCCCTGCTTCCAGCTGAGGACCAACCTGAGAAAGCCAAATGTGCACCCCTAACCAATCTCAAAGGATGTCCCAGTCTTAGTTAGCCCAGCCACAGCTTCCCTGTGCCCACAGCCTTCAGTCAGGGCACACCTGAAGCCTTCTCTTTTCGCCGCTATAACATTTCCCACTCCTCTGCCGGCCTTTGAGTCTCTCTGAGCCTAACACAAGTGATGTAGTTCACGCCTTTGCTATAGCAAGCTCTGAATAAATAGGCTTTGCTTTACTCATTTGGTTGGTCTTTATTTCCACAGATATAATATATAAATAAATTTATATAAAATAAAAGTAGCACATGCTCTTCTTAAAGAATTCAAGCAACATACAAAGAAAAAAAAGAAAGTCAGGTTCATCTAAAATTCCACTACCCTGATATAACCATCATTAACTTTTGGTGATCACTGTTTTTGTGTATCTTTATAGGAGTATATATAAAAATATAAATTCATACATGAACAGCATCATATCATATATTGTTTTTATCATGGACACTTATCATCCCACCCTGTCTAGATTAATTATATTACTTATAGCAAGTTGAGGGAGTTTATATTTTGAAGGTTCTGTTGGTCCATAATGTGACTTCTTAGCAGAGTTGTTTTAAGTTTTGAGACTCCCCCTTGTTAAAATAAGCTTGAGGACAGCATGTTGTGGTACCTCTCTGGAAGAAACCTGGCACCTTCCTCTCCCTTCTGCTGTGTAGTGATCCTCCACAGGTCTGGCTCCCATCCATTGATTTGTACAGCAGAGACCATGCATGGTAGAAGGACATTACAGAAGGACATCACAGAGCACAGTGTGAGAAGCAACCATCATTCCAAATGTGCTAGTATGTGCAGCTAGAATAGGAACTTTATTGTCTGAGGAAGGAATCGTGGCTGCTGGGTCTTCTGAATTGTCTGTGTTAAAGGTTTCAGCTGGGCGTTTGGGCGTGTGTAGAGTGGGTGGAAAGTGGCTGTTAAAACTGGAAGAAATAGGGGAACCCCCAGGCAATGCTAAGAAATCAGAAGCAATCCTGCAACTAGTTAAGAAAAGAGACAAACAGAAATATAGCTATTATAAAAAGTAGTAAGAGAATTAAAAGTGACTAGAAAACTAGACAAAATATAGGCTTTTGAATATTGTTAAAAATATTAAAAGGCAAAAATTGAATAGTAAGGAAGGTAAAACAGACTAAATATAATTAAAGCAAAAGAAAACCATCATATGCCAAGAAGATATTTCAAAAATAAATATAATAATGTAAAATGTTAAAATAATGCAATTAAGCCAAGAGATTGAGAAATTTAAAAAATTTAAATCCAATGGGTTAAAAATGAAAGTGAAAATGCAAAACAGATAACAATTCTAGGGCTAAGATCTCCATGTGGGGACAAACCTTCAAAGCTTCCAGGATGAGACCACTTACTTCCAAGGTAAGTCTGCAGATTGCTGATGACCCAGAGCAAGGACCTGTGGCCTCTGCCCTCCCCTTTCACTGCTGGTTCTCACCATGCCCACGTGTCCTCTTGGCTAAATGCTCTCTGTGCTGTGGGACAGTTGAGTCCCTACCCTAGGCCATAGCAGTACGACAGCCCAGTTTGGTGCACCAACAAGCAGTCTTGGACGCTGGACAATGTTGTCAAAGGTTCAGCTGGAAGACAGTCTCCCAAGATACCAAGAGAGTGTCTCATGCTTTAAAATGTTCCGGGTTTAAAAATGTTTAATAGACAGGTGTGTTTGGCTTTGTACTTCACCTTAATTTTTTGCATGGTACACCACAAGGTTGTCTTACCCAGTTGGTAAAATGCAGCAGTGGCACTGAGTGTACTCTAAGCATGTTTTCCTGTAGTGGGACTGGAGGGGTGAAACAACCCTGGAAATTCCAGGTTCCTCACCTCTGGGGGAGGTACAACACAGAAATCAGTTCGAAAGGAAGTTGGTGGCTGAAATTCAGTGTGGGGTGTGAGACAGACCCTGCAATCTTGCTCCTAAACCAGTGTTTCTCACTTGCTTAACTCTGGACACGTGTTTTACACTCCAGTATTTCACTCCTATGCAATGACCTAAATTTAAAAGACTTCAGTAATAAAGAGATGTTTACCTGATTCAAATCTCAATAGAATTAGGGAATTGACTTACCGTTTTCATTGTTTCATGGAAATGTGCCAAGTCATGTCACTTGGTTTGTACATGTTGTTGCACTCAGATGGCTTTACATATGGTGTGTGTGTAAAAACATTTTCATCTTTTCTTTCTGGAACCACATCTATAGCCAAAATTTTAGTATTACGTGTATTATGAGTTTTTTTAAGGGATTATTTTAAAATGCATTCGTGTAGCGATGATTCTTTTCTCTTCAAATTTGTAATACCGCCTACTCCATCTTCATTCTCAGTTGATGGTCTTGCTTCCCACTTCACTGAAAAATTGAGGAAAATGTGAGACAAATAACACAAGCTCTCACCATCACATTTACCCACTTACATGCATCTATGCCCATAAACTCTGCCTTCCCCCCATGACTATTGGTGAAACCTGTGTTGGGAGCTCCTCCACTTGGGTACCAGAGCCATCCCCCTCTTGCCCACTCAAGGACATTTCCCAGAAATTATCCCTTCTTCTCCTTGGAGCATCATTTCTTATATTTTCACTATCAGCTTACAAAATCCCACAGATATCACAACGTTTCCCTGCCACACTAGAGCCTGTTCTTAGCTGAACAGCCAGAGTGATCCTGCTAAAACCTGAGTCACATCATGTTATTCCTCTGTTAAAAATCATCTGATGGCTTCCTGTCTCAGAGGAAAGGGAAAAATCTTTAAAATGGCCAACAAGACCCAACATAATTCCCTCTGCCCCCACCTCATTTCTCCTCCTTATTTACTCTGCTTCAGTCATATTAGGCTCCTTGCCGTTTCTTGAACAAGCCAAGAGTGTTCCCAACTTGGCGCCTTTACATTTGCTTTCATCTGCCTGGAATGCTGTTCCCTGGACATCCTGCTCCCTTACTTCCTACAGGACTTGCTCCAGTATCACTTTCTCAGTGAGTTCAACCTTGAGCACCTTATTTAAAACTGCATGCTCTATCCACACTCCCATCCCCTTTCCTGTTTCAGTATCTGCGCCCAAAGCCCCAGGATTTACTACTTTCCAATATATCAGTGTTTGTTAATTTCTGGACATACACATATATATATGTATGTAAAGCTCTTGGAGGCAGGAATGTATATCCACTGCCCTATAGACGGCTTGGCACAGTCATTATTTGTCATTTGGATGAATGAAACGGTAACTCCATGAAAGAAGAACCTTGTTGGCTTGTCCATTGCTCTGCCCCCAGTGGCTAGAAAACTGTCCGGCTCACAATGATTTTTCAGTAACTATTTGTTGAATGAATGGGTAAATAAAACTAAAAACTGAGAAAAACTGTGCAGGACTGTCTCATGGCATTTAGCTCCCCATCACCCACACCTCTGAGCTGGCTATGCAAGTTCTTTGCTTTTACCTGCATTTAGCTTAGAAATGATCCTAGTTGAAACATGATCAATTGGTCTTCAGCCTCTGCTGATTCCTCAAATATTTCCAAGTAATGGGGTGAGCTTGGGAATGGGGGAGGGCAGTGGGGAAAGGTTGGGATTATAATTGCAAGGCCAGCAATTCTGCCTTGACTTTTATCTGTTGGGTTGAGTTTACTTACTCATTCAAGAAATACTCCTAAAATTTCATCTATGTGCTGGATACTAGAGATACAATTCATTCATTCATCCTTTCATTTAACAATGCTGAATGTTGCCCCCTGTTCCTGCAGCTCCAAGTTGTCTTTGTATAGTGATAAGTGTCCAGATTCAGGGAATGAAGCCTTACCCTCAGGGAATGGTGAGGAAACTAACTACAACCCCCTCCTGGAGGGAGAAGGCAATGGGGAGGGGCTCATTCAACTCAAGATTGGGGTCTACTGGATACTTTGAACCCAAAGGAACAAGCAAAGCCTCAAACTGTCCTGGATTTTAAGCCTTCTTTTTTTTTAAATTGATTTTTATTGGAGTATAGTTGCTTTACAATGTTGTGTTAGTTTCTACTGCACAGCAAAATGAATCAGCTATACATATACATATATCCCCTCTTTTTTGGATTTCCCTTCCCATTTAGGTCACCACAGAGCATTAAGTAGAGTTCCCTGTACTATACAGTAGGTTCTCATTAGCTAGCTATTTTATACATAGTATCAATAGTGTATATGTGTCAATCCCAATCTCCCAATTCATCCCCCCACCCCTTTCCCCCTTGGTGTCCATACATTTGTTCTCTACGTCTGTGTCTCTATTTCTGCTTTGTAAATAAGATCATCTATACCATTTTTCTAGATTCCACATATATGTGTTAATACACAATATTTGTTTTTCTCTTTCTGACTTACTTCACTCTGTATGACACTCTCTAGGTCCATCCACATCTCTACAAATGATCCAATTTCGTTCCTTTTTATGGCTGAGTAATATTCCATTGTATATATGTATCACATCTTCTTTATCCATTCTTCTGTTGATGGACATTTAGGCTGATTCCATGTCCTGGCTATTGTAAATAGTGCTGCTATGAACATTGGGGTACATGTGTCTTTTTGAATTATGGTTTTCTCTGGGTATGGTTAGGACTAAGTGAGAACAATACTTGACTATCCTTTGGTGATGAAAGAATTAGAGCTCAGATTCATCTGGCAGCAGGTTTTTTTCCTTGTCCTTGGTTGCCAGTAGCTTATTTGACCTAGAAAAATTGAGATTATTTGATAGTATCCCACTACTTTAAGAATCTTTGTATTTAGCATTTATTTTGTTTCTGGTGGTGAGATTTATATTTATAGCCAGAAATAGATTATGAACAAGACTCTTCTCTTAAACATCCAGTAGCTAATCCCTCACAGAGCACTTTGTACATAGGTACCCAGGAGATATTTGTTCGATTCATTGTGTGTTTTGCATACCTAGGAGAAAGTCTGTCTTTTTCTTCCTGAAGACACTGTCACTATCTTTTTCAATTAAAATATTCCCTGTTTATTAGAAGCCTATACCAAAAAAACTGGCAAAAATCAATCACAGTGTAGGATATAGATTCTTTCCACTGTTGTGAATGAAGAAGGGCTGGAGATACAGATTATTCTTTTCAAAAGCCTGATTGTGAAAGGAAGACAAGAGGGTGGAAGCCAGAGAAGCACAATTGAGTTAGGGATGGACTTTTTAAATAGGATGGGAGTAACTGCACTGTGAGTGTATGGCTTGAGGGGGGTCAGCTGAGAGGAAGAGATTCAGAATACACAGAAGAGAAATGAAATAATTGCATAATGAGCAAAGAAACGAATTAATGTGTTGAGGGAGTGGAGGGTGTTAGGGCAGTGAGGGAGGAAGGAGGCTTGAAGAGAGTGGTGCAGGCTTAGAACAGCCTCTAAAGCCATAGATCGGGGGCTGACCACAGGCCCAGGACAGCATTGCTGAACTCCTAGCCAAGGCCCTCACAAGCTCAGGAGTGTGAGGATAATAGTGTCACTTCCCAGGGACTGGAATTGTAAAGGCCTGCCCCAACGCCTGGCACACAGAGGCACTGAGAGGCAGTAGAAATTGTTATCATTATTGAATCCATGGATCACTTTGGGAGAAAATATAGATTAAAAAAGTCTTTATTCCAATATCATTTCAGACTTTAAAAAGTTGCAAAATAGTACAAAAATTCCTGTTTACCTTTTATCCATATTTACCCAGATGTTCACATCATACCACACGTGTTTTATTATTTATTTTATAGTTCCCTCTATACGTGAGTGTATAATTTTTTTCTGATATGTTTTAGAATAAGTTGAGATATATTGACTCCTTTACATTTAAATACTTCAGTGTGTATTTCTTAAAAACAAGAATATGTTTTTATATAACCACAGAGTAATTTTTAAAATCAGGAAATTAACATCAATCTAATACTACTGTCTAACCTACAGACCTTATTCAAATTTACTTTGGTAAAAATTTTAAAAGTGATTATACCTGTCATCTTTCAATAGACTAGGAGAAATTCTTTTCTTAACTAAGATGATATATTCTCTGTAAATCAGTGCAAAGATCATAAAAAAGCATGGTTTAAAAAATAAATGAAGCTTTTAACAATTCTATATTCAATTAAGAAGAAAGGTGGATTGGTTTAAAATTGTTTGTAGTGGTTACAGGAAAAGGCTGAATCTATTCAAATAAGATTGCTAATGGGGTTTTCAGTAATGGCTTAAAAAAAAAGATGCCTGGGTCACTGTTTTTACAGTAACACGCCACTGAATTCAGGATTATTTTAGAAAATTACTAATGGAGGTGTAGAAATAGTGACTATCACATTTCTCAATGCTTCTTGTAAAATGTGGTATTTTTATTTCCCGCACACAAAAATGTCAAGATGTGTTCAAAGAGGAACACGTTGTTCTGGAACCACTGTCACACTCAATAGGCAGCGTCCCAGGGTCTGGGAGGAGGCAAGAGGGCATGTCTCTCCAAAGCTGAAAAGGTTATAAAACTCCTGGACAAACAGCCGGAAGGACAACATGATGAATGGGCAGCCATTTTAAATGAGAAGTGACCGACGGTGTCCCTTCTCTCGGACAGCTTCTCATAAATTCTTAGAGTCCTGGCTAATGCTGCTCATTTAACTCAGTCCTGAGGGAGTGTATACATATTCTAGTTTTCTCTTTTCTTTTCTTATCCATTTATTTTAGTTACACAGGCAATACACCAAAAATTCTTACTCTATTAAACTGAATCTTATGAAGTTTATATTTCTGTAGGTTAAAATGGCCAAATAAGCAATTTCAAATAGTCCAATCTAATAAAAGAGGTATAACAAAAAAAGAGTCAAACAATAGAAAATACACAGAACCAAATGTTAGAAGCTGTCTCTCCTTACTTATCACACTTCCTTTCCCAGAAGTAACCTCTATAACTTTTGGAAGTATATCCTTCAGTCTTTTTCTGAATATTTACACCATATATATATATATATATATATATATATATATATATATATATATATATATATATATATATATTTTTTTTTTCCGGTACGCAGGCCTCTCACTGTTGTGGCCTCTCCCATTGCGGAGCACAGGCTCGGGACGTGCAGGCTCAGCGGCCATGTCTCACGGGCCTAGTCGCTCTGCGGCATGTGCGATCTTCCCGGACCGGGGCACGAACCCGTGTCCCCTGCATCGGCAGGCGGACTCTCAACCACTGCGCCACCAGGGAAGCCCTAGATATATATATTTAAAATGTGTAAGTGGGCTCATTCTATATGCATTGCTTTACAAATTGCACTATGCATGTGAGATTTTTGCATGTCAGAATATCGGGTCTGCCTCATTAGAGTAATAGTAATACATTCCACATGACTATTTCATGGTTTTTTTAACTACAGTATTTGCTTATTAATTTCCTTTTTAATATGTAGCTATATTTTTAAATGTTTTGGATAGTACTAAATGAAGATCCTAATGTGTATTTATTGTACACATGTACAAAATTTTTGTAAATTAAGTTCCTAGGAATGAAATAGCTGGACCAGAGGTATATGCATTTAAAATTTCATTAAGTACTGCCAAATCCCTTCCAAAAAGAGTTTACCAATTTATCTACTAGCAGTAACTATTTTCCCACATCCTCCTTGCTTATACTAGGTATTATAAATCTTTTAAATTCTTATTAGTCTGATGGGAGGAATATAATATTATCTTTTAAAATATATTATCTTAAAATGTATTTCCTTGATTACTAGAGAGGCCAGACAACTTTTGATAGGTTTTTATGGGACACTTAGATTTCTTCTGACAATTACCTTTATACAACCTTTGATTTGTATGTGGATTGAATATTAATTCTCTATTTGTTTTATGTTCTATTATTTTCTACTGGTATTGTGTTTTAACTTTATGGCAAACCTCATATTAAGGAGTTTTTAGTTTTATTTAATTAAATCCATCAATCTATCCCATTTCGAATTATGGAGTTTTATAATTTAAGAAAGCCTTTTCAATTTTAAGATTTCAAAATTGATTTTTTTGTTTTTCTAATTCTAATTTTTAAATTTGTTTTTCACCTTTAGCTTTCTATTACATTTGCCATTTTGTATTTATGTAAGTTAAAGTGAAGGTCCGGTTTGTTTTATTTTTTCCAAATAGATGTTTATTCTAATACTATTTTTTCAATGAGTACATCATTTCCTAACTGATTATGATGCCACTTTTATGGAATATACTGAAGTCCTATTTACATATGAGTCTATTTCTAGACTTTGTATTCTGTTTTATTTATCTATATATTTCTAAATCCATATCACATTAATCTTATTACTGTAGCTTCAAAATATTTTAAAGACTATCTGGAAGAGTGCTTTCTCCTTATAATTTTTGTTTTTAAATCTTGGCTATTAACTCATATTTTCTTTATCATATGAAACTTAGCATCAGCTAAGGGATTAATTGGGAAAGATGGATATTTTTACAATTTTGAGTTTTTCCATCCAGAAACTTTACAAATTTTGTATTTAGTTTGGTCTTAAAAAAAAAAAAATCCTTACTTCTTATTATTGCTTTCTTTGTTGTTTTCTTTTACTCTTCTTGACAGGTTTACTCATAGCTGTTTTGTAGTTTTGATTCTGTTGTGAATGGAATAGTTTTTCATTGTGCTTTGAAAAGATTAAGGAAACAGAAATGAAATTGATTTTTGTATGTTGATCTTATGTCTGATCATCTCTAAAGTTCCTATTAGTTCTAATATGTTTTCAATTGACTGTTTTCAAATTTTTAGGTAGACAATCATTGGCAAATGGGAAATTTGTCTTCTTTTCCATTTTATTTACCTCTTATTTCTTTTTTTGTAGTATTATTTGACAAGCATTTCCAGGATAATGTTGAATAGCAGTGGTGTTAAGAATCCTTGTTTCACCTCTGACTTTAATGGGACTGTTTCTAATGTTTCCCTATTATTTATGATGTCTATTTCAGGAAGATACTCTATCAAGTAAAAGAAGTTTCCTTCCAGTTTTTTTTCTAGTTTTCTAATACATTTTTTTTTAGAAAGTTACATTAAAAAAATTGCTGTATGATGTACCCACACTAATCTTGAGATGCACAAATCTTAAGTGTTCAGTACATTTGACAATTGCATTTACCCATTTAACCATCACCCAAAATAAGATATAAGACTGTGACCTCAGAAGATTCCCTCATACCCCTTTCTAGTTAATTCCTCTCCTGATCAGGGGCAACTGCTTTCTGACTTTGGCACTGTTGATTAGCTTTGCCTGTTCTTGGACTTCATTTAAGTGGAAACACTCCACATGTATTCTGTTGTGTCTAAGTTATTTCACTCAATATAATATCTGTGAGATTTGCACATGTTGCTGCTTGTGAAGGTGGTGGTTCCTTTTTATTTCTGACTAATAGTCCATTGTATAAACATACCACAATTTTTTTATCCAGTCACCTGTAGATGGACATTTGAGAGGGTTACCACTATTTGGCTACTATAAATAGGGTTTCTGTAAGTATTCTTATAAAAGGTTGCTTTTGGTGTTTTTTCTTTCTTGGCTGTGGGCTTGTCATATATGGCCTTTATTATGTTGAGGTAACTTCCCTCTATGCCTACTTTCTGGAGGATTTTTATCCTAAAATTTTTATCATAAATGGGTGTTGAATTTTGTCGAAAGCTTTTTCTGCATCTATTGAGATGATCATATGATTTTTATTCTTTTGTTAATATGGTGTATCACATTGATTGATTTGCATATATTGAAGATTCCTTGCTTCTTGAGATAAACTCCACTTGATCATGGTGTATGATCCTTTTAATTGTGCTTTTGGATTCTGTTTGCTAGTATTTTGCTGAGGATTTTTCCAACTATGTTCATCAGTGATATTGGCCTGTGATTTTCGTTCTTTGTGACATCTTTGTCTGGTTTTGGTATCAGGGTGATGGTGGACTCGTAAATGAGTTTGGGAGTGTTCCTCCCTCTGCTATATTTTGGAAGAGTTTGAGAAGGATAGCTCTTCTCTATACATTTGATAGATTTCGCCTGTGAAGCCATCTGGTCCTGGACTTTTGTTTGTTGGAAGATTTTCAATCACAGTCTCAATTTCAGTGCTTGTGATTGGTCTGTTTATATTTTCTATTTCTTCCTGGTTCAGTCTAGGAAGGTTGTGCTTTTCTAAGAATGTGTCCATTTCTTCCAGGTTGTCCGTTTTATTGGCATATAGTTGCTTGTAGTAATCTCTCATGATCCTTTGTATTTCTGCAGTGTCCATTGTTAATTCTCCTTTTTCATTTCTAAATCTATTGATTGGAGTCTTCTCTCTTTTTTTCCTGATGAATCTGGCTAATGGTTTATCAATTTTGTTTATCTTCTCAAAGAACGAGCTTTTAGTTTTATTGATCTTTACTATTGTTTTCTTCCTTTCTTTTTCATTTATTTCTGATCCGATCTTCATGATTTCTTTCCTTCTGCTAACTTTTGGGTTTTTTGTTCTTCTTTCTCTAATTGCTTTAGGTGTAAATTTAGGTTGTTTATTTGAGATATTTCTTGTTTCTTAAGGTAGGATTGTATTGCTATAAACTTCCCTCTTAGAACTGCTTTTGGTGCATCCCATAGGTTTTGAGTCATCGTGTTTTCATTGTCATTTGTTTCTAGGTATTTTTTGATTTCTTCAGTGATCTCTTGGTTATTAAGTAGTGTATTGTTTAGCCTCCATGTGTTTGCATTTTTTACAGATTTTTTCCTGTCATTGATATCTAGTCTCATAGTGTTGTCAGAAAAAATACTTGATACAATTTCAATTTTCTTAAATTTACCAAGGCTTAATTTCTGACCCAAGATATCATCTATCCTGGAGAATATTCCATGAGCACTTGAGAAGAAAATGTATTCTGTTGTTTTTGGATGGAATGTCCTATAAATGTCAATTAAGTCCATCTTGTTTAATGTGTCATTTAAAGCTTGTGTTTCCTTATTTATTTTCATTTTGGATGATCTGTCCATTGGTGAAAGTGGGGTGTTAAAATCCCCTACTATGATTGTGTTACTGTCGATTTCCCCTTTTATGGCTGTTAGTATTTGCCTTATGTATTGAGGTGCTCCTATGTTAGGTGCATAAATATTTACAATTTTTATATCTTCTTCTTGGATTGATCACTTCATCATTATGTAGTGTCCTTCTTTGTCTGTTGTAATAGTCTTAATTTTAAAGTCTATTTTGTCTGATATGAGAATTGCTACTCCAGTTTTCTTTTGATTTCCATTTGTATGGAATATCTTTTTCCATCCCCTCACTTTCAGTCTGCATGTGTCCCTAGGTCTGAAGTGGGTCTCTTGTAGACAGCATATATACAGGTCTTGCTTTTGTATCCATTCAGCCAGTCTATGTCTTTTGGTTGGAGCATTTAATCCATTTACATTTAAGGTAGTTATTGATATGTATGTTCCTATTACCATTTTCTTTATTGTTTGGGGTTTGTTATTGTAGATCTTTTCATTCTCTTGTGTTTCCTGCCTAGAGAAGTTCCTTTAGCATTTGTTGTAAAGCTGGTTTGGTGGTGCTGAATTGTCTTAGCTTTTGCTTGTCTGTAAAGGTTTTAATTTCTCCATCAAATCTGAATGAGAGCCTTGCTGGGTAGAGTAATCTTCGTTGTAGGCTTTTCCTTTTCATCACTTAAATATGTCCTGTCATTCCCTCTGGATTGCAGAGTTTCTGCTGAAAGATAAGCTGTTAACCTTATGGGGATTCCCTTGTATGTTATTTGTTGTTTTTCCCTTGCTGCTTTAAAAATGTTTTCTTTGTATGTAATTTTTGGTAGTTTTATTAATATGTGTCTTGACGTGTTTCTCCTTGGATTTATCCTGTATGGTACTCTGTGTGCTTCCTGGACTCGATTAACTATTTTCTTTCCCATATTAGGGAAGTTTTCAACTATAATCTCTTCAAATATTTTCTCAGTCCCTTTCTTTTTGTCTTCTTCTTCTGGGACCCCTATAATTCACATGTTGTTGTGTTTAATGTTGTCCCAGTGGTCTCTGAGACTGTCCTCAATTTGTTTCATTCTTGTTTCTTATTCTACTCTGCAGTAGTTATTTCCATTATTTTACCTTCCAGGTCACTTATCCATTGTTCTTCCTCAGTTTTTCTGCTATTAATTCCTCCTGGAGAATTTTTAATTCTTTTATTTTGTTTTTCATCTTTGTTTGTTTGCTCTTTAGTTCTTCTACATCTTGTTAAATGTTTCTTGTATTTTCTCCATTCTATTTACAAGATTTGGGATCATCTTTACTATCATTCTGAATTCTTTTTCAGGTAGTCTGCCTATTTCCTCTTCATTTGTTTTGTCTGGTGGGTTTTTACCTTGATCCTTCATCTGCTATGTGTTTCTTTGTCTTCTCATTTTGCTTAACTTACTGTGTTTGGGTTCTCCTTTTTGCAGGCTGCAAGTTCATAGTTCCCATTGTTTTTGTTGTCTTCCCCCAGTGGCGAAGGTTTGTTCAGTGGGTTATGTAGGTTTCCTGGTGGAGGGGACTAGTGTCTGTGTTCTCGTGGATAAGTCTGGATCTTGTCTTTCTGATGGGAAGGCCCACATCTGGTGGTGTGTTTTGGGGTATCTGTGACCTTATTATGATTTTAGGCAGCCTCTCTGCTAGGTGGGGTTGTGTTCCTGTCTTGCCAGTTGTTTGGCATAGGGTGTCCAGCACTGTAGCTTGCTGGTCGTTGAATGGATATTGGTCTTAGTGTTGAGATGGAGGTCTCTGGGAGAGCTTTCGCTATTTGATATTACATGGAGCCATAAGGTCTCTGGTGGACAATGTGCTGAACTTGGCTCTCCCACCTCAGAAGCACAGGCCTGATGCCTGGCCGGAGTACCAATACCCTGTCATCCACATGACTCAGAATAAAAGGGTGAAAGAAAGAAAAAAAGAAAGAAAAAATAAAATAAAGTTTATTAAAATAAAAAATAATTATTAAAAATAAAAAAATTAAAAAGTAATTAAAACAAAGAAAGAAGGAAAGGAGCAAGAGAGCAACCAAAGCAATAACCAAATCCACCAATGATAACAAGCACTAAAAACTATACTAAAAAACAAAACAAAACAAAAAATGGACAGAACCTTAGGACAAATGATAAAAGCAAAGCTATACAGAAAAAATCACACACAGAAGCATACACATACAAACTCCCAAAACAGAAAAAGGAAAAAAAAAAATATATCGTGGCTCCCAAAGTCCACCTCCTCAATTTTGGATGATTCGTTGTCTATTCAGGTATTCCAGAGATGCAGGGTACATCAGCTTGAATGTGGAGATTTAATCCGCTGCTCCTGAGGCCGCTGGGAGAGGTTTCCCTTTCTCTTCTTTGTTCTCACAGCTCCTGGGATTCAGCTTTGGATTTGGCTGCTCCTTTGCGTGTAGGTTGCCTGAGGGCGTCTGTTCTTCGCTCAGACAGGATGGGGTTAAAGTTGCAGCTGATTAAGGGGCTCTGGCTCACTCAGGCTGAGGGGAAGGAGGGGTAAGGAATGCGGGGCAAGCCTCTGGTGGCAGAGCCCGGCGTGACGTTGCAGCAGCCTGAGGTGCACTGTGTGTTTCCCGGGGAAGTTGTCCCTGGATCACGGGACCTTGGCAGTGGCGGGCTGCACAAGCTCCCGGGAGTGGTAGTGTGGATAGTGACATGTGCTTGCACACAGGCTTCTTGGTAGCTGCAGCAGCAGCCTTAGCATCTCATGCCCATCTCTGGGGTCCGCGCTGATAGCAACGGCTCATGCCAGTCTCTGGAGCTCCTTTAAGCATCGCTCTTAATCCCCTCTCGTTGCGCACCGCGAAACAAAGAGGCAAGAAAAAGTCTCTTGCCTCTTCGGCAGCTCCAGACCTTCTTCTGGACTCCCTCCTGGCTAGGCGTGGCGCATTAGCCCCCTTCAGGCTGTGTTCACATAGCCAACCCCAGTCCTCTCCCTGGGATCTGACCTCCGAAGCTCAAGCCTCAGCTCACAGCCCCCGACTGCCCCGGCAGGTGAGCAGACAAACCTCTCGGGCTGGTGAGTGCTGGTCGGCACTGATCCTCTGTGCGACCATCTCTCCACTTTGCCCTCCGCAGCCCTGTTGCTGTGCTCTCCTCTGTGGCTCTGAAGCTTCCCCCCTCCATCACCCGCAGTCTCTGCCCGGGAAGGGGCTTCCTAGTGTGTGGAAACCTTTCCTCCTTCACAGCTCCCTCCCACTAGTGCAGGTCCCGTCCCTATTCTTTTGTCTCTGTTTTTTCTTTTGCCCTACCCAGGTACGTGGGGGAGTTTCTTACCTTTCTGGAGGTCTGAGTTCTTCTGCCAGTGTTTAGTAGGTGTTCTGTAGGAGTTGTTCCACATGTAGAAATATTTCTGATGTATTTGTGGCAAGGAAGGTGATCTCCTCTTCTTACTCTTCAGCCATCTTGATGTCGTTCCCCCCCCCCACCCCCGCTCCCCGTATTGATGACTTTGGAAGAGTAGAAATTTAAAATTTTGATGAAACCTAATTTATTTATATATTTTTAATGCTTTTGCTGTCCTTTTCAAGAAATAGTGGTTTACTCCTAAGGTCCCAAAGATATTTTTCTATGTTTTCTTCAAGAAAGTTTGTATTATTTTTTGCATACAGAGTGAGATGAGATCAAGATTCATTTTTTCCCATAAAAATATCCTATTGTTCCAGAAGCATTTGTTAAAAAGTCTTTTTTAACCCACTGAATTGGCTTTGTGCCTTGGTCAATTATCAACTGAGCACATATATAAGGATCTATTTCTGAACTTTGTATTGTTTTCTATTGATTTATTTTTCTATTCTTATACTCATACCACACTGTCTTGATTATTGTAGCTTTACAGTAAATTTTAAAATAGGAATTAAGTTTTCAATTCAGCTATTGAAGCTCCTATGCATTTCCATATAAATTTTAAAATGACCTTGTCAGTTTCTATTAAAATCTGGTGGACATTTTAATAGAGATGGTATTGGATCTATGAAGTAGTTTTAAAACAGTGAACATCTTAATAATATTGTCTTTGAATCCATAAACTTTTATTTAGAACTCCATTAATTTTCTTTAGCAATGATTTGTAGTTTTCAGTTAGAAATCTTATTCACTGTTAGATGTATTTCTAGGGTCTTTACATTTTTTGATGCTGTTTAAATGTTATGTTTAAAAAGTTTTATTTTCCAATTGTTTGATGGTGGCATCTATGGCAACAATTTGACTTTTTATATGGTCTAATCCTGCTAATTTCACTTATTAATTCTAGTGGATTTTGTTTTTGTAGATTCAATGGGGTTTTCTATGTACACAATCACACTGTTGGTAAATAACAGCTTCTGTCTTTCCAATACTGATGACTTTTATCCTTTCTCTTTATCCTTTCTCTCCTTGTATTTTTAATAACTTTGTTTTATATATTTTAATTTATGTTGTGAGATTAATAAAAATGCATGACCAGTGTGCCTTTCATTGTGTCTTTAAATTGGAGTATACCTTTTAAAAGTTGTGATTAAATACACACAACAAAATTTACCATGTTACACATTTTGACATGTATAGTTGCATGGCATTAAGTATGTTCACATTGTTGTGCAACCATCACCACCATCCATCTCCAGAACTCTTCCATCATCCCAAACATAATCTCTGCACCCATTAAACACAAATTCTTCATTCTACCCCTTACCCAGCCCTTGGCAACCACCATGCTACTTTTCATCTCTATGAATTTGACTACTCTAGGTACTTTAGGTACCTTATATAAGTATTTGTCTTTTTGTGATCAGCTTATTGTGTTTAGCATAATATCCTTAAGGTTCATCCATGGTTTAGCATGTGTCAGAATTTCATCCTTTTTAAGGCTAAGTGAAATTCCATTGAATGTATATGCCATATTTTGTTTATTCATTCATTTGTCTCTGGACACTTGGGGTGTTCACACCTTTTAGCTATTGTAAATAATGCTGCTATGCACATGGTGTACAAATATTTCTTAAAATTCCTGTTTTCAATTTTTTTGGTTATATACTCAGAAGCGGAATTGCTGGATCATATGATAATTCTGAGGATTTTCTGACGAGCTACCATACTGTTTTTCCACAGCAGCTATGCCATTTTTCATTCCCATCAGAAATGCAGTGTTCTAATTTCTCCACATCCTTGCCAATACTTGTTATTTTCTGCTTTTTGTTTTGTTTTTAATAATAGCCATCCTAGTGGGTATGAAGTGGTATTTCATTGTGGCTTTGATTTACAGTTCCCTGAAGACTAGGACTGCCGAACAACTTTTCATGTGGTTATTGTTATTTATATAACTTTTGGAGAAATATCTATTCAAGTCCTTTGCCCATTTAAAAATCAGGTTTGCTTCTGTTGTTGTTGAGTTGTAGAAGTTCTTTATATATTTTGGATATTAATCCTTTATCAGATATGATTTGCAAATATTTTTCTGCCATTCCAGAGTGGGAATTGCCTTCTCACTCTGTTGATAGTGTCCTTTGGTGCACAAAATATTTTAATTTTGATAAAGTATTTTTTTCTTTTGTTGCCAATGCTTTTGGTGTCATATTCATAAAATAATTGCGAAATCAAATGTCATGAAGCTTTTTGCCTATGTTTTGTTATAAGAGTTTTAAAGTTTGGATGATTCTTTGTATCAGTATGAAATGTCTCATTATGCTGGGTCAGTGCATTTTACCTTGGATTCTACTTTGTCTGCTTCCATACAAATGCCAAAAGAATGAGTAGGCAAATTATGGTATGGAAATTGCAGCAGTGACACAGGAGCAGGAGGCAGGCAGAGAGGTTCTGGGTGAGCTGGCCAGAGTGGAGAGGCTGAGGAAGTAAAGGAACAGAGGACAGGCTGAAGTCAGGAAAAATTATCAAGATTTCTTTTCTTCTTTTTTTTAAAAAAAATTATTTTACATTGGAGTATAGTTGATTAACAATGTTGTGCGAGTTTCAGGTGGACAGCAAAGTGATTCAGTTATACATATGCATGTATCTATTCTTTTTCAAATTCTTTTCCCATTTAGGTTGTTACACAATATTGAGTAGAGTTCCCTGTGCTACACAGTAGGTCTTTGTTGGTTATCTATTTTAAATATAGTAGTGTGTAAATGTTAAACCAAAACTCCCTATTTATCCCTCTCCCTCACCTTTCTGCTTTGGTAACCATAAGTTTGTTTCCTAAGTCTGTGAGTCTGTTTCTGTTTTGTAAATAAGTTCATTTGCATCATTTTCTTAGATTCCTCATATAAGCAATATTATATAATATTTGCCTTTTTCTGTCTGACTTAGTATGATAATCTCCAGGTCCATCCATGTTGCTGCAAATGGCATTATTTCATTCTTTTTAACGGATGAGTATATTCCATGGTATATATGTACCACATCTTTTTTTATCCATTCATCTGTTGATGGACATTTACGTTGCTTTCATGTCTTGGCCATTGTAAACAGCGCTGCAATGAACATTGGGGTGCATGTAGCCTTTTGAACAATGGTTTTCTATGGATATATGCTGAGGAGTGGGATTGCTGGATCATATGGTAGCTCTATTTTTAGTTTTTTAAGGAATCTCCATGCTGTTCTCCATACTGGCTGTACCAATTTCCATCCTTTTTCTTCACATCTTTTCCAGCATTTATTGTTTGTAGACTTTTTGATGATGGCCATTCTGACTGGTGTGAGGTGATATATCTTTGTGGTTTTGATTTGTTTTTCTCTAACAATTAACAATGTTGAACATCTTTTCATATGCTTCATGGCCATCTGTATGTCTTCGTTGGAGAAATGTCTGTTTAGGTCTTCTTCCCATTTTTTTGATTGGGTTGTTTGTTTTTTTGATATTGAGCTGCATGAGCTGTTTGTAAATTTTGGAGATTAATCCCTTGTCAGTTGCATCATTTGCAAATATTTTCTCCCACTCTGTGGGTTGTCTTTTTGTTTTGTTTATGGTTTCCTTTGCTGTGCAAAAGCTTTTGAGTTTAATTAGGTCCCATTTATTTATTTTTGTTTTTAATTCTATTAGTCTAGGAGGTGGACTGAAAGAGATGTTGCTGCAATTTATGTCAAAGAGTGTTCCGCCTATGTTTTCATCTAAGTGTTTTATAGTATTCGGTCTTATTTTTAGGTCTTTAATCCATTTTGAGTTTATTTTTGTGTATGGTGCTAAAGAATGTTCTAATTTCATTCTTTTACATGTAGCTGTCCAGTTTTCACAGAAATATTTATTGAAGAAACTATCTTTTGTCCATTGTATAGTTATGCCTCCTTTGTCATAGATTAATTGACCATAGGTGCATGGGTTTATTTCTGGGCTTTCTATCCTGTTCCATTGATCTATATTTCTGTTTTTGTTCCAGTACCATACTGTTTTGATGACTGAAGCTTTGTAGTATAGTCTGAAGTCAGGAAGCCTGATTTCTCCAGCTCCGTCTTTCTTTCGCAAGATTACTTTAGGTTATTTGGGGTCTTTTGTGTCTCCATACAAATTAAAAAAAATTTTTTTGTTCTAGTTCTGTGAAAAATGCCATTGGTAATTTGATAGGGATTGCATTCAATCTGTAGATTGCCTTGGGTAGTATAGTCATTTTGACAATATTGTTTCTTCAAATCCAAGAATATGGTATATCTTTCCATCTGTTTGTGTCATTTTCGGTTTCTTTCATCAGTGTCTTATAGTTTTTGGAGTACAGGTCTTTTGCCTTCTTAGGTAGGTTTAGTCCTAGGTATTTTATTATTTTTGATGTGATGGTAAATAGGACTGTTTCTCTAATTTTTCTTTCTGAACTTTTGTTGATAGTGTATAGAAATGCAACAGATTTCTGTGTATTAATTTTGTTCCTGCAACTTTACTGAATTCACTGATGAGCTCTAACAGTTTTCTGGTAGCATTTTTAGGATTTTTTTTGTATAGTATCAATATCATGTTGTCTGCAAACAGTGACAGTTTTACTTCTTCTTTTCTAGTTTGGATTCCTTGTATTTCTTTTTCTTCTCTGATTGCCATGGCTAGGACTTCCAAAACTATGTTGAATGAAAGTGGGGAGAGTGGACATCCTTGTCATGTTCCTGATCTTAGAGAAAATGCTTTTAGCTATTCACAGTTGAATATGATGTTGGCTGTATGTTTGTCATATATGACCTTTATTATGTTGAGGTATGTTACCTCTATGCCTACTTTCTGGAGAATTTTTATCATAAATGGGTGTTGAATTTTGTCAAAAGCTTTTTCTGCATCTATTGAGGTGATTATATTCTTTTTTCCTTCAATTTATTAATATGGTGTACCACACTGATTGATTTGTAGATATTGAAAAATCCTTGCATCCCTGGAATGAATGTTACTTGATCATGGTTATGATCGTTTTAATGTATTGTTGGATTCAGTTTGCTAGTATTTTGTTGAGGACATTTGTGTCTATGTTCATCAGTGATATTGGCCTGTAATTTTCTTTTTGTGGTATTTTTTTCTGGTTTTGACATCAGGGTGATGGTGGCTTCATAGAATAAGTTTGGGAGTATTCCTTCCTCTGCAATTTTTTGGAATTGTTTCAGAAGGATAGATATTAACTTTTCTCTAAATGTTTGATAGAATTCATCTATGAAGACATCTGGTCTTGGACTTTTGTTTGTTGGGAGTTTTTTAATCATAGTTTCAATTTCAGCACTTGTGATTGGTCTATTCATATTTTTAATTTCTTCCTGGTTCAGTCTTGGGAGATTGTGTCTTTCTAAGAATTTGTCCATTTCTTTTAGGTTGTCCATTTTACTGGCATATAGTTGCTTGTAGTAGTCTCTTATGATCCTTTGTATATCTGTGGTGTCTGATGTAACTTCCCCTTTTTCATTTTTAATTTTATTGATTTGAGCCCTCTCCCTGTTTTTCTTGATGAGTCTGGCTAAAGGTTTATCAATTTTGTTTATTTTTTCAAAGAGACAGCTTTTAGTTTCATTGATCTTTTCTGTCATTTTCTTCATCTCTCTTTCATTTATTTCACTCTTATCTTTAGTATTTCTTTCCTTCTACTAACTTTGGGTTTTGTTTGTTTTTCTTTCTCTAGTTGCTTTAGGTGTAAGGTTAGGTTGTTTATTTGAGATTTTTCTTGTTTTCTGAGGTGGAATTTTATTGCTATAAACTTCCTTCTTAGAACTTCTTTTGCCGTGTTCCACAGGTTTTGGATCATCATGCTTTCGTTTTCATTTGTCTCCAGGTTATTTTTGATTTCCTCTTTGATTTCTTCAGTGATCCTTTGGTTGTTTAGTAGCATATTGGTTAGCCTCCATGTGTTTGTTTTTTAATTTTTTCTTGTAGTTGATTTCTAATCTCATAACGTTGTGGTTGGAAAAGATGCTTGATATGATTTCAATTTTGTTAAATTTACCAAGGCTCTCTTTGTGGCCCAGCATGTGATTAATCTTGGAGAATGTTCCATGTGATCTTGAGAAGAATGCGTATTCTGTTGCTTTTGGATGGAATGCTCTATAAATATCAATTAAGTCCATCTGGTCTAATATGTCATTTAAGGTCTGTGTTTCCTTATTGATTTTCTGTCTGGATGATCTGTCCATTGGTGTAAGTGGGGTGTTAAATTCCCCCACTATTATTGTGTTACTGTTGATTTCCTCATTTATGGATGTTAGCATTTGCCTTATGTATTGAGGTGCTCCTATGTTGGATGCATATATATTTACAATTGTTATATCTTCTTCTTTAAGGTAATTTTTGATATGTATGTTTTTATTGCCATTTTATTAATTGTTATGGATTTGTTTTTGTAGGTCTTTTTTCTTCCCTTCCTCTTTTGTTCTCTTTTCTTGTGATTTGCTGACTAACTTTAGTGTTGTGTTTGGATTCCTCTTTCTTTTTTTGTGTGTATCTATTCTAGATTTTCTGTTTGTGGTTACCATGAGGTTTTGATATAGTAGTCTATATATAAACAAGATTTCGAGTTGCTGCTCTTTTAATTTGAAATGCATTTACAATATCCTGCACTTGTACTCTCCTCTTCTCACAATTGTTGGTTTTGATAGCATATTTATGTGTGGCTGATTTTCTACCTTTACTTTATGTTTGCCCTTACTCGTGAGCTTTCACATTCATAATTTTCGTGATTCTAGTTGTGGCCTTTTCTTTTATCCCTAGAGAAGTTCCTTTAGGATTTGTTGTAAAGCTGGTTTGGTGGTATTGAGTTCTCTTGGCTTTTGCTTGTCTGTAAAACTTTTGATTTCTCCTTTGAATCTGAATGAGAGCCTTGCTGGGTAGAGTATTCTTGGTTGAGGTTTCTTCTTTGTCTTTGGATGTAGGATATCTTTTTTGGCAGTTTCCAGCATTTTTTTTTGTTGATGGTTGTTCAGCAGTTAGTTGTGATTTTGGTGCTGTCATAAGAAGAGGTGAGCTCACATCCTTCTACTCTGCCATCTTGTCTCTGCCCCAAGATTTCTTTTTGAAAGTGAACATCCCCTCCCTCAAAGACTCTAGAATTCTGAAATTTTTTTTCTTTTTGTGGTACACGGGCCTCTCACTGTTGTGGCCTCTCCCATTGCGGAGCACAGGCTCCGGATACGCAGGCTCAGTGGCCATGGCGCAGGGACCCAGCCACTCCACTGCATGTGGGATCTTCCTGGACCGGGGCACGAACCCGTGTCCCCTGCATCGGCACGCGGACTCTCAACCACTGTGCCACCAGGGAAGCCCATAGAATTCTGCATTTTAACTAATGTCTTGGGACTTAATTAGGTCACAGATTGAATTCTTTTGGAACAAAGGCTTTTTTGGCTAAGGTCATTATTTTGTCCTCCATGGCTCAAGTCTCTTGAGTTCAACTCAGAATTAAACTCTTTGTTACACTGTCAGGAGATGTGGAGCTCCACATATACCATGACATAAGAATGAAATGATGACATTATTTAAAATAATGGGGACATGGGAAAGATAGGTTAAAAATGTTTAAGATATTTAAATGTTGGATAAATATCTAAGGCAAAATGTCTTCTTAGAAAGGAAATTAAATAAGCCTAGTGAGGTACAACCTCCAAGGCCAAAATATAATAATAATAGAAGCACTGAATATAAGGCGAGTATTTAAATCACTTTACAAATTCATACACATTTATTCTTTCAATCGCTGAAGTAATACCAGTTATAGGTCAACTATGCTCTCTTAACAAATATTAATGATATGTCCACTATCTTCTACTATACCTACTCTTGTCTACTCTGTGTAAATCTATAAAAGTATTCCCTTCATTTTTCTTTACTTTGACTTCAGATTCCCAATCATAACATTGACATTTGTGTCCTAGAATTAGGTAGCTTTTGACAGGGTTCATAAAACATGATCTGGGTTAGAATCCAAGACAGAGAGCCACCTGGGACAAAAAGGTAAAATCCAGGACAGTTTAGGTCAATACAAGACACAGATTATCTTATAAACAAGTGACATTTTTTTAAAACGAATATCGTATATGTTTATTTATTTATTTATTTTATTTTTGGCTGCGTTGTGTCTTCATTGCTGTATGCAGGCTTTCTCTAGTTGCAGCAAGTGGGGGTTAGTCTTTGTTGCAGTGCATGGGCTTCTCACCATGGTGGCTTCTCTTGTTGTGGAGCACGGGCTCTAGGCGTGAGGGCTTCAGTAGTTGTGGCATGTGGACTCAGTAGTTGTGGTGCACAGGCTTAGTTGCTCTGTGGCATGTGGGATCTTCCCAGACCAGGGCTCGAACCCATGTCCCCTGCATTGGCAGGGGGATTCTTAACCACTGCGCCACCAGGGAAGCCCCAACAAGTGACATTTTTAAAAGGTGGGAAATTTAATTTTAAAGCAAATGCTCTATTCAGCATAACTAATCTCCCTGTCTTTTTATCTGGGTATCTTTAGGAGACAAGTATTCTCTGCAGAATAATGTCCACTTTATCAGAACTAAAATTTTGATGTGGTAAATAAAAGAGACAGAATATTTCTCTTATAATAGTCTCTCTCTTTTTAAGACCTTTTTATTTGTTTGTTTTTTAGAGCAGTTCCAGGTTCACAACAAAATTGAGCAGAAAGTACAGAGTTCTCATACACCCTGGAACCTACACACGCACATTATTAACCCTGCATTATCAACATCTCCCACCAATGTGGTACATTTGTTACAATTGATAAACCTGCATTGACACATCTTAATCACCCAAAGTCCATAGTTTACATTAGGGTTCACTCTTGGTGTTGTACATTCTATGGGTTTGGACAAATACATAATGATGCATCCACCATTAGAGTATCTTACAGGGTAGTTTCACTTTCCTAAATATCCTCTATGCTCCACAAAGTTACAGACAAATTACAAGTTCAGTATAAAGAACTTAGTTTTCCTGAACCACGTGAGCTTAAATTGCTGACCTGATACCTCATTACTCTCCTCCCCGGAATACCTTAGCATGTATTTCCTATAACAAGGACATTGTTCTATGTAACAACACAACCAGGAAATTAAGAATGATACATCTCTATTACTTAGTCCTCAGACCACATTCAAGTTTCATCAGTTTGGTCCCAATATTTAGTAACTTTTATAGCAAAGGGATCCAGCTCTATATCCTGCATTGCATTTTGTTATCATGTCTCTTTAGATAACTTCAGTTTAAAACTGTTCCTCAATCTTTCCTTGACTTTTTCTTTTTGACTTTCATGATGTTGATAGTTTTGAAGATAACAGACAAAATATTTTGTAAAATGTTTCCCATTGTGCGTCTGTCTCATGTTTCCTCATAAATAGAATTAAATTATGCTGCTTTGGCAGGAATATGACAGAAGTGAGTTGTGTTTTTCTAGGTGGTGCACAATTTCAATTTTTTCTGTTACTGATGAGGTTCAATTTAATCACTTAGTGTCTGCTGGTCTTCTTCAGTTTCTTACCGTTTCTTCCTTTGTAATTAATAAGTAATTTGCATGAAGGTACTTGTACATATCCCATTCCACATTACACTTACAATTTATCTATGGATTTTTAAAATCTTTATGGACTCACTGTTTCCTATTTTGTCTAATTTTTAACTTATTTTAATTTTATATAATTTTAATCATTTTAATACTTTATTCCTATTTTACATATTACTATCATTACTTATTTTGATGCTCATATTGTCCCTAATTAAGTTAGTAGGAGCTCTTTCAAGATGACTTCTGTAGGGCTTCCCTGGTGGTGCAGTGGTTGAGAGTCCCTCTGCCAATGCAGGGGACACGGGTTTGTGCCCCGGTCTGGGAAGATCCCACATGCCGTGGAGCGGTTGGGCCCGTGAGCCATGGCTGCTGAGTCTGCGCGTCCAGAGCCTGTGCTCCGCAACGGGAGAGGCTACAACAGTGAGAGGTCCGTGTACCACAAAAAAAAAAAAAAAAAAAAAAAAAAAAGACTTATGTATCCTTTTGCCATGTTCCTATCATTCTTTGAACATTTTCTTATTTTTTGGCATAAGACATTCCAGACTTATATTGTCCTTGTCTGAGCCTTGGAATCAGGCATTTTTCCAAGGAATGCGGGCTCTTTTTGAGGAACCCCCTTCCCGTACAGTCTCCCTTCTCTCCTGCTCATGGTTCTGATGCTCTTCACTGGGCTGTCCTGCCTAGGATACTCTTCTTTCCCTTTTGGGCTCTGTCATCCTGTGCTAGGCTGTGCTCTACCACCCCTCCCCTGTGAACACCCTTCTAGCCTGTTTAGGCAGAGTCCTTTGAAAACCAAAGTCATGTAGCTTATTTGGCTCAAAACCCTAAAAGGGCTCCAGTTCACTCAGAGTAAAAGCCAAAGTTTGCCATAAGCTCTGAGCTGCAACACGGTCAGGGTCAGGCCCCAGCCTCTCCCATCTCCTCTCCTTCTGCTCTCTTTTTGCTCACCCTGCTCTGTGCACACACCAGGCCCTCTCCTGCTGGAGGGCTCTTGCTCTTCCTCCCAGCAATGTTCTTCCTCCACAGAATCTCTTGGCCAGCTGCCCCGTACCCTTTGAGTCTTTGCTGAGATCTCACATCTTCAGTGAGGCCTCCCTGACCCATCTCTTTAATACTACAAACTTCCCTTTGCTTAGGTTGACCATGTTTCTTTCCTTTAGGAAATATGTATAGATGGATCTATTTGGCAATGCAGGCTGATGCCCACAGGACATGGGCCTGAGAAGAACAGCAGAACCAAAAGAGATCAGAGCTGCTCTGCCTCAGAAAGTGAAGGGAACTTAAAGTTTGCATGGGCGGCTGCCCAGCAAAGGGATGACGGCTCTGGGAACAAGTGCGAGCAGCAGGGATAAGATGTGAACAAGATTTAGAGGTGATCCAGAAACATTTAAGAAGTTGTCTCACACTCAAGTGTAAGTTGTTTTCTTGGAACTTGCAGCAATGCAACTATCTTGTTTGAGGGTGCAGTTAGTGTTCAACTGGGGCAGATGGAAAATGCAGTGGACATGACCCACCAAGGAGAAAGAAGTCAGTGAGAATATATGCACCCCCAGAAAATCTTGCCGTGGGGGGAGGCGGGAAGCTGGTCTTTTCACAACGTGTGGGATGATGGGCCAAGCTGCTGAAACAAGCTGTTAAAGGGAAGGTTGATCCCAGAAGTCTGAAGGCTTCAGGGACTCCTAGGTGCAGGTGATACATACGAATGCAAGAGTACTCCCAAGACCCTTTCTCTGATCTCATGCAAATGAATATCTATTACATGCTCAGAGGAAGGGAGTTCACCATTCAAAGAACTGTATCTGAGACTGCCAGGTGTGCTCTGGGAATGAAGACAGTCTTGGACTGAGGTGGAATGTTCTTCTCAAATTGGGAGGACAGGCAGTGTGAGCATCGAACTGTGGGACCAAATACGGCACAATTTCATATATTATGAAGTTAAATATCATTGTGTTAAAACAGAGACACTATGGAACCAGTTGTAACATTGGCTGCAATTTTTGAGTAAATCTAAAACAGAAGCTCTGCACTGAAGATAAGCTGCTTTAGGCTGTGCCTTTACACCTTGGGAGTTGTTTAATTCCCTCTGCCACTGGATTACTACATTCTAAGAATTAGAGAAACACTGAAGGAAGGTAAAAACACTGAAGTGCCCTTTCTTCATCACTGTTGACCTTGGGCAAATTACCAAACTCATTAGTTTTCTGACTTATAAAATAAAATAAGGAAGTTGACTAGATGCTTTTCAGTTGGGCTGCTTTTGGCTTTAGAAATGCCCTCAGGGTTCCTTTCTCTTTCTTTCTCTTTCAGCATCTCTTTTTCTGCAGGTCTGTTCTATATTCACCTCTCTACCATTTGCCTTCTGTGTCCTCTGAGTTTCTATTTTCTTAGAACTTTGACCTTTACCTTGTCCACTGTGAAGGTCCCACTTCTCTCTACTTTATGACACTTCTTAATTTTCAGTTTCTGCCTTTCCTGTAAATTGTTCAGTCTGTCCACTTCCACTTAATTCCTTATACCTGAAAGGAATCTGGCCCAGCTCATCTTTCTGAAACAATTCACTCAGTTACAGATTGCGGCCAACCAATAGAGGAGGAACCCTGCAATCAACTCCCATCCTGACACAATCAGAGTCAGTGAACAGTAAGTTTCTATGTTAGAAAACATGGCTGCTGTCCCTTAGCAGGACTGTAGGAAAGTCATAGTCCTTTAGAACTGAAAGCAATTGGCAGGAATCATTTTAAAAAGTCAGATTTAACCCCAAACCTCTTTTGACTTTTATTAATTCTATAAGTAAGACACTGTCTCACACCCAGGTTTGCTACGACCATCATTTTGATACTTATGACTTTATTGGCTGTATTTTAACAGGATTTATAATATTCATCTATGTTACTAAGTAACTCTAGAAAATGAACACAACATTACTAACAATTTTTAAGGTTGTTGAATATTTTAGGCTCAGTAAAGATATGAGTTCATTCCTTATCCATTTCCTTTTATTCAGTTCAACAGATATTTATTGAATGTCAGTTCTGGACCAGATGCTGTTCTAAGTAATTGAGATACAGAAAGGAACAAAGTGAACAAAATCCCTTCTCACATGGAACTCACATTCTAGAGAAATCTAAATAAGTTGTTTGCTTGTTTCTTATTTTAAAAAAATCTTTAAGCATAAAGAATTATTAACAAAATCTCATATATCCCCTACTCTGTTAGAGCTCAACATTTTGCCACACTTGTTTAGTTTTTTGTTTTTTTTTTTTTAAGAAAAAACACTGCATATAAAGTTGAAACTCTTTATGTAGCTTCCCCTTCCCAGAGTGTTATGGACTGAGCTGTGTCCCTTCAAAATTCATATTTCGAAGCCCTAACTCCCAATGTTACTGTATTTGGAGAAAGGACAAATAAGGAGGTAATAAAGTTGAAGTTAAAAGGGTGGAGTCCTGATGCGGTAAAGTTGGTGTCTTAAACAAAGAGAGAGACACAGCGCCATCTCTCTCTCTCTCTGCTGTATGAGGACCCAGTGAGCAGGTGGCTATCTAAAAACCAGGAAGAGGGTCCTCACCAACCAGAACCTTGATCTTGGACTTCCAGCATCCAGAACTGTGAGAAAAGAATTTCTGTTATTTAAGCCACCTAGTTTATGGCATTTTGTTATAGCAGCTGAGCAGACTAAGACACAGAGTTAAGCACTATTCTGATGTTGGTATTTACCAATCCCAAGCAGGATATATACTTTTACTACATTTATGTGGACCTGTGAACAAGAACTACATAGCTCTTTATATAAATAGTATCATGCTCTACATACATTGCATATTTTAAATAACTAGTCTATTTTCATTACAGCTCCTTTGAAAATTTGATGAAAGTTATGGCCAATTTTCTCACAGGAAAATTGTACAATATTTTGTATATAATTTCTGACAGCTCATAAACTGTGATGCTCAGCTATGAAACCCAGATTAAGAACCTTTGCTGTAGTTATAATTACTCTTCAGAATATTTACCCCACAATATTGCAAGGTCCTTAGTCATGTAGCAATAAAGTAAATCATGACCACTGTTCCATGCTTACTGAGACTGGAAAGTGGACTCATATTTTAGAAAGATATGTAATAATAAATATTGGAAATAATTTTCTTTTGAATGCCAGAAAATTGAATTATCTGCATATTCCATTTTTCAAGTCTTCTAAATAATTGAGGTTAGCAGCAGAGAATCACACAGTAGTGATATTGGCTTGATAAGGTGTTAATAAAAACAGGGTTCATTTGACATGACATGAAGGGTTTTAGTTATTACAAATGAATAGAACTAAAAAAAAAGTTCCTGTAATTTAGTGTGTTGATTGCTATAGTTAATATCAAGTCCCATCTTGTTCCCCTATAAAATGTGAGGACACTCAACTACTTCCCTGGGAATTTGGAAAGCAAAGGATTTTTTTAAAAACCCGGTGTGAAGTTTCTTGGAAAGGATGCCTAGCATAAGGATATAATTGTTTTTTGGCATGCTGGTAGGTGCTTCTGTACTGCTCTTTGCTTTCCTCTGATCGTAACAAGAATACTGAGAAAGACGTTCAAGGCCAAATGAACATTTACAGATGAATTACCACCTGCCATGAACACAGAAAGAAATATTGATGTTAAATAGAGCCATTTGAGAAATCAAGTAGAGGAAAAGACTGTGGAACCCAGTGAGATCTAAAGAAACCTCCAAATTCCAGAAAACAGCACAGGTCTAGAATGAAGTGGGATATTATCTGGAAATCACATTCTTGTTTTTGTTGAAGTCTAACATTGCCTATCTTTATCAAGGAGTGCTGCCAGCTATGGAGGAGACACATTCTGAGATTAACTCCAGAGCAAATATTTCCCAGGCAGAAAAGAAAGGAAAAGTCTTAACCATGATAAAGGTGAGGAATCGAAGACAGCATACATACAGTCCAAGAGAGACAGAAATTTGTGGACTGGAAGAATCAGTGGGAAAAAAGATCATGCTTAGGTTTTTAAAATACAAAGAGAAACAAAGTGATAGAGAGATAGAAGGAGAAAGGCTGAGGAAACTGAGTTGCTAATATACACAGGGAGATGGGCATTCTGAACATTATTTTAGTACATTATTTTAATAGGTGATTGCTGGATGGACAGACCATAACTTAGGACCAGCATACACCTGAGAGTCTATATATATGGAGAGAGAGAGATCCATCTCCAGTAAGGTATAGAAGAAGAGCTGTTATTAATAATACTTAGGAGGAGAGAGAATGAATAGGCTAACCACACTTTGAGTCCCCATATGGCTTGTCTTCTCCTGAGATTGTGGTAGGTTGAAAAATGGCCCATCAAAAGATATCTATCTCCTAAGTCCTGGAACCTGTGAATGTTACCTTATGTAGAAAAAAAGACTGTGGATATGAGTAAGTATCTTGAGATGAGGAAATTATCCAAGATTATCCTGAATTTACCTTAAATGAAAACACATGTCCTTACAAGAGGGAGGCAGAGAGAGATTTAACACATACACAGAAGAGAAAGAGGTCATGTGACCACAGAAGCAGAGATTGGAATGATGAGGCCACAAGCCAAGGAATGCTGGTGGCCACCAAAACCTGGAAAAGACCAGGAATGGATTCTCCCCTAGGGTGTGAAGGAAGCTGACACCTTGATTTTGATCCATTGATGCTTATTTCAGACATTTAGCCTCCAGAGCTGTAAGAAAGTAAATCTCTGTTTTTGTAAGGCACCAAGTTTTTGTTAATTTGTTACAGCGCCCATAGGAACATAATACAGAGATCAAGCAGACAATCAGCTGCAGAGCATCACACGACAGGGATATCAAAGATTGCACATATGATGACTCTTTGAATGAGGATTTGAGAGTTAATAGGCTCACATTAGCCTCCTGGACATCTGAGTAATGTAACCATGTGAGTTTCCCAGAGTAAGAATGAGAAAGTATGAGGAAAAATTTAAGTGTTTATCCTGACTTTTCTGTAGAATTGTATTTTAGAATAGCCAGTTACTCCTTTGATAAGGGAAAGCTTTTTTTTTTTTTTTTTTTTAAATACAGGGAGAGGGAATTATAGAATTAGAAAGTCACCAATTTTCAACCACCAGTGAAAAAACTGAGGCAAAGATCAGGGAAAGATCATCAGGCTAAAACCATTCCATCAGTGGTTCTCAAAGTCCGCTGTTTGCTGGAATCACTGATGAGCTTTGCACAATATCAATGCCTGTATGAACTACTAGAAATTCTGATAGAATTGGCCTGGAATGGGTTCTGGACATCAAGTTATTTAGAAGCTCCGAGGTGATTGCTTTTTTTTTTTTTTTAATTTTATTTATTTATTTATTTTTGTCTGCATTGGGTCTTCATTGCTGTGTGTGGGCTTTCTCTAGTTGCGGCGAGTGGGGGCTACTCTTCGTTGCAGTGCACAGGCTTCTCATTGCAGTGGCTTCTCTTGTTGTGGAGCATGGGCTTTAGATGCGTGGGCTTCAGTAGTTGTGGCACACAGGCTCAGTGGTTGTGGCTCACGGGCTCTAGAGCGCAGGCTCAGTAGTTGTGGCACACGGACCTAGTTGCTCCACGGCACGTGGGATCTTCCCAGACCAGTGCTCAAACCCATGTCCCCTGCATTGGCAGGCGGATTCTTAACCACTGTGCCACCAGGGAAGTCCCACAAGGTGATTTCTAATGAGCAGCTCAGGTTACAAATCATTGCTGCCAAAATATCACTCCGTAGATTTTTTAAGTTTAATTCTATCTATCTATCATCTATCTATCTATCTATCTATCTATGCTAATCACACAGGAGAAATGTACCTTACAATGGAGAGATCTGGATGTCATTACCTCAACCCAGTGATCAAATTTAGTATCACTGTACTTAGAGCTACCAGACATTATGTACCTTTGATGTGATGCAATACACCATCATATGATGATGCATATTAGATAGATGATGTCCTTAACTTGTAAAATTCCATGTAAAATTAAAAATTATAACTGTGCTAAGTGCTGTGAAAGAAAGGTACATGATGACAGGAGAGGGTCTAATGGGGCGAGACCTGGATGAAGAGTCAGGACTGGAGCCTCCTGGGTGACTCATGTAACAATGAGATTCATAGAATTCCTGACTCACTCCTGCTAGCTATACTAGCTCTCAGATCTCCTTTCTGCAAGTTCAAGGTGGGTTCACAGGGGAGTGGGAAGCTGGTTTTATAGACCTCATGCAAGTGCCGCACAGCCTCCTCCTCCTTCACTGCTCCTACCAAGCTAACAGAGCCTGAGAGGAGAGCTGTCTGCTCCTGCTAAAGTGCTCACTGTCCCTTGGAGGACCCTGAGACCAGACTGCCTTCTACTGACACTCAGCCACTTGCAAGCCAGCTCTTGAGTCATCATCGTAGCTGTGTCTTCCCATGGGAGTGTGACAGACCAGCTTTAGTATCAAGCAGTCCTGTATTTGAATTCTTTCTCTGCCACTTAGCAGCTCTGGGCCATCATTTAAGCTCTCTGAGCCTCAATTTTTCTCATCTGTAAAATGGGAACAATAATACCTACTTCAGTATAATTGTGTGGAAGAACTAAGATAATGAGTGCAAAGTGCTAAGGAAAAGACCTGGTGCATAATAGGTGCTCAATGAATGGTAGTCCTTCTGCTGTAGGCTCTGTTTGCCTGTCAAACTGGAGGAAAGAAAGACCTGCCAGTGTCGTAGTCTGCCTTGTGCCCTCAGGATGTGGTATACATTTTTGACTCTCTCCCTATGAGTGCTTCTGCAAAGTCTGACATTGAAATTGCTTGGAAAAGAAGATAGTCTCTGTGTCTCTGTGCAGGATGCATCCTGTGATCTCCACCTGGTGTCTCAGTTCTTTCCCCAGGCCAAGCTTGTGAACCCTCAATTAGACTGAATTTCGCCCCCACTCATAAAGGGCCTCATTCTGCATCAGCTCCCTTCAGTGAACAGTCATGTATGAGCACATCCTAGCATTACTTTCAGCACTGGAGAAAGAGTGCAATGGATACATTGTTTGTGTTCACAGAACTTACACCCAGTGGAGGTTACAGGTGATCAACTCAAAAGCAAATAAATATGTAGGATAATTCCAGATAAGTCCTACAAAGAAAATAAAACACAGCAATTGGACAGAGAGTGAAGAAAAGCAGGAAGGGTTTTCGTTAGCTATGGTCAGGGACATTTTGTTGTTGTTGAGGAGACATTTCAACCGAAGGGAGTCCCTCAAAGATCGGGGGAAAGAGCTTTCCAGATGGAGGCAACAGCTGGTGCAATGGCCAAGGCTAGAATCATCTTGGGGGGTTTGAAGGCTTGAAAGAAGGCCGGTGTGAATGGAGCTGAGTGGTGAGAAATGAGGTCAGAGAAGGAGGCAGGGGTCAGATCATGCAGGGCTGTGGTAAGGAGTTGGATTTTATTCTATTGAAATGGAAAGCCACTGGAGAACTTTCAGAGAGCTCATGCCCTAATTTTCACCTTAGAAAGATCACTCTGACTGCTGTGTGGGTAATGGACCATGTAGGAACAACAGTGGAGGTAGGCTGACCAAGGGGAAGTTATCATATAGTCTAGGAGAGATGATGGCGGTTTGGATTAAGGTTATAGCAACAAAGGCAGTGGGGACTGGTAGGATGGGTGATATGATTTAGAGCTCAACATCAGGACTTACTCATTGGTTTTGAGTGCAAGGGAAGGAGAATAATCAAGAATGACCCCAGATTCTTGTCTTAAGCAACTGGTGACTGGTGGTGCCATGTAATTAGATAGGAAAGACTGTGGGGAGAGTGGATTTTGGAAAAGAAAAAACAACTTCTTTTTTAGTCATGTTATGTTGGAAATGTTTACTGAATGACCAATTGGAAATAGCAAATAAACAACAGAAATACAAGTCTGTAACAAGAAGATCCTGGCTTCAGTCATAAATTTGAGAATCATTAGCCTATTAGATTAATGGTACTAAAGCCATGGGAAAGAATGCAGTTAGAGGAGAAAAAAATACCTGAACACGTAGTGAGATAAGGTCCACAATCGTGGCCTGGAATCCTCCTGACCCTATGGGCTCCTTATCTAGTGCTACCCTCTTCCTGGCCCAGTTCAAAGCCAGAGGCTCTGTTTTTCCCAGTCAATCCTGGTTTGGCCTTTCTCTCAACCCCAGCTGCTCTTACAATCTATCTCACTCACTTAATGGCACGTGGCCTTGCTTGGTTACTTTATCTCTTTGATCTGCTTTAGTCTTGTTGCCCCACCTGCATTGCTGCTCCTGGAGGACAGTAAACATGTCTAGTAAATCCCTGTATCATCTTCAGAATCTGGCAGAGAACTCCATGCTGACTGATGAGATACGGTTGCCTGGGAAATGCCCCATCAGGCCTGCTGGCACTGTTGTGTTTGTGACCTCCAGGTCTCCTGGCACCCTCCCTCCAGGATGGTACCTCCTGGCAGGGATAAACCATTGCTTCTACTACAGAAAATTAAATAAGCATCAGAAAGTCTCCTAGCAAGGCAGGTGGGCAAAACAAAGCACAAGGAAGTAAAATTGCCTTCTTGGTAAACAAACAAACAGAAACAAAACAATACAACATAAATAAATCCCAAACCAAACTCCATTAGAAGGGAAAAGGCCTTCAGCATCCACTCTGGGAGCCTGACCACAAGATCTATTTGTTGAATGAGTCAAGCCAATTTGAACAGTAAGTACAGTTAGTCCCGTTTATGTCTCTAGAACACTGACATTACTGAAAAGCTTGTGGCAGGATATTTTCTCTGTGCTTCTGTTTCTTGCTTGAATATTACAAGTTGCCTGCAGCTTAAAGAGCTGTTGGATTGTTAGCTGTGGCCAGAATGCCAGGTCCTCACAGCCCTTGAATCTCTGATCAGCAGCATAAAAGACAAAGAAGCTCACAGGAAGTGAGGACAGTGAGGGAGGGAGGAAAATGGAAAGAAAGTGGTGCATTGAAGCCAGGGAACACAAAGGAAACCACAGTGCAGAGGTCAGCGAGGGAGAATAAGAAAATGTTGATGAATGGAGAGGTGTCGAAACTAACAGAAACAAAGAAAAGATTATTGGAAAAGGAACAGAAAGCACAATATGAAACATGGATCAGAGAAGAGAGAATGAATGTAAAAGTAATTAGAAAAAAATAGGTGACGTGTAGATTAGTGGGAAAATTATATACTAAACTGGAAAAAATAACTCTTTTTAGGGTATAACTCGAAATACTTTAAGGCCTTTGGAATGCTTGGCTGAGAATGATGAATAACAATGCCTTTAGTGGAATTAACTTAATATGTTATTAATTAACTTTGGTAGGTATAGCACATGGTTGAGTTTATTTGGAAAATCAGAAAAATTATACAATACATAATTTGTATAATTCATGAAAGTCACAAGGGAGAAATTTTTTTCTTCAATTACTATAATTAATACCAACTTACTAACATGTGTGCACTCAGGGTAAATAAGGTGAGTTTTTACTGATATTTCTACTAATAATGAGGCCAAACTATGGACCATGTGGTATTCCAAAACTAAATGTGAATAACAAAATGCAGAAAGCAAAAGGGTTTTTTTCTCTAGGCTGTTGCATTGCAGGAAGAATATTATTTTCAATTACCATTGTCACATTCACAATATTACAGGATGAAAAGTTGGAAATTATCCTATGAGAACTGTTTGTCCATTCTCTCTGGCTCTAAATGCAAATCCTAAGACCTAAAATAGTTGGGAAGATTTGACAGCAGTCAGAATGGATCTATGAAAGCTAAAATCTTTACTTACTAAATGATTACTAAGAACTCAGCCAATTTTTAGTGACAGATGAACACCCATGTATCCATTCTGCCTAAAGTAATCAATCCAGAAGGCATTAGCATCCCATGGACCATCCACCCATGGTTCATCTGTGGCCATCTGGACTAGTGGGAGGTTTGATGTTTCCTGAGTAATTCACATCAAGAAGTGTGGGAAAACATAGGATTACTGGCAAACCAATTAGTTGTTTTGTTTCATTCAAGTATAACGTTTGGTTCTTTCTAGCACAGTGAAATTAAGAAAGGTATCAAAAAATATTAGATCTGAAATAATTCGATTAAAAAAGTGCTAAGGACTTGAATAGACATTTCTCCAAAGAAGACATACAAATAGCGAAGAGGTACATGAAAATGTGCTCAATGTCACTAATCATCAGGGAAATCAAAACCACAGTGAGCTATCATCTTACTCTTGTCTGTATGGTTATCTTCCCAAAAAACCCCAAAAGACAAGTGTTGGTGAGAATCAGGAGAAACTAGGACTCTTGTACACTATATGTAAGAATTCAGAATGATGCAGTTGCTACAGAAAATGGTGTAGAAGTTGCTCAAAAAATAAAAAATAGAACTGTCATATGATCCAGCAATCCCACATCTAGGTATTTATCAAAAAAATCTTGAAATCAGGATCTTGAAGAGACACTGATTGTTCATTGCAGTGCTATTCATAATAGCCAAAATGTGAAAACAACCTAAATGTTCATTGACAAATGAATGGATAAAGAAAATGTGGTGTATTACAAATAATCGAATACTATTCAGCCATAAAAAGAAGAAAATTCTGTAGTATGTGACAAAATGGATAAAACTTGTGGACATTATAATGAGTGAAATAAGTTAGTCACACAAAGACAAATACTGCATGATCCCAATTATATGAGGTACCTAAAATAGTCAAATTCCTGAAAGCAAAGAGTGGAATGGTGGTTGCCAGGGGCTGAGGGGAGGGGGAACTTGGGAGTTGCTAATCAAATGGACATAAGCTTTCAGTTAAGTAAGATGAATAAGTTCTAGAGATCTGATGTACAATATTGCACCTGCAGTCAACAATACTGTATTGTACACTTAAAAATTTGATAAGGAGATACATCTTATGTTAAGTGTTTTTACCATAATCAAATCAAATCAAATCAAAGGAAAACAAAAGGTGAAGATCAGTGTATTGCTACAAATTTTTAATTCATGCTCTTTTTTTTAAAATCAAGAAGTCCAAATATATTTTAGAAATAAAGACAAAACTTTATTTAAGGAGAGCAAAAAATATATTAGATCTGAGATTTACGATGATTAGCTCCAAAGTATCTTCCCATCCTCTGACACCAATGACCTAAGTGGCTTGTTCAGTGGCCACTTTTATACCCCATGCTACACTGGTCTATTCTTGATTTCAAGGACCCTGAGAACTCATTTTAGGTGGTCATGTCAGGTTCAGTGTAGACTCTGGGTAAGTTTACTCCAAAATATGGAGAAAATTGGCCATGGCTTTAGACTTGTTTAAGTAGCCCCAAGGATCCTGGAGGAGACAGATGGTAATTGGTCTCCTGGGTGACTCATAATCTCTGGAACCAAATTGCTCCCTCAGTAGCTCTGGACCAGATTTTGGCTCAGGACCATAAAAGACCCTAGAGGGGAACTGCAGAAATGTGGGTTTCCCAGGTGCTCCTCAACAATGTTGCCCATTACCAAGGCCATTTACCAGGGGAAATAATTTGGGAAGGAAAGTTTACATCTTCCCTTCTCAGAATTTTAGGAGCAGAGCATCCATGATAGAGAAAATAATATGACTAAAAGTAAGCCCCTCAAAGTGGCCTGTCCCACTTTGGGTCAGAGACAGGCACATTAAACTACAGAGGTTAAGAGATTTGCCCAAGTTTGCAGCCAACTGGAGAAGAAGCAGCACTCTCTTCCTTCCACAAAACTGCATTCCTTATGTATGACCAGAAATATTTTATGCCCTCACAGGTCAAAAAGTGGCAAATAAGATAAAGCCCCTAAGTCCACCCCTGGACCCTTGGCAGGTGGCCACGCTCTACTGTGCTTTCCTTACAACCTATCTTTTCAGACGTGGCCTCTGCACCTTCTCGCAGGGCAGCGGGCAGTGAACGGGACGCTCCCTGTAGAGAATGACCAGCAAGGCCTTTCATTGGAGCACAGGGGCGCTGTGTTTGGAATGACTCCACACTTGTCTTAACAGGCATGACCCTTCCTCCTGGGACACATTTTTCACTGTCATGTCTGCCTCATAGCTGAATCAAGGCAGTGATTCATTTGAGTTTTTCACATTCTCTCTTTCATTACTGAAAGAACCCTTGGGTCATATATAGTTTGGACCTCAGCTCCTATCATCCTTTATTTATAAAGAGGCATGAACACTCTCCCTGTTCATAGGGAGGCCTGCTTCACTGGCACCCTATTTCCTTTTGTTCACAAGGTCAGTATTTTTGTTTTGTCTTCTCTCCTCTCATAGATTATTTCTACACATCTGATAAAAAAGAAAGCTCAAAGAAGACTTTTAAGCGCCCTTGTCACTCTATGGCTTGTTAAATCTCATGTTGCCTTGTCTTTTGCCTACCTCTCTTGTGGCCTAAAGTGTTTTCTCTGGTGCATGCAATTATAGGGAGTGGATTTTGGCTCAGTATAAAGGCAAGCCAATAGCAGTTACAGCTACCTGAAAAATAAATGGGCTTCTTAGCTTTGAGGCATGTAGCCTATGTATTGGCAAAGGCCATGTGCCAGAGATAACATCAGAGAGGATTCATGTGTCAGATTAAGGATGGCTCAATAGCAGCAAACATTTGAGTATTTTTTATGCTAGGGACAAGGAAAGCACAAGTGAGACTGTCCAGCAGGGTTAGATTACAAGATCCCCCAGTTTCATTTCAACCTGAAACTATATCTAGATACATATGTTGAGACCTTTAAGAAAAGTCTTAAATGCAGCATGTTTCTTAGAATTACTGAGCCATCTTTAGAGATAATTTTTATTGAGCCTATTTATTTTTTCTAATAGAAGAATAAAATTAGGCTCCAACAGGTGAAGTATTTTTTTCCAAGATCACACCATTAGTCATGTTTGTTTAAAAAACAAAAATAGACAAGCTCCATAGATTACAGAGTAGGCAGAACACTTAAGCCATGACAGTATTCTAAATTTCCCTTCTGACTGGGTTTGGAAATTCCTACCTCTTTAGCTACTATTATAGCTGCCATTTGGCAAAGGGACAAAATTTGCCCCTCTGTAAAACACCCTGATTCATGAGAACTAGGGGAAGAAAGTGGTGGCGGTGGTGGTGTGGGTTTCTGTTAGGACCTCAGAAGCATCACTCGAAAGGAGGTAGTGAAGCAACAAGGAGGAAGGTAGTTAATTGTTTCCATGGTGTGATTTGAGGGGCTACCATGGTTACAATTCCATATATCAATGCCAGTAATCTTTCTGTAAGAACAGTTTCATTGGGCCTTGAAGGCATTTGCCATCTTAAAGAGTTCTCTATATAAAATCACAGTTAATGTATCTAACTATATCAGTTAATACTTTAGCTAACCATTAGTACTTCAAATATCTCCTATGTGCTAGGCTCATAATGTCCTCTTTTAATTCACTGGCTGAGCGATACTTGAAAGAAAGGCTCTGCAGGAAATGGAATACAAAACAGGCACTCTGAGGTGGAGTACTACCAGGGTGATTAGCTTTGGACTCAGACAGAACTAGGTTCTAATGTCAACTCTGCCATTTATTTGTACTGTGACCTTGGGAAAGTTAGGTAGCTAATATATGGAAGTCCAAGTTTCCTGATTTGTAAAATAAGGATAATAATAACATATCTGTTAGGGTTATATTTGAGAATTGGTTAAGCAATCTCTGTAAGGCACTTGCAAGAATACTAGGCATATATGAAGTATTTCATGAATGTTAATTATTTCTGCTATTATATCAGAATCAAAGAAATGGCTTGAATAGGGACAAAGAAGGCCCCAAAGAAAAGCCATGCTTACAAAAGAGGTTGACTAAAGCCAGTTTTATCCAGGCGGTCTTATCTTGAGAGGAAAAATTGTGCGTCAGAAAAAGTCAAGAAAAGCAGTCCTGTGAACCATATTGCAAGAGGTCTTTTCCCCTTCGCGAGAGCCCTTGGAGGACGGTGAGTATATGTTGTTTGCGTTTGCATGGCAGCTAGGGTTTGAGTATGCCTCTCAGTCTAATTTTTTCCTCCTCATCCCAACCTTCCTGCACTCTACACTCCAGGTATTTGGAATTTCTAATCTCCAGATAATTACACATGCTGTTTCTTCTGCCTGGAAAACATCCCACTGGATTGGCTTTGTTAATTTTGGTTTGAATGTCAGGTCTCAGCTTAGATGTAACTTCCCTGGGGAAGCCTCCCTTCCCCATTAGGCTGAGCTGAGTGCCTCTCTGTGTTTTTTCCCACAGCACCCTGCCAGATAAGTTATTGCATTTATTGTAATCAGTTGATTATGCTTGTTTTTCCCACTAGGTTGTAAATTCAGTGAGAGCAGGTACTATTCACCATGCATAGTACCCCTAGCCTCTAGCATGATAACTGGTAGTTAAGAGGAACACAATAAATACTTATTAAATAAGTGAATGAATGAATGAATTATATGCTGAAGTTTGAGGAAGGGGAAGTTACGTTGGATTTATTCTGGCATTTCTACCTTATATGTTAATTTTGATTTGAAAATGCCCTTGTTAGGATAATATCATTATCGTTCCCCTTTTCCCTTGTAGAAACTGTCCACAGATTATTTAAGTGTCAAAATACTGGAAGGCTTTTCATAAAGTTACAAAATAATGGAGGTACAGATCATCGCTGCTTAGTTAACCTATAGTTGACCAGGATCTTGATGTTTTATCAGATAAAGAAGAATGTATATCTGTTCAGTTAGTAGTGATGTCTTCCAAATCGTTAAAAAAAAAAAAAACCCAAAACCCACAGCATTAAATCACTGTGAAAGGAAAACAAATTTGGGTTTCTTCTCAGCTGGAATCTTTTTGTGCTATTTTGGTTACAAAATACTCTCAATCACTTTCCCCTACGCTTGGGACTTTTCCAATTTAGCACA
This sequence comes from Delphinus delphis, assembly GCF_949987515.2. Classification (NCBI taxonomy): domain Eukaryota; kingdom Metazoa; phylum Chordata; class Mammalia; order Artiodactyla; family Delphinidae; genus Delphinus; species Delphinus delphis. The sequence goes on from NC_082690.1 coordinate 24,101,586, forward strand.
TGACTTTGTCTTAATCGGTGGTTAATGTAGGGTGACCGTACATTTATCATTCAAACCCAGGTAGTTTTGAGTTCCATACTGAGCCCCAGGCCTGGGCACAGTTCCTCTTTGTGTTGTGTGTTCAACAAATGAAAGGGGAATTACAAACAACTTTCTCTAGAGAGGGATTGGGAAGGTACACCTATTAGTGTGTAGTTTAAGATGCACATGGAGTTAAAAACCTTAGTTCAGTTGCTGGGCAACAGAGCTTTGAAATGGAAGAAAAACAACGTGTGATAGTGTGGGTTTTGTCTTTACACTAAAAAGTAATTTATTTTGAAATGATTTCAAACTTAAACAGAAAACTTGCAAGTCAAGCACAAAGAACTCCAAGATCTGCCTCACCTAGATTCCCTAACTGTTAATATTTCGTTGCATTGGCCCCATCTCTGTCGCTCTGTTTGTCTCTCTCAGTCGTGTGATTTGGAAAAAGAAGAGGAAAGTCCATTCTTCTTATTAAATTTATGGGAGCAGTACCAGCAGGAAGACTTGGGAAACAACCAAACAAGAAAGGCTAGAAACTGGAGAAAAAAAGTATTTTTGGAGGCAACCTCCATATGCTGAGAACTGTGCTAATTGATTTGGGAACATTTCCTCTTTAAATCCGTGGTACAACCTCTGAAGTGGGTATTATTCCCACCTTACAGAGAGAAAACTTGGGCTCAGAAAAGGTAAGCAGCTTGCCAGGTTGCCACAGTCTAGGAAAATGGCTGTGCCTGAGTATACAATTTTAAAGATTTTAGAGCACACTTTTTCATTCTAAAAAGAGTATTCAATTGAGAATAAAAAACAGCTCTGCCTCTAAAGCTGTGTGGTCTTGGGCAAGCCACTTCAATTCATAGAAATTCAGCTTTCTAATTGTTGCAAGGCAAGATGAAATTAATCTTAAAATGCCTTCCAGCTCTAAACTCTTTGAATAATTTAATAAGTGAAATATTTCTGCTGGCTCACTGACAAAAGTATATTGAACATATTGTTCCCCATAAGAATAGGAGGGATGGGACTTAGAGCATATTTAATTCTGTAGCAAAATAGTGATTTCCCCGTCTATGCTGGGTTGTCTATAATTTAGCCTCCTTAAAGCATCTGTGAATCTGACTTTTGACTGCTTTTTGCCCTACTCTGGTCACTTTGCTTGGAGTTTCAGGTGTTGGGATAATTCTGAAGGATAGGAGTTTAGTGCCTCTGATGGATGAATTGAAGGAATGAATTAAAGGACTCTGTTTTTGTTCATGAGGTTGGTTTTGAACTCACCGTTGGTAGCTTAGAGGCCATCCTATCTGGGTACAAGTTTCCTTAGATAGTCCATTACATTCTCAGACAGTTCTAAATATTTTTAAAAACACCTTCTTTTAAAATATTTGTGCTTCAGAAACTGGAGTATGCATACCCATAGAGTTAGGCATTGATGTTCCAAGAGGCTCCCAAACAAGCCATAATATAAATACAGGACAATGTTTCAAATTAAGTTGTTGGTAGTCAGAAAAACATTTTTTAAATGCTGATGTCTTATTTTTAACATAAAAGATGAGTCCCATGAGTTTTTAACATAAAAGCTGAGAACCCCTAACAATCTTACCATTGGCATGGATTCTTTCACCTTGACCCCTGTGATCTGGAGGTAAGCATTCTCTTTTTTCTGTCATTAAAGGTACTGGAGTTCAAAGGTTGGAGATGCAATTGATATTTAAGGTGTATGACATAGTGCCTAGTATATAGTATATGCCAAAAAATAGCCATTTTTGTTAATATCATTATATCAAGCTCAATTCTCTTTTAACATAATTTCCTAATCCCAGCTTCAAGGTCTTCCTTA